>NW_027362764.1:724913536-725263536 GCF_046119375.1 Phyllobates terribilis | reverse complement strand
GAGTGCGTGTGTGCGAGAGTGCGTGTGTGCGAGAGTGCAAGAGTGCGAGAGTGCAAGAGTGCAAGAGTGCAAGAGTGCGTGTGTGCGAGAGTGCGTGAGTGCGAGAGTGCGTGTGCGAGAGTGCGTGTGTGCGAGAGTGCGTGTGTGCGAGAGTGCGTGTGTGCGAGAGTGCGTGTGTGCGAGAGTGCGTGTGTGCGAGAGTGCAAGAGTGCGAGAGTGCAAGAGTGCGAGAGTGCGAGAGTGCGTGTGTGCAAGAGTGCAAGAGTGCGAGAGTGCGAGAGTGCGTGTGTGCGAGAGTGCGAGAGTGCGAGAGTGCGTGTGTGCGTGTGTGCGAGAGTGCGAGAGTGCGTGTGTGCGAGAGTGCGTGTGTGCGAGAGTGCGTGTGTGCGAGAGTGCGTGTGTGCGAGAGTGCGTGTGTGCGAGAGTGCGTGTGTGCGAGAGTGCGTGTGTGCGAGAGTGCGTGTGTGTGTATGTGCGAGTGTGTATGTGCGTGTGTGTATGTGCGTGTGTGTGTGCGTGTGTGTATGTGCGTGTGTGTATGTGCGTGTGTGTATGTGCGCGTGTGTGCGAGAGTGCGTGTGTGCGAGAGTGCGTGTGCGCGAGAGTGCGTGTGCGCGAGAGTGCGTGTGCGCGAGAGTGCGTGTGTGCGAGAGTGTGTGTGTATGTGCGAGTGCGTGTGTGTGTGTATGTGCGAGTGCGTGTGTGTGTGCGAGTGCGTGTGTGTGTATGTGCGAGAGTGCGAGAGTGCGTGTGTGCGAGAGTGCGTGTGTGCGAGAGTGCGTATGTGCGAGAGTGCGTGTGTGCGAGAGTGCGAGAGTGCGTGTGTGCGAGAGTGCGTGTGTGCGAGAGTGCGTGTGTGCGAGAGTGCGTGTGTGCGAGAGTGCAAGAGTGCAAGAGTGCAAGAGTGCAAGAGTGCGAGAGTGCGTGTGTGCGTGTGTGCGTGTGTGCGAGAGTGCGTGTGTGCGAGAGTGCGAGAGTGCGTGTGTGCGAGAGTGCGTGTGTGCGAGAGTGCGTGTGTGCGAGAGTGCGTGTGTGCGAGAGTGCGTGTGTGCGAGAGTGCGTGTGTGCGAGAGTGCGTGTGTGCGAGAGTGCGTGTGTGCGAGAGTGCGTGTGTGCGAGAGTGCGTGTGTGCGAGAGTGCGTGTGTGCGAGAGTGCGTGTGTGTGTATGTGCGAGTGTGTATGTGCGTGTGTGTATGTGCGTGTGTGTATGTGCGTGTGTGTATGTGCGTGTGTGTATGTGCGTGTGTGTATGTGCGTGTGTGTATGTGCGTGTGTGTATGTGCGTGTGTGTGTATGTGCGCGTGAGTGCGAGAGTGCGTGTGTGCGAGAGTGCGTGTGTGCGAGAGTGCGTGTGTGCGAGAGTGCGTGTGTGCGAGAGTGCGTGTGTGCGAGAGTGCGTGTGTGCGAGAGTGCGTGTGCGCGAGAGTGCGTGTGCGCGAGAGTGCGTGTGCGCGAGAGTGCGTGTGCGCGAGAGTGTGTGTATGTGCGAGAGTGTGTGTGTATGTGCGAGTGCGTGTGTGTGTGCGAGTGCGTGTGTGTGTGTATGTGCGAGAGTGCGTGTGTGCGAGAGTGCGTGTGCGCGAGAGTGCGTGTGCGCGAGAGTGCGTGTGCGCGAGAGTGCGTGTGCGCGAGAGTGCGTGTGCGCGAGAGTGCGAGTGCGCAAGAGTGCGAGTGCGCGAGTGCGAGAGTGCGTGTGTGCGAGAGTGCGTGTGTGCGAGAGTGCGTGTGTGCGAGAGTGCGTGTGTGCGAGAGTGCGTGTGTGCGAGAGTGCGTGTGCGCGAGAGTGCGTGTGCGCGAGAGTGCGTGTGCGCGAGAGTGCGAGTGCGCGAGAGTGCGTGTGCGTGTGCGCGAGAGTGCGTGAGTGAGTGTGCGAGAGTGCGTGTGTGCGTGTGCGAGAGTGCGTGTGTGCGAGAGTGCGTGTGTGCGAGAGTGCGTGTGCGCGAGAGTGCGTGTGCGCGAGAGTGCGTGTGCGCGAGAGTGCGTGTGCGCGAGAGTGCGTGTGCGCGAGAGTGCGAGTGCGCAAGAGTGCGAGAGTGCGTGTGTGCGAGAGTGCGTGTGTGCGAGAGTGCGTGTGCGCGAGAGTGCGTGTGCGCGAGAGTGCGTGTGCGCGAGAGTGCGTGTGCGCGAGAGTGCGTGTGCGCGAGAGTGCGTGTGCGCGAGAGTGCGAGTGCGCGAGAGTGCGAGTGCGCGAGAGTGCGTGAGTGAGTGTGCGAGAGTGCGTGTGTGCGTGTGCGAGAGTGCGTGTGTGCGAGAGTGCGTGTGCGCGAGAGTGCGTGTGCGCGAGAGTGCGTGTGCGCGAGAGTGCGTGTGCGCGAGAGTGCGTGTGCGCGAGAGTGCGTGTGCGCGAGAGTGCGTGTGCGCGAGAGTGCGTGTGCGCGAGAGTGCGTGTGCGCGAGAGTGCGTGTGCGCGAGAGTGCGAGACTGCGAGAGTGCGAGAGTGCGTGTGTGCAAGAGTGCGTGTGTGCAAGAGTGCGTGTGCGCAAGAGTGCGTGTGCGCAAGAGTGCGTGTGTGCAAGAGTGCGAGAGTGCGTGTGTGCAAGAGTGCAAGAGTGCGTGTGTGCGAGAGTGCGTGTGTGCAAGAGTGCGTGTGCGCGAGAGTGCGAGAGTGCGTGTGCGCGAGAGTGCGTGTGCGCGAGAGTGAGTGTGCGCGAGAGTGAGTGTGCGCGAGAGTGAGTGTGCGCGAGAGTGCGTGTGTGCGTGTGCGCGAGAGTGCGTGAGTGCGTGTGCGAGAGTGCGTGTGCGAGAGTGCGTGTGCGAGAGTGCGTGTGCGCGAGAGTGCGTGTGCGCGAGAGTGCGTGTGTGTGTGTGTATGTGCGAGTGCGTGTGTGTATGTGCGTGTGTGTATGTGCGTGTGTGTATGTGCGCGTGAGTGCGAGAGTGCGTGTGTGCGAGAGTGCGTGTGTGCGAGAGTGCGTGTGTGCGAGAGTGCGTGTGTATGTGCGAGTGCGTGTGTGTGTGTATGTGCGAGTGCGTGTGTATGTGCGAGTGCGTGTGTGTGTGTATGTGCGAGAGTGCGTGTGTGCGAGAGTGCGTGTGCGCGAGAGTGCGTGTGCGCGAGAGTGCGTGTGCGCGAGAGTGCGTGTGCGCGAGAGTGCGAGTGCGCGAGAGTGCGTGTGCGCAAGAGTGCGAGAGTGCGTGTGTGCGAGAGTGCGTGTGTGCGAGAGTGCGTGTGCGCGAGAGTGCGTGTGCGCGAGAGTGCGTGTGCGCGAGAGTGCGTGTGCGCGAGAGTGCGAGAGTGCGTGTGTGCGTGTGCGCGAGAGTGCGTGTGTGCGAGAGTGCGTGTGTGCGTGTGTGCGAGAGTGCGTGTGCGCGAGAGTGCGTGTGCGCGAGAGTGCGTGTGCGCGAGAGTGCGTGTGCGCGAGAGTGCGTGTGCGCGAGAGTGCGTGTGCGCGAGAGTGCGAGTGCGCGAGAGTGCGAGTGCGCGAGAGTGCGTGTGCGCAAGAGTGCGTGTGCGCAAGAGTGCGTGAGTGCGTGTGCGCAAGAGTGCGTGTGCGCAAGAGTGCGAGAGTGCGTGTGTGCGAGAGTGCGTGTGTGCGAGAGTGCGTGTGTGCGAGAGTGCGTGTGTGCGAGAGTGCGAGAGTGCGTGTGTGCGAGAGTGCGTGTGTGCGAGAGTGCGAGAGTGCGTGTGCGCGTGAGTGCGTGTGCGCGAGAGTGCGAGTGCGCGAGAGTGCGAGAGTGCGTGTGTGCGTGTGTGCGAGAGTGCGAGAGTGCGTGTGTGCGAGAGTGCGTGTGTGCGAGAGTGCGTGTGTGCGAGAGTGCGAGTGTGCGAGAGTGCGTGTGTGCGAGAGTGCGAGAGTGCGTGTGCGAGAGTGCGAGAGTGCGTGTGCGAGAGTGCGAGTGTGCGAGAGTGCGTGTGTGCGAGAGTGCGTGTGTGCGAGAGTGCGAGAGTGCATGTGTGCGAGAGTGCGTGTGTGCGTGTGTGCGAGAGTGCGAGAGTGCGTGTGTGCGAGAGTGCGTGTGTGCGAGAGTGCGTGTGCGAGAGTGCGTGTGCGCGAGAGTGCGAGTGTGCGAGAGTGCGTGTGTGCGAGAGTGCGTGTGTGCGAGAGTGCGTGTGTGCGAGAGTGCGTGTGCGCGAGAGTGCGAGTGTGCGAGAGTGCGAGTGTGCGAGAGTGCGTGTGTGCGAGAGTGCGTGTGTGCGAGAGTGCGTGTGTGCGAGAGTGCGTGTGTGCGAGAGTGCGTGTGTGCGAGAGTGCGTGTGTGCGAGAGTGCGTGCGAGAGTGCGTGCGAGAGTGCGTGCGTGCGAGAGTGCGTGCGTGCGAGTGCGAGAGTGCGTGCGTGCGAGAGTGCGTGCGTGCGAGAGTGCGCGTGTGCGAGAGTGCGTGTGCGCGAGAGTGCGTGTGCGCGAGAGTGCGTGTGCGCGAGAGTGCGAGAGTGCGTGTGCGAGAGTGCGTGTGTGCGTGTGCGCGAGAGTGCGTGTGCGCGAGAGTGCGTGTGTGCGTGTGCGAGAGTGCGTGTGCGAGAGTGCGTGTGCGCGTGTGTGCGAGAGTGCGTGTGTGCGAGAGTGCGTGTGTGCGAGAGTGCGTGTGTGCGAGAGTGCGTGTGTGCGAGAGTGCGTGTGTGCGAGAGTGCGTGTGTGCGAGAGTGCGTGTGTGCGAGAGTGCGTGTGTGCGAGAGTGCGTGTGTGCGAGAGTGCGTGCGAGAGTGCGTGCGAGAGTGCGTGCGTGCGAGTGCGAGAGTGCGTGCGTGCGAGAGTGCATGCGTGCGAGAGTGCGTGCGTGCGAGAGTGCGTGCGTGCGAGAGTGCGTGTGTGCGAGAGTGCGTGTGTGCGAGAGTGCGAGAGTGCGTGTGTGCGAGAGTGCGTGTGTGCGAGAGTGCGTGTGTGCGAGAGTGCGTGTGTGCGAGAGTGCGTGTGTGCGAGAGTGCGAGCCGACACATGGAGCTGCTTAGATTATGGTAGAAAATAAAATACATGGATGTGGTATAAGCCAAACAGGCCAGACTGGATAAAGTAACACTCCGTAGGCGGAGTACAAGGTTATTAAAGGGGCGTTATGGAATAATGAAAGTGGTGCCCGTAGTGGTAGCCATTGCGTCATTCAATCGGGTACTTTAGTGCCCCCTTTTCCCAGGACAGTTGGGGTCTCGGTGATCAGCTATCCTGGTGAAGGCAGGAGAGGATGAGGGCAAGTCTTTGTGCGGGGCTTCTTCACCCTGACCTCAAAAAAAGCCACCTGCAGATGGAAATACTTGATTTGGTTTATTGAACTAGTATTTAAAGGGACTGTCAGCTGTTTTTTGCTACATAATCTGAGAGCAGCATTATGTAGGGGCAAAGACCCTGATTCCAGTGATGTGTCACTTACTGGGCTGCTTGCTGTAGTTTTGATATAATCCCTGTTTTCCCAGTTGGAGATCTAACAGTTCTCTGAATGCTGAGCTCTGTGCAATCCCGCCCACACCACTGATTGTCTGCTTACAGACAAGGTACTTAGGAAACAGCCAATCAGGGGAGGAGTCCTGAGGAGATAATTTGCATATTCCCACTGCATTTTGGGGTAAGTGAAGAGTCTCAGCGAGCTCAAAGAACACTGGATTCTGGCTCTTGGAGCTGGAAAGAGGACATCGGTAAACCGCGCGCCTACCGGCGCACGCATATTGAAGCTTTTTTCACTGTTTTCAGAACATTAACAGTAAGAACATGGAAGAGTCCAGGAGCCATTTGGTGAGCTGCATATCCTGCTACATGTTCACAGACTTGCCAGTGGAAAAGCCAAACTTCACATGCCAGAAATGCAAGCTTGTGTCCCTGTTGGAGGAAAAGTTGCGAAATCTAGAAGAGAGGTTAACTACCTTGAAAATCATTAAGGAAGGTGAAGAGTTCTTAGACAGAGCAGAATTATCTCTTCATGATTCAGAAAGAGAAGAAATTCGAACTGCACCTGACGAAACCGAGGAATGGAAGCATGTGACCCACAGAAGCAGGAGGATCGAGAGGCAGTCAGCACCCATACTGCTCAGGAACCAGTACCAGGCTCTCACGCAGGAGAACCATGAAGAAATACAGCAAGATAAGACTTTGCCAGCAATGAATAACCTTGTAAGCCCTCAGAATCCTCCTGGATGGAGAAAGAAGAATGTTGTGAAGAAAAAACGGAGAGTGGTGGTCATGGGGGATTCCCTGTTAAGAGGAACAGAGGCCGCTATCTGCAGACCAGACATAACCTCAAGAGAAATGTGCTGTCTTCCTGGAGCAAAAATTAAAGATGTGTCTGACAGGATATCAAGACTCTTCAGACCTACAGATCACTACCCATTCCTGCTAATACATGTGGGGACAAATGACACCGCAAGAAAGGACCTGGAAACCATCTGCAGTGACTTTGAAGACTTAGGCAAGAAAGTGAAAGAATTGGGAGAGCAGGTGGTCTTCTCATCCATCCTCCCAGTGGATGGCCATGGAACAATGAGATGGAATAAGATTCTACAGGTGAACAACTGGCTACGTCGATGGTGCCGTCAACAAGGATTTGGATTTCTGGATCACGGAATGAATTACCTATACGATGGACTACTTGCTAGAGATGGGGTGCACCTTACGAAGACTGGAAAACATGTATTTGGAAGTCGCCTTGCTACACTCATCAGGAGAGCTTTAAACTAGAACAATGTGGGAAGGGAAGCAAAAGGCCAGAAAAAGCCATACAGCTGACAAATACTATTGAGTTCTCTGCTACTGGAAGTGGAAAGGAAGAACAAAGACAAAACAATTTAAATAATAAAAATATGGGAGGAAGAGAAACCAATCACAAACTAAAATGTTTTTATACAAATGCACAAAGCATGGGCAACAAACAAGGAGAATTGGAACTACTAACGCAGGAAAAGAAATATGATGTCATTGGAATCACTGAAACTTGGTGGGACGATACACATGATTGGAATACAAGGCTAAAAGGATACAACTTATTTGCAAGAAACAGAATTGATAAACGAGGAGGAGGTGTCGCATTGTATGTTAGAAAAGCGTATATCTGCAGAGAGATTGAAGCTTCAGAGACTGGGAGTACTGTGGAAACTGTTTGGGTAAGAATACAAGGAGAGAACAACGGAAAGGACACCATTGTAGGCGTTTACTACAGGCCACCTGGGCAAGCTGAAGATATGGATGAACTCTATGTATCAAATGACCAAGTTCTCCAAAAAATATGACGTAGTGGTCATGGGAGATTTCAACTATCCAGACATTTGTTGGGAATCTCTCTCAAGTAAAACTAACAGGTCAAGCAAATTCTTATCCTCTCTTGCTGACAACTTTATCTTCCAAAAGGTAGGGGAGAAAACAAGGGGATCTGCTACTTTGGATCTAATCCTTATAAACAGGGAGGAAATGGTTGAGGAGGTAAAGGTGGCTGGGACCCTAGGAGGCAGCGATCATGCTATTATAGAATTTTGGATAACTAGAGGAGGAAGACATGTGAAGACTCAAACTTCAAGGTTAGATTTTAGAAAGGCAGATTTTAAGAGACTCAGAAAGAGAATAGGAGGGATCCAATGGCTGGATGTCCTTAAGGACAAAAATGTCCAGGAAGGATGGGAAATTTTTAAAAATGAGATTCTCAAAGCACAATCGTTAACAATCCCGAAAAGTAGGAAGAATGGGAAGCATTTAAGGAAACCAGGATGGATGAACACAGAACTTAAACACATGCTAAAAAGAAAGAAAGAAATGTTTATTAAATGGAAAGAGGGAGGCATATCTAAAGAAGATTATAATGCAGTCTGCAGATCCTGTAGGGCATGTATCAGGTTAGCTAAAGCTGACAATGAATTAAGGCTTGCAAGAGATGTCAAAAGCAATAAAAAAGGATTTTGGGGGTATGTCAAAAGTAAAAGAAAAGTCAAAGATGCTATAGAATTTTTACAGGATGAAAATGGAGAAATGGTAAGAGAGGATGTTGAGAAGGCCGAACTTTTTAATTCCTATTTTGCATCTGTTTTCTCTCAGAAAGAAAATGTAACATCAACTGATCTTCACTGTCCTTTTAAAGGAATAGAAGAATCCAAGTTATCTGTAAACAGAAAGATTGTGAAGGAATATTTAGCTAACATAAATGAGTTCAAGTCTCCAGGTCCAGATGAATTACACCCCAGAGTACTGAAGGAGATCGTAGAAGAAATTTTAGAACCACTCTCCATAATCTTTGAAAATTCTTGGAGAACAGGAGAAGTCCCAGAAGACTGGAGAAGAGCAAATGTTGTTCCTATCTTCAAAAAGGGGAAGAAGGTGGATCCAGGGAACTATAGGCCGGTGAGTCTGACTTCTATACCAGGAAAGATCTTTGAACAAATTATTAAACAACATGTATGTAAGTACCTGGATAAGAATGAAGTGATTAACCAGAGTCAGCATGGGTTTGTAACTAACAAGTCATGTCAGACTAACTTAATTTCCTTCTATGACAGAATCACTGACTGGGTGGATCAGGGAAATGCTGTAGATATAGTATATCTTGACTTCAGCAAAGCATTTGACAAAGTATCTCACACCATCCTTATTGAAAAAATGACCAAGTATGCAATGGACCAGGCAACTGTTAGGTGGATTCATAACTGGCTTAGTGATCGGACTCAAAGGGTGGTTGTAAATGGCTTCACATCCAGCTGGATGAACGTCTCAAGTGGGGTACCACAGGGCTCTGTCCTGGGACCTGTATTGTTCAACATCTTCATCAATGATTTAGATGAAGGAATTGAGGGTAAACTGATTAAATTTGCTGATGACACAAAGCTAGGAGGGATAGCTAATACTAGAGAAGAGAGAGAGAGGATTCAAAAAGACCTAAATAAACTGGAGCAGTGGGCAGCAACCAACAGAATGTTTTTTAACAGGGAAAAATGCAAAGTACTACATCTGGGCAATAAAAATGAAAAAAGCATATACAGAATGGGAGGAATAGAGCTAAGCAACAGTACATGTGAAAAAGACTTAGGTATACTAATAGATCATAGACTGAACATGAGTCAACAGTGTGATGCAGCAGCAAAAAAGGCAAATACAATTCTGGGATGTATTAACAGAAGCATACAGTCTAGATCACGTGAAGTCATTATCGGTCTTTACTCCTCTTTGGTCAGACCTCATCTGGAATACTGTGTACAGTTTTGGGCACCACATTTTAAAAAGACATAGACAAACTGGAGCAAGTTCAGAGAAGAGCGACCAGAATGGTAACTGGTCTGCAAACCATGTCCTATGAGGAACGGTTGCAGGATTTGGGAATGTTTAGCTTGCAAAAAAGAAGACTGAGAGGAGACTTAATAGCTGTCTACAAATATGTCAAGGGCTGTCACATTGTAGAAGGATCATCTTTATTCTCATTTTCACAAGGAAAGACTAGAAGCAATGGGATGAAACTAAATGGGAGGAGACACAGATTAGATATTAGAAAAAACTTTTTGACAGTTAGGGTGATTAATGAGTGGAACAGGCGGCCACGAGAGGTGGTGAGTTCCCCTTCAATGGACGTCTTCAAACAGAGGCTGGACAGACATCTGTCTGAGATGATTTAGTGAATCCTGCTTTGAGCAGGGGGTTGGACCAGATGACCCAGGAGGTCCCTTCCAACTCTACCATTTTATGATTCAATCAGTGGTGGGGGTGGGGTTACACAGATTATCTGGACCGTCTGACACACGGCAACTGGACCTGCAGCGATAATCTCCTGCTGATAAAACACTGATCGGATTGAAACCACATCAACGCAGCCTAGAAAAAGTGACACATCCCTGAAATCAGGTTCTCTACCCCTACATTATGCTGCTTTTAGATTAAATAGCAAACACCTGTATATAAATTCCCTTTAAAGAGTTGGACATTGACTTATAGAGTAACTACTTCCAATATGTGGGACTAGAGTCAACTTTCATCCTACTGGAGGATAAGTAATTAAATGGGTTTTTTTTGCCCTTTTCTTTGACCACATATGGCCCCAGTGTGGTGTAATGACTGGCCGCAGGGATCGTGTGACATAACCATGTCAGGCAAGCCCTGGGAGAGCCAGTGCCGAACAGAATTGGCTCTGGAGGGAAGTTTAAGTGTTGTTATTTTACTGGGGTGAAACATAAGGATTGAGAAGGGGATAGTCGGGTAGAGAACAACCCCTTTAAACTAGACGTTAAATGCACAGTGTAGGCAGGTGTACTTGAGCCGCCATTCTCTAAAAGGTGCATCTGTCTCTCAGCACATGCTTAGATGAAGGGGAGGAAAATACAACTAGTCTCACTGGTCATGCTACAAAAGTGAGATTTAAAGGGGTGTTCTCAAGTTTGAACGTTACCCCCTATCCAAAGTATAGGAGACAACTCTGATCACTGCCGAGGTCCCCAGTGATCCATGACTTTAGAGCCCCATGTAAATTTAGCAGAAGACGATAACATGCACTCCCCCTCCATTCATTGCAGCGGTCGACAATCTGCAGCAGTCCCATTAAGAATAAATGGAGCGGTAGTGCGTAGGATCGACCATCGTAGGCAGGCGAGGCTCTCCAGAGACTTGGTTCTCGGGATTGGTGGAGGCCACCTCGGTCAGACCCAAAGTGATCAGGATGTTATTCCCTGTCTTCTGCATAGGGGATAACTTGTACACACTTTTAAGAAGCAATTATGGTGAGGTCTTTTATTGCAAAAAGTTTATATAAAACCAATATCTGTAACGCTGTAAAAGAGAGTAAGTAATGTGGAGGTTTTAGTGCGGCACATCCATGAGACAGGCTCCCATTAAAGAAATATTGCAGGACATGATGTAAAGTAGGAAGGAAAGGTGGAGTGTTCCCGACAACTTCGAGAGAACTGGGAATCAATCTACTGGACGGATATGTCATCAAGAGGACGGATCTGTTTCTTGACGTTCAGGGAGCTCAATAATGTCTATTTAATTTTGGGAGGTCTGAATAAATGAAGTCGTTGTGTAATTCACGTCTTAATATTAAAGTTCTAGTTAACCCCGCGCAAGCCGCAATATTTCAAAACTCTGTCAGGGCAATGGTCTATGCGGAAAGCAAGTTTCTCCAACGTCTGTCGCTCTAGGAAGAAAAGCTATTACATTATTAATTTCTGTGCTTCTCTGGTATTTAGCGTGCAAGCAAAACAATATGTCCCAGTTAATAAAAGAAAAAAAAAATAATTAAAAAGAAATAGATTTCCCTGTGGGAGAGCGAGAATGATTTGAAGCAATATTTTCTTAGCCAAGAGTATGCACTCAGCCGGCTTCTCTCAAATTACCTATAACAGTCACAATATTTGACTTACTGTGTTGGTTGGATCTTCTTGTAATATCCTGTCATATATCTGGAGAGCATCATCGTACCTGTTCCAAAAAGGAAAGTGAAAACCGCTTATGGAAAATCAGTTCCAGAAAACATCCATAGAAAAAAACAACAACCCAGCGAGTCAGCGTAAAAAAAGAGATATTCAGCTGCTCAGAAAAATACTTATAAACAGTTCAGGCTTCCATGTATTCAGGAGACTGTGCCATATGTCTGAGCATGGGAGATGAGAACAGGGGCAAGCCTATGCCGGGCATCTCTTCATACTGGCGAGGGGCAAGAAGCCCCCAATCAGCCATCCGCAGATGGAAAGCTTTTTATTTTGGTTTCGTTAACTACTTAAGGAACTACCAACGTCTTAAAAACATTGAGCTGCTCTGAATTTCTCTTTTTTTCTCAATTCTACACTCCTCAATGTTGGCAAAAAAATCAAAAGAAAAAAATCTATATGTTTTATATATACATACATACAATATATATATATATATATTATTTGAATAACCAAACAAGAAAAGAAAAATTGAGATTGAGATTTTAAAAGTACAAAAAGGAAAAAGTGCTTTGTCATGGATGGGAGTAAATAGTCAGGGCTTGGACTGGTTAATGGGGCTGTCCACCACTCGGATAACCTATTTTCAATTACTATATTCCCCCATGTAAAATAACCACAGCCTGTACTCCCCCTCTGGTGTCGAGCATCCCGAGGCTTGTGTGACGCGTGTCATGTGAGCCCTGCAGCCAAACAGCTGCCACTTCCTTCAGATGTAACAGACAACAAGAAGTAGTCAGACATCTGCAACTCTCACTTCTTCGGGGCATCCGTTTCATTCGAAAAAGGGAAGAGTGAAGTTGCTGCTGATTGGCTGCAGGGCACTGGCGACAATGTCGAGTTTTTTCATGGACCCACTGAATTGCATTGCCGATTTTAATCCGATCTTGGGAATCAATCAGGTCTCCGCGATTTTCCACAGATCTCTTGGTTCTCAAAAAAATCACAGACTTGTGAATGGTCCCATAGACTATTACAGGTATGAGTACTATCAGTGAAAACTAAAGATGGCACTCATACAAGAACATCGGACGTTTGAAGAGGCCTTAGGAAATGATGCTACATTTCATTCCCTGTTAAAGGGATTGTCTACATTGATGACTTTTCCTTAGCATAGGATCCATACCAGATAGGTGAGGATCTGATATTTGACACCTCAACCAGCTCCATACACATGTAGTGGCTTTTCCAATGCATCTCAGCCTCCAATCACTTCAATAGGACTTGCACAGAAGAACTCTAGAACAATCACGACACGGTGAATATAGCTGTGGGGTGCAGGATCTGTACTCTGTGTATATCCCGCCCCCGAGGACGCTGCAAGCAGCTGATTGTTGGGGGTTTCAGGTGGCAGACCCCCACCTATCCAAGGATAGGTCATCAATATCTAAGTACTGGTTAACTCCTTTACATGCTGTCACGATATGTGTTAGCAGAGGTCTACGTGTAACTAGTCAAGCAACCTACAGAAATCTGTTAGGAAAAAACGGGCAAAAAAAAAAAAAAAGTGATGTTCAATGAAATCAAAATAAAATAAAAAGGAGCCAATATCCTTATGTAAGAAATGTATAACTGTTATACTATAAATGTGTTTGAAAAAAAAATATGGCGACATTTGTCACCAAAAGATCAAAATGAATTAAAAGGGGTTTCTCCACTCTGACAACTCCGTCTCAATCGGCATGTTTGCTCCTGTAAAATAACACTTATAGTCACCTCCGGTGCCAGCGCTGTCCCTTGGCATCAGCACTCGTTCTCCCAGGGATCGCGTAACATTATGTCATGCGATCCCTGTGGCCAATCAGTGCTGGCTTCTCTTTCCGGCCTTCGGAAGAATAAGACATAATTCCACACGATCCCTGATAGAGCCAGTGCCAACACTGCTAGAACGGCACCGAAGTTGAATATAAGTGTTGTTATTTTAGTGGGGGCAAAAATGCTGATTGAGAAGGTGTTGTCTGAGTAGTGGACAACTCCTTTAACGTTCAATATGTATCAGATATGCTGTTTGGGGGAGCAGTCCTATCCCTAGGATGATTCATCACCAAAAAGTCAAACTACTGTTACTACAGTCAGTCACTGGGAAAGCATTGTGCCCATTTGTGTCAGCCGCTCTCCAGGTGGCCGCTGGAGGCTAGTGACAATACAAGGTAGAACAAGGGGAGTTGCTGTTCAGCACTTATCTGCCATTAGTATACTGTCTGAATATAGGTAGCAAGAGGGCAAGTCTCTCCACTGCCAAAAGTGATCTTATACTGTCAAGAATAATCATCACTGTATCGGGAAAAATTCCAAATACACATAGAAGCGATAAAAAATACCAAGCGGCATGTACAAAGGAGAAACCGAGAGAAGATCCGACATCTGAAGAATACATGGTATCCATTATGTTACCTTTCCATGGCCTCGAATCTCATGCCAGTGAGTTTCTTTACCCGGTGGCTGCCAGGAAACTGCCTTCGTAGTTCTTGTAGACAAGACTTCAAACAAAAACAGAGTGGGCACGGATTAAGGGTCAGCATTAAAAACAGACATCTCCTTAAAAAACCTAGCAGTCTTCTTTACTATTAAGGGTTAAAAAAAAAAATTGTACAGACTTACATTGGCAGGTAGAATTTAGCAACAACAACAAATAAATGTATAAAAACAAAATTAATTGTCTCTATTTGTTTTCACTTTATAGATGTTTTAAATTTAAAGCACAGGTAGTATTATTTCCTTACATTGCACTCTATAGGCACGATTACATGTCACTGTGCCAGAGCCGCCATGAGGTAGGTGCCGCTACGTGGTCGTGTCAGGGCAGGCGCCATTTTATAGGGGTGTTGAGGGAGGCACTGAGGTTAAGAGAGACATATTTTACAAGAAGGGATGTTAAAATAAACACTTAACATGGGGGGAGGGGGTTACTGCAACAGGCACAGTTGCAAGGCTGATGGTGTTGCTGCAGACACTGTTACCGGGGGATGGGGGGCTTCTGTAGCAGGCACTGTGAGGTTGTTGCAGTGGGTATTGTTTTATAGGCAGTATGGCTGTTACAAGGGGTGTGACAATACAACCATTCTATGTGGGAGTTTTACAGCAGGCAGTATTATGGGGAGGGAGGTTTCCTGCAGCAGGCAGTATTACGGGGAGGGGAGGTTTCCTGCAGCAGGCAGTATTACGGGGAGGGGAGGTTTCCTGCAGCAGGCAGAATTACGGAGGGAGGTTTCCTGCAGCAGGCAGTATTACGGGGGGAGGTTTCCTGCAGCAGGCAGTATTACGGGGGGAGGTTTCCTGCAGCAGGCAGTATTACGGGGGGAGGTTTCCTGCAGCAGGCAGTATTACGGGGGGAGGTATCCTGCAGCAGGCAGTATTACGGGGGGAGGTATCCTGCAGCAGGGAGTATTACGGGGGAGGTATCCTGCAGCAGGCAGTATTACGGGGGGAGGTATCCTGCAGCAGGCAGTATTACGGGGGGAGGTATCCAGCAGCAGGCAGTATTACGGGGGGAGGTATCCTGCAGCTGGCAGTATTACGGGGGGAGGTATCCAGCAGCAGGCAGTATTACGGGGGGAGGTATCCTGCAGCTGGCAGTATTACGGGGGGAGGTATCCAGCAGCAGGCATTATTACGAGGGGAGGTATCCAGCAGCAGGCAGTATTACGGGGGGAGGTTTCCTGCAGCAGGCAGTATTACGGGGGGAGGTTTCCTGCAGCAGGCAGTATTACGGGGGGAGGTTTCCTGCAGCAGGCAGTATTACGGGGGGAGGTTTCCTGCAGCAGGCAGTATTACGGGGGGAGGTTTCCTGCAGCAGGCAGTATTACGGGGGGAGGTATCCAGCAGCAGGCAGTATTACGGGGGTAGGTATCCTGCAGCAGGCAGTATTACGGGGGGAGGTATCCTGCAGCTGGCAGTATTACGGGGGGAGGTATCCAGCAGCAGGCAGTATTACGGGGGGAGGTATCCTGCAGCTGGCAGTATTACGGGGGGAGGTATCCAGCAGCAGGCAGTATTACGGGGGGAGGTATCCTGCAGCTGGCAGTATTACGGGGGGAGGTATCCAGCAGCAGGCATTATTACGGGGGGAGGTATCCAGCAGCAGGGAGTATTACAGGCAGGTAGTAATATTTTCAGACTATCAAGCAGTTTGTATACATATGTGGTATTGCTTTCTGGCCCAGCAGGTATATCTTATAGTATTTGCGTGTCCTGTCACTTTTACACTGGGCTCCTGCATTTCTGTTGACACTTGAGATTGCTGAAAATGTTCTTCATCTGCAACAACTTGGAAACGTTTGGATAGCTTTTAAGTAAAACAAATCTTGGACACTCTTGGACGGAGAACAGAAAAACTCAGTGCATGATGATGAAGAAGTATGATAAATATGCATGACATAACCACACAAACTTAAACAAACCCGGCGCGGCATATGCCGGAGGAGCGAGGACCATGTCTGAGAACATGTGAGGGCTGTTATACAGTGATGCCGAGAGAAAGTCTACACTGTAGCTTCATTTCACAAGACTATACTCGGGTGAGCAGAGAAACATAAAACATGGCAGCGATGGCAAGACGTTAAAAACAAACGGAATAGACCTCAGAAAATAATTACAGAGGAACAAAAAAGGGGAAAAAAAAATCATTTAGCAGAAAAGTAATTTGTCAACAATGAACAGAATAGACATATATATATACATCAGCCATAACATTAAGGGGTTTTCTGGTCTGAACACATTTTTGTAATCATTCTGTGACACAACGTGGATGGTCCGCGCTGCTGCCAACTAGAAATGTAAATCCAGGATACACAGTTGTATGATTGCGGTTTTTATTGGTCGACGCGTTTCGACATTTTCATACTTCTTCACATGCGGTTATGTCCTGAGGAAGAAGTCTGAAAATGTCGAAACGCGTCAACCAATATAAACCGCAATCATAGCAGCAGCAAACCATCCACGTTTATTCCTTTATTCAATTTATTGGTCGGATGAAATGTGGACCTGTAGCAGCTGTTATTCTATACCTCCATATTGTTGTGTGAGCACAACTCCACCAGGTTAGGAAAACAATATTATCCCTTCAAAAATATAGATTGGATAAGACCCTATTTGCAATTTTTTGATCTCCACAGCTTCTGTATTATTCTGTGACGGCAGATTGTCAAAATCCTGTCAATGTGCAACCTGCAAACAGTCAGGATTTCTCACCATTTCCAGCTGGAGTGGGTGGCCACGTGATTTGCATAGTCGCGGTCATGTGCCGAAAAGCTTTGCATTCACTTCTCTCATTCGATTATTGAGAAGAGCAAGAAGAAGCTGCTGGTCGGCAAATGACCGCTAGCTAAACCTGGAAATCGAGGGGGAAGCCTGACAGCGTGCATATTGCACCTTGGCAGGGTTCTGCAATCTACATCCAGAGAAATACACCATGACATGGTGATCAAAGGAGGACTTGAGGATGCCAATGGAGCAGGAGGATCAAAGTTCTCCTCGACCGCCAGTTATGGAAAACAGACCTGCCCTCTAGACCAGGGTCCTGTGAATTTATTAATTGATCTCTACCAGCTTAGGCAGGAGGTACGCAGCAAAATAACATTTACACGAATGCCAAGACCAAAGGTCTGCCAGCAGAACAATGCCCAGACATCACACTGACTCCATGCGGTCATTCTCTGTAAGATGTTCTCAGGATCATCAAGGGTCCCAGAGGTTTATCTCCCAAAGACAAGAATGATCTCATGGAATTGATCTGACAAAGAAGAAGACCCCTTAGCATTTTGTTTTGGACAATACTTGCTGGCACATGACGACAAAAAAAAAAGTAGATAAAATCTATACATGACTTACCATTGCTACGTCATCACGACCACAGTCCAAGGCAGCAACCATCACCTGTTCATGGATGATCCATACTGTCCAGAAGAGATAGAAACGAAGACGGTTAGTAAGGAAAGCTCTGCGATGGTGGTCGTAGCACTAGGGATCACCGACGATAGACAAGCTACTTCCCAAAACTAAAAGCCAGATGTAAATCAGGCACTGACCAATAAAGTATATGGCTGGGTCAGGAAGAGAGAAGAATGGCGAGGAGTAACTCAAGCTGAGCAGCATTATCTCATAAGATGTTTGGGCTGGTGTAAAATCCACCTCCGATGTCATCACAGGCTCACACTGCTGATCTGTACTGGAGCCATGCTTTACACTGCAGCCCTGCTTGCTCAGATCAAGCAATCAGGACAAGGAGAATTATTATGTACCACAAAAAGACAAAGAAAACAAAAACTAAAAAAAAACTATTAGGGTATGTGCACACGATGCAGAAATGAAGCAGAAAATTTCTGCATCATTTCTGCATCTCCCTGGCAGAAAAAACGCATGCAGATTGTGCATGCGTTTTTCCTGCAGAATACATGCGGATCCACATGCAGATTGACAAGCGCTTTCCAGGCGATTTTAGCATCACCTGGAAAGTGCTTGATAACTAGGTCACACTATATAAATCCATGCAAACAGCATGGATTTATACAGTGTGAACCGAGAGAGTGTATATACTTACCTCTGATGGCCCGCGCTGTCCTGCTCACTCCGTTCTCCCGGCTGCCGGCAACTTTGAATTGAAAGACCTGCCAACGTCAGCGTCACGTGACCCGTCACATGACTCTGACGTCACCGCAGGTCCTACAACTCACTGCAAGTGCCGGGAACCAAGCGGGAGCGCTGCACGGGCCGACAGAAGGTAAGAATACATTTATTTTTTATTTTATTCTTCTTTTTACAGCTTTTATTAATGGTACCTGGGTGTGGATGAGACTCTCCTCTCCTCTACACCCGGGTACCATCCGCACATTAGAACGCACCAATTACGCAAGTACAAATGCTGTCTTGCGGAATTGGCGCGTTCTAATGCAAGTCAATGGCGGCGAAATCGCCGCGTTTCCGCAAAATTAATTGACATGCTGCGGATTTTTGACCGCAGCGTTAACGCTGCGGAAAAATCCGCATCATGGGCACAGCACATGCGGATTTCCATTGGGGAACATTGCTGCCCTTCTACCATGCGTTTTTCATGCGTTTCCGCGGCGTTTACGCAACTGCAAAAACGCCGCGGAAACGCATGAAATACGCATCGTGTGAACACAGCCTTAATCCACCAGGGAAAAAAAAAGATTATTACCAAGTTACTGTCCTACATGGAAGTTAAGTGCAATTTTAACAAAACCTGTAGAAAAGCATGGTCTTGCTGCCATTACCTCTCCTAGCAAGGTAAAACTGCTTTTGGGACATATACAGTCTGGTTTGTCCATTAAAGAAGCACCCGCATCAATTTTTTTATCCTCTTAATACACTGCTCAAAAAAATAAAGGGAACACTTAAACAACAGAATATAACTCCAAGTAAATCAAACTTCTGTGAAATCAAACTGTTCACTTAGGAAGCAACACTGATTGACAATCAATCTCACATGCTGTTGTGCAAATGGAATAGACAATAGATGGAAATTATTGGCAATTATCAAGACACACTCAATAAAGGAGTGGTTCTGCAGGTGGGGACCACAGACCACATCTCAGTACCAATGCTTTCTGGCTGATGTTTTGGTCACTTTTGAATGTTGGTTGTGCTTTCACACTCGGGGTAGCATGAGACGGACTCTACAACCCACAGAAGTTGCTCAGGTAGTGCAGCTCATCCAGGATGGCACATCAATGAGAGCTGTGGCAAGAAGGTTTGCTGTGTCTGTCAGCGTAGTGTCCAGAGGCTGGAGGTGATACCAGGAGACAGGCCAGTACACCAGGACACGTGGGGGGGGCCGTAGGAGGGCAACAACCCAGCAGCAGGACCTCTACCTCTGCCTTTGTGCAAGGATGAACAGGAGGAGCACTGCCAGAGCCCTGCAAAATGACCTCCAGCAGGTCACAAATGTGCATGTGTCTGCACAAACGGTTAGAAACCGACTCCATGAGGGTGGTATGAGGGCACGACGTCCACAGATGGGGGTTGTGCTCACAGCCCAACACCGTGCATGACGCTTGGCATTTGCCACAGAACACCAGGATTGTTAAAGTCGCCACTGGCGCCCTGTGCTTTTCACAGATGAAAGCAGGTTCACACTGAGCACATGTGACAGATGTGACAGAGTCTGAAGACGCCATGGAGAGCGATCTGCTGTCTGCAACATCCTTCAGTATGACCGGTTTGGCAGTGGGTCAGTAATGGTGTGGGGTGGCATTTCTTTGGAGGGCCGCACAGCCCTCCATGTGCTCGCCAGAGGTAGCCAGACTGCCATTAGGTACCGAGGTGAGATCCTCAGACCCCTTGTGAGACCATATATATGCTGGTGCGGTTGGCCCTGGGTTCCTCCTAATGCAGGACAATGCCAGACCTCATGTGGCTGGAGTGTGTCAGCAGTTCCTGCAAGATGAAGGCATTGAAGCTATGGACTGGCCCACCCGTCCCCCAGACCTGAATCCGATTGAGCACATCTGGGACATCATGTCTCGCTCCATCCACCAACGTCACATTGCACCACAGACTGTCCAGGAGTTGGCGGATGCTTTAGTCCAGGTCTGGGAGAAAATCCCACAGGAGACCATCCGCAACCTCATCAGGAGCATGCCCAGGTGTTGTAGGGAGGTCATACAGGCACGTGGAGGCCACACACAATACTGAGCCTCATTTTGACTTGTTTTAAGGACATTACATCAAAGTTGGATCAGCCTGTAGTGTGTTTTTCCACTTTAATTTTGGGGGTTTCCCCAAATCCCGGCCTCCATTGGTTAATAGATTTGATTTCCATTGATGATTTTTGTGTGATTTTGTTGTCAGCACATTCAACTTTGTACAGAACAAAGTATTCAATGAGAATATTTCATTCATTCAGATCTAGGATGTGTTATTTGAGTGTTCCCTTTATTTTTTTGAGCAGTGTACATTGCAGTCATCTTATTATATAGCACTGTGTACTTACAATTGCTCATTTTGCCTTTCTACACAGTAAATTCTTCTTTTCCAGTAGGTCTATGACATCACGTGATTAAAAACTGACGAGCTGAATCCTTCTAAGCTCTATGTAGAAACAGGAGGTAAATTTTCCCTGTATGAGTCATGAGTCACTGCAAAAGTCCTTGGCAGGGGGAGGAGGGAGCAGCTGCGTCAGGGGTTGAAGAGGGGAATGATAAATGCAGGGACAAGAGACTTCCAGTTTCTACATAGAGCAGAGAAAAGAAGAATTTACTGGGTAGAAAGGCAAAATGAGCAATTTTAAGTACACAGTGCTATATAATATGATGACTGCAGTATATTAAGAGGATAAAAACTTTGATGGGAAGAGGAGGAGTGCTGCTTTAATATTTCAAACCATGCTTCTCTAACTGTCCCTATGTTCTGTAGCTTGCCATACAATCCTTTTGAGTGTTAGGTGCCTCTTTAAATCAACAGTCAGACAGCACAGTAGGTGCTGGAACTTCCTTTTCCTCATATGCCTGCCCTGAACGGATAGCCTGCTTCTCTGCTATGCTCCACCTCCACTTCATATTTCTGTAGCTAAAGGATTACTCTTGACAAAAAACAGTGGACAGAAAGTTACATAAAACAGAGATAACTTCCACTTTAGAATGATTTTTTGAGGGAAGACAACTTTTTTTTTTTTTTTTTTTTTTTTTTTTAAGATAAAGTAATTTGAATACTGTCCATTTATCACTTTATCTATGAAATTAGATCAGGTTTACAGGGACAATTTATAATGTAGCATGCGCTCCATCTATGTTATTTATCCATTCCAAGTAGTCGGACAACATCTTTTCGTGCCATGCATTTTTGGGGCAGAACCAGGCAGCCTAACTTTAGGACATAAGGGACAAACAAATTTAGTTGAAAAGCTAACAAATTGTGTGGTGTTGTATTGCATCAATATTATTGTATCACCATTTTTGTCACAGCTTAATTATTCACATTTTTATTATTGGATTGTTTACAATATATTATTCATAAAAAAATTTTGTTTGCACTTTATCTTCACTTTCTAATTTTCTTCACTCCTAAATGGGTTTTTCCTATTAAACTATATCTTTAATTATTTCTCAATTATATATATATATATTTTTGTTTTTCAGACTTATTTCTTATTTTAATTTTTCTTTGTTCCCATTGTTATTGTCACTTTAAGATTTATTATCTCCATTTATCTTCCTTATTATTGCCCACCCTTGTGCCCTGAATTATCATAGCCTCTTCAACTTCATGGCTATTTTCTACTCCTGCCCAATTTTTTTTTGCCCTGAATCATCATGGCCTCCCCAGTGCTTTGCGCATGACATTTTCTGGCGTGTGCTTGCTGTCCCTTAAGCGTATCGCCTGCGATGTTACGGATGGCGCCGCACCTTCTTGTGACGTCGCCGCAATCTGCCTGATGGGCGCGCGTCAGTGCCAGCAAGTCGGTGCATGTGCCCTATAATTGGCAGCTGGGTGAGCTTTATTTAATTGGCTTCTGCAAACATCTCCTTCCTATTTAAGTCCGATTTAAGTCCTATTTCGCCCTCCTGCCTCATCACTCCCTGAGGGAGCTCGTGTGAAACGCGCGTAGGAATATGGGGCGGCAGCAGGATCTCCACCATGAACCCAGGTCAGTAATCTTTTCTCACTCCTTTTTTTAATGATTCACATTTGTGGTTTTGATATTCATCCTTTACATTTGTTAATATTTTTATCTTTATAAACTTGTCTTTTGTGCACTTGCACTTTATATATGAATATATTTGCACATTATATTGCCGATACATGACCATGTATAGTTGTCATGTTCCTCTGCCTCCTTTTTAATATATTGGGTTTTTTTTTAATTATTGTCTTGTTGAGGATACCTTTATACTGTTTTCTTTAATTGGTGTCCTTACAATACAGTAAATAGTCGTTTTGTTCTTTTGGGGATTATCTAATGATTATCCAAAGCAGTTCTTTTGGTTATTTAGATCAGGTTTTCTAAAATTACAGGGACCATTTATAATGTTGCACGAGATCCATCCATATGTTAATTATTCATTCCAAGTACTTGGACAAAGTCTTTTCATGCCATGCATTTTTGGGGCAGGACCATGCAGTCTAACATTAGGACGTAAGGGACAAACAAATTTAGTTGAAAAGCTAAAAAAAAAAAAAAATACACTGTGATTTGGAACAGGAATTCACGTTCACTTCTGAACACTGACGACTATAGTGAACCCCATGGAAAACTAAAAGTAACATGGAAAGGAAAAATACAGTAATAAAGGTTTAGGCGAAAGGAAATCAAGTCCAAGATCAAGTAGGATCTACGGTGTTAGCCTAAGTTAGGAAAATATGCAGCCAGGGTAGACGAGAGGGTCCTTATCTGTCATTCACATCTATGTATATATTCAGGAATGACTACAATGTTAGGAAAAAAAAAATGATGGTTGGTAAGATCTGTGCTGCCTGCAAAAAGACTCGCTGTGCTTCAATGTCTTACCCAAAACGAAATAGAAGGTTTTGTAAAGATTTTTAAGTAACACTAAACATAGAAAATGCACAAAAAATAAAAATAATATCCAAACAATTCCTTCCTTAATCTCCTTGCTGTTTTGATGGTATTTGTTTCCTCTTACAATTAAGCAAAGAAATATTCTGTTACAAGAAATCAATCTCGTCTTCCCTCATCTTCCTCTTCGACAACGGCTGCAGCAGGAGCCTCCCCCCATCTGTCCTGTCTATAGTAGGACTGATAAGCCCCTTCACATTTGATGGTCCCCACACAAAAATAGAGAATTTTAGCATGAAATAAACGCCTGGTATTTTCCAGAACTTTTGTGGAAAGATGTCCCCTCTTTCAATGCAATTTAGAGAGGTCATTTCAGAGAACTTTGGATCAGTGAGGGCGCCACAGGATAACTCAACCCCACGATCAGCAAGTTATCACCTACTCTAATCATAGGGGATAACTTCATATCTCGGTACAAATCCTTTAATGCAGTCTTGATTTCCATGAGGTCTCCAGCTTTGCACGACGGGGGAGGGAGGTGAGGGTCTCATCAGACTGCATCTTCTCCTATCTAATGGCAACCAGTGAAAGATCAGTGACATAGAACTGCTATTCCTCTCACACCGCAGTGTTTTAACGTATACTATGCGATACAGCTTTAGCAGTCTCCCTGCCTCCTGCTTGTGAAAGATGTCTCCCAGTCAGCTCTTACAAATAGATGCCACTCATAAAAATACACTGAACTGCACACAGCAACGACAGATAGTAGAGAAAGACAGTCAGTGTGATTTAGGAAACATTTATAATTGAAGAGTATCATTGTACTGACCCGATTATTACATCACAGTCACTTAAATAACGCAAAAATAATCCAAGACTATATGACTCCTCCATGAAGTGATGAACTTGGTCAGTCACAATGGTTAAGGAAGCCCATGTTTCCAAACATTCATCCACAGGTATCAGAGAACTAAACGTGCCCAGAAAACATCCCCCCCCAACAATATTCTACCTCCACCAGCCTGAATTGCTGACACTTAAAGGGAACCCGTCATGTCCTAGTTGCTTTGTACACTGCCCCCATTGGTTTGTTAGTGATGCAATGTCCATCACAAGCGGTTTTCATGAAAATTGGTGGCATTATAATGCTTTTCTAACGTTTTATATCCTTTACCCTAGCTGCTCATATTCAGTTATAGGGGTGTGATTCTCAGATTCAGTCATGGGCGGGCGCACCATTCAGTCAGTGCTGGTGCCACCCATGACATTTGAATACTGCTCCTGGAAAGCGCTATGTTTGAGGGACGCATGAGCATTTGCACACGTCGGGCCGCTGGTCCTGCGCATGCACAAGGAGGCTGTGTGATTACCAGCTTCAGTGCGGACACGCTGAGACCTGTGAATCCCAGCGCGTGTGCAGTCAGTGTATCTTGCGGTCACCGCATGCGCAGTGACACTTCAGCCTTTTTTCCACTCCTCAGCAACCCAATTTTCGCTCTCTGCAGTCCAATGGGGCCTGGCCTTTCATTTTCCCCCTATACAGCAATGAAGCTTGATCTGGTCATCTGCTGGTACAGCCCTTCCGTACTGAGGAACGTGGAGCTTGCGCGTTCAGACACATTAGTCGCCGCACCAGACACGTACGTGGCTACAATCTTCTTGACTGTGAACCTCCCCTGCTTGTCGGAGCGATTCTTGACATCCTCCTCTGACCCCATTCGTCAATGAGTTATATACATCTAGGAGTTCCTCTTTACCTGGATATTTTTCCTCAATCACACCATTAGTGATATAATCTATACAACAAAATTAGAAAAACTGGGCCAAAATTAGTGTTTTTTTATATAATGGCCCTGGCTAGTTTAGCACAGATGCCCCATGCCTCATGTGAAGTTGTTCAGATCGCTTGTTTTTTTTTTTCCCCATTCGAATTTAGATTCACAATGAAACTGATTCACTGAAAACCCGCTCATTCAATAGTACGCTGCATTTTGGGGTCACGTGTCTAATGTTCATACCAGAAAACTACAATTGTGAAAGGTGTGGAAAAAATTAAAGTGGGCAAAAAGTGTATATACGTAATGCAATCTTGACCAAGTTATTCCTTCATATATGCTGATTAGATCTCAAAAAAATGTTTTACTAGTCATGGTCACCACTTTTTAAAGAAGTAATCCATTGAATTGTTTCTTTCAGTCTGTACAGCCTTCACGAGAATATCACACTCTGCACTTCTCACAGTAAGTGGTAAAGTAGCACTCCCAAGAAATGCTTTATACCCTAAACTTGTGTAAATGTGTGTAATGTACCCCCCAATCGCCAGCTTCCCGTTTCCAGCGCTGCTCCGGTCTCCTTCTCACTCACCTGACTAGTCCGGATCACACTGGGGTTTTATGTGTGGACCTGAAGTCGCTTTTACAATGTAAGCCTATGGAACGTCAGAACGAGACGTCAGCCTCATCTTTCTTCTCTTC
Organism: Phyllobates terribilis; assembly: GCF_046119375.1. NCBI lineage: Eukaryota > Metazoa > Chordata > Amphibia > Anura > Dendrobatidae > Phyllobates > Phyllobates terribilis. The sequence goes on along the minus strand of NW_027362764.1, from coordinate 725,238,275 downwards.
ATTGTCCATCATGATTACTAGATTTCGATCGCCGTTTTATTTCTCTGTGCTCTATTAATCATCAGCACAGCATCACATGGACAGCAAGAGCCAGTACAACAGTGCGATTATCCTCTCCATATTCTTCCTGAATAGGCTAGAAGATTCTATGTTTTCAGTCAGGGAGGCTGAACTGTGCTGTCCATTATAAATGTGTGACAGGAGCTGTCTAATCATCATCAGAAACTGTGATAAGAGTTTTTGTTATTCTTTCTGACATGGTGACGCCTTCAGAACATAAAATCATGTAATTCCTAAGATGTCACCATGAGATCACAGTACCCAACTGAAGAGGAGTATACCATGAATTTTCAGATAGAAAGAAGTAAAATAAATAAGGTACTACTAGCTACATTAGGAGACTGGTGACAGGATGAATAAAAAAAAAAAACTAGACACTGGAGTGTTGCTTTAGTTCTGGAGAAATATTTTGTTCAGGTTTTGGTGCTAACAGGAACCGATGGTAATAATAACTTGTGCACTGTACAGAGTAAACGCCATGCTACCATTCCAAACTTTTTAATCCCAATTCCATTTTTATTAAAATGCCAGTAATTTGGTTTTTATAGCAGCCTGTTGGGATTGAAATGTACACAGCACGCCTGCCAATGTTTTTTTAAGAAATATATATATATATATTTTAATAATCAATAAATGAGGTGATTAACTGATCGTGACAGATTAGAGGACATTAGAAGGTGCGTCTGGGTCCACCTGTGCTGAAAAGTACCAGGACTTGCATTGAAATCAGTCTTGTATGTGTAAATCAACATTTTCCATCTAGTTCCAAACTAAACAGCAAAGCAAATGTTTTTTCCCTTAAAAATTACAAAAAAAAAAAAAAGTTTTTACACTGCCAAAGTTCACAGCTTTGGAAGATAAATGAGTTTTTGCTATTGGAACTCAGTTTAATATTGTTTAAAGGTACCAAATAATAGTGCCGTGCCAAAGTGGGTCGGATTTCCTATACGTTAGGTGACCATTTCCTGGAATATGTGATTCTTGGAAGGCGCGGGGCTCACAGGAGACCTAATTATCAGCAGAACGCAATCCTGTTGAGACCGAGGAAGGGGGTACCGGCGTGAGAGACGGAATACATAACAAGGGCTGCCAGCGCCTGCTTAGATGACCCGCTGAGTGATGACAGTGCCGCCAGCCAATACAAAGCTGCCGTCTCTGCCAAGCAGATATATTTTACAGATCTTTCACAGCAAACAAATTACAATTCGGAGAACAGCAAGGGGTCCAGTGTTCACGACGTGCTCGGGAACGCTAGACTGTTAGGGATGCATGTCTCACCACTCATGCTTTATTAGGCAGCTTTCACACTAATGGTTTGAGGACAGGCCACGGTGTCCAGATCGGCCATGGATTTACTGACCCAAATTAAGCAGCATTTAGGAGGTTAGAGAGTGGATCAGGAGGCATGCAGCTGGGTTGTCAGACCGTGATTGAAGGAAGTATGAAATCATCCTTAAAAATTACGGTATATGCAAGTAGCTACAGGAAAGATGATCTGCTTTTTATTTTTCCTCCAATCTTGTTGATTAGATGCTTTTTAGCTTTGCTACGTTAGGACAGAGTTGAGGTCTGTGACTACAACTAAGCTCCAGTGTCCACAGGGAGTCTGTGGTGGTCTGAGCCACACCCCCAGCCTGGCTATTGGTCCACACTCCTGCTGTATCCCTCCTCCCCAAATGTGATTGGCTGACGTGTACAAGCACAAGTCCACAGGATCAGCAGGGAGTCCGTGCATGGAGCCATCAGTTCTAGGAATTCATCTCTGTCATCTACTACTTGCTGCCCCATATTGTTTTCCATTAGGTATCTACAGTGCCACAAATATAACATTTTATATATCTTTGCACACATTTGTGAGTTTTTTGGCAGAAATTGTAACAATAAATATCTGAGAATCTTTATAGTGAGGACACGTGTATGGGTCGGTAATCCCACACGAGAGGAAACTAATGCAGCCTCAGGGATGCACCGGATTAGTACACCATGGCTGCCATCATCCAAAAATCAGCACCATGCCTGTCTATGCATTATGTCAGGTATTGCAGCTGTGCTCCGTTTACTATAGCTGCAATACCAGACACAAGCTGTGAACAGGTGTGGCGCTATTTCTGGAAGAAAGCAGCAATGTTTCATTTTGCTTTCTAATCTGGACAACTATCAAAAAGGGGGATGTCTCCTGATGTTTGTTGGTCGCACTTCAATCAAAAAGGCGATTTTGTTGGAAGGCCATATAACAGTCAGACATTTCCCCAGCCAGCGGTCACTGCAGAGGGAATTATATATGGCGGCCATTCAGATGAACGGCCCCAGCTCTCTGTAACAGGAGTTGTTTTCTAACAACCCATTAAGGGTAAAATACAAAATTAACACCTGACCCATGGGAAAAAAAAAAATGTGATCATGACAAATGGACAAAAGTTTTCCAAGTGGAACAACTTCTATTTAAAGAGGTTTCCCAGTCTACATAAAGTATCTCCTTCCTATTGGAAAGGTTATAATTGTTAGATCGGTGTGGGTCCCACTGTTGGCTACCCAGAATATGGGACCTGTGCCTCCCATTCTCCACTGGACACAGCACCGCGGCCAGGAGGCGTTGGGTGGAGCGGCTGGCTGCACCTGTGAAGGTCTTTGTGCATTTAGGTCATCATGAGATTTATAGAAAAGCTAGTTCTCAATTTTCAGCGACGCCGATCATCCGAAAAACAAGCAAAACGCTCGTCCATTGGGTGATCGTTTCATTTATGCTAAGGGAATAAAATAAATAAATCACTGTTCTCGGCAGCACATCACCCCAAGTCAACAATGTGCTGCCGATATTGCAATACCGTATGGGGACGGAAGGATGGTGTTAGTGACCGTTCTGTGGGTATAGTGTGTTATATCATGTAAACGAGCACCGGTCCAATTGTACATACTCGATCGGCGCTTGTCATACATCCTGAAATCGGCTTGTGTACACGAGGCATATGGCACCGACCCTGCCAGCACCACACGCCACCATCTACAGAACTACAGTGCCAGAAACATAGGCTGGAGAAGCAGGGCGCAAGCAAAACCAACAGCCCTGCGAAAAGGGGGATAGATATATAGATATACATACACACAGTACAGACCAAAAGTTTAGACACACCTTCTCATTTAATGATTTTTCTGTATTTTCAAGACTATGAAAATTGTACATTCACACTGAAGGCATCAAAACTATGAATTAACACATGTGTAATTATATACTTAACAAAAAAGTGTGAAACAACTGAAAATAAGTCTTATATTCTAGGTTCTTCAAAGTAGCCACCTTTTGCTTTGATGACTGCTTTGCACACTCTTGGCATTCTCTTGATGAGCTTCAAGGGGTAGTCACCGGAAATGGTCTTCCAACAATCTTGAAGGAGTTCCCAGAGATGCTTAGCACTTGTTGGCCCTTTTGCCTTCACTCTGCGGTCCAGCTCACCCCAAACCATCTCGATTGGGTTCAGGTCTGGTGACTGTGGAGGCCAGGTCATCTGGCATAGCACCCCATCACTCTCCTTCTTGGTCAAATAGCCCTTACACAGCCTGGAGGTGTGTTTGGGGTCATTGTCCTGTTGAAAAATAAATGGTCCAACTAAACGCAAACCGGATGGAATGGCATGCCGCTGCAAGATGCTGTGGTAGCCATGCTGGTTCAGTATGCCTTCAATTTTGAATAAATCCCCAACAGTGTCACCAGCAAAGCACCCCCACACCATCACACCTCCTCCTCCATGCTTCACGGTGGGAACCAGGCATGTAGAGTCCATCCATTCACCTTTTCTTTGTCGCACAAAGACACGATGATTGGAACCAAAGATCTCAAATTTGGACTCATCAGACCAAAGCACAGATTTCCACTAGTCTAATGTCCATTCCTTGTGTTCTTTAGCCCAAACAAGTCTCTTCTGCTTGTTGCCTGTCCTTAGCAGTGGTTTCCTAGCAGCTATTTTACCATGAAGGCCTGCTGCACAAAGTCTCCTCTTAACAGTTGTTGAAGAGATGTGTCTGCTGCTAGAACTCTGTGTGGCATTGACCTGGTCTCTAATCTGAGCTGCTGTTAACCTGCGATTTCTGAGGCTGGTGACTCGGATAAACTTATCCTCAGAAGCAGAGGTGACTCTTGGTCTTCCTTTCCTGGGGCGGTCCTTATGTGAGCCAGTTTCTTTGTAGCGCTTGATGGTTTTTGCAACTGCACTTGGGGACACTTTCAAAGTTTGCCCAATTTTTCGGACTGACTGACCTTCATTTCTCAAAGTAATGATGGCCACTCGTTTTTCTTTACTTAGCTGCTTTTTTCTTGCCATAATACAAATTCTAACAGTCTATTCAGTAGGACTATTAGCTGTGTATCCACCAGACTTCTGCACAACACAACTGATGGTCTCAACCCCATTTATAAGGCAAGAAATCCCACTTATTAAACCTGACAGGGCACACCTGTGAAGTGAAAACCATTTCCGGTGACTACCTCTTGAAGCTCATCAAGAGAATGCCAAGAGTGTGCAAAGCAGTCATCAAAGCAAAAGGTGGCTACTTTGAAGAACCTAGAATATAAGACATATTTTCAGTTGTTTCACACTTTTTTGTTAAGTATATAATTCCACATGTGTTAATTCATAGTTTTGATGCCTTCAGTGTGAATGTACAATTTTCATAGTCATGAAAATACAGAAAAATCTTTAAATGAGAAGGTGTGTCCAAACTTTTGGTCTGTACTGTGTGTATATATATATATATATATATATACACACACACACACATTATGCAATATATACATACAGGGCCTTATAGTATTCATACTCCTCCATGAACTTTTCCACATTTTTTTATGTTACCATCCACAAACTTAAATGTATTTTATTGGGATTTTATGTCATTCAGCAACACAAAGTAGCAAGTATTTGTGAAGTGTAAAGGGTGTTTTTTTAAGTTTTTAAAAAATATAAATCCGACAATTATATTAAATAGATTTGAGTATGTGGGTATTCAAAAAATGTGGAAAAGTTCACATTTTCAAGGATATCTATCTAACTATCTATCTCCATATCCAATTCGGAAAATATAGTTACATGTGACATTGTCAGTACGTGTTACCTGGGCAGCCTGGGAGGGACATTGTGTAGCTATAGAGATACTATACAATCCCGTACTGATTTATTATCCTTTTACAGACATAACATTTTTGCATTTAATAAATCCCTATGGGTCGCGCACATGAGTCCCTCTTGCACTGCTGTAGCACCTGGAGAATTGTACTTCCAGGCTGACCTGTTCCGCATCGTCACAGTCTTCGCATTTGGGGAGACTCCCCAGTGTGACCCTACAAGTCAGCGTTACCTTGCAGACAGTAGGGGTCCTATTTCTGGGTTCGCTACCTTTAAAAGGGTGGGGGTGAATTTTTGTGCGCTCTGTTACATTAGTCCTCAAATACTTTGGTTGGAAACAGCCAACAATACAAGTTCAGAATTTCATTATATAAGAAAATATATATAAAAAAAAAAATTTGCAAATTTCATCTCTTTTAAAAGCATTTGGAAAGATACGCAGCCATAGAAGGTAATGAGAAACACACTTTTTATTACCGCACGTAAAGCTCTGGGCTGCTCACAACTTCGTTCCTATATAAACTTCTCCTGACACCAATCGAAAAAAAATATATATATGGGAGTCCCCTGTGGGATATTACGGCTGAGCAGGTGTTCCCAACACCAGTGAGCTGTAAGGAATAAATAGAATAAACTTACTATCGTCTCCGAGTTTGGACGCATGCTCGTTTATCAACTCTTCGCCGACATCGATGATCTGCTCGCTGTTCCTGTAGTTTTCCTCCCGCCAAGTCTTCATCTTGTCACGCATTTCTGAAAAGGAAATGTCAAATTGTTATATCACAGAGGTCTTTAGAAAATACACCATAGTAAAGGAAGGTACAATAAAAGTCCATTAATCCAGCACTTAATCATTAGCCTGGAATTTAAGCACCTGTCTCCTAGCTTGACGCAATATTTCCATCCTCCATATTCGGACACTTATTTCCCATTTCTTATAATAAAGGCTGCAATGAGGTGGAAATGTAAAGAAAAATAAGGCGCAAATGAAAAATAGGCAAAAAACACCAAAATTACGAGCAAATGCAATGATGAATCGGGCGCTCGGGTTTTCCATCCAAACCATCACTTCAAAGTGCTGGCAAAGGAGGCCTTGCGGGTTTATTCCTACGTAACGCGTTTTGAAGCTTATCTAGCTAGAAGAAGCTATGAAATGCGTTTTTAGATAATTTTATCCATAAATAAATATATTTCTCATTTACTTCTGTCTGCACAGTGCTATTTTCACCCTCCTGTCTGTAAACTTTTTTAGCTTTTACCTTTTGAGCAACTTGCGATCCGCTGCTTGTTGAGTGTAGCAGAGACGCTGAGACATTACAGTAAGTGGTGGACGGTCATGATGTCTCTACTCTGTGTCAGGTTGCATACAGGCTTAACAGAGTTGGGCAGTCAATTCATTACACAATTGGAGGAGTACTGCAAGCTGGAAAGCGAGGAAATGGAGGTTCTAGCTCCAATAGTGCTGGCAGAATGCTGAAATGGAAATGCCCACTAAAAGAGAATGGCTGCCAGCTTCAGAAGATGCAAATTGGGCTGATTTCTAGATGCATTAGAATGGTATGTGTTCCAAAAAAACAGTTTCATTTGTAGGAAATTAGGGCAAAGAGACCAAGTTTTTACTGTTTACAAAACCTGAAAAGGTGACAATGATATTCTCTAGCAAGATATCTCAGGCAAAATCTAGAAGATGTACAGTGCCATGAAAAAGTATTCATACCTTGTGAACTTTTCCAAATTTTCTTACCCAGAAACTTACATGTATTTTTTTTTTGGGTGGGGGGGGGGGGGGGGGGGGGGGGGAGTTATGTGATATACTAATAAGAAGTAACAAGTATTTGTAAAGGAAATGATAAATGGGTTTTCTAATTATTTAAAAAATATAAATCTGAGAATTGTGAGGTACATTTGTTTTCAGCCCCCTGGAGTCTGATATCCCTAAATAAAATCCTGAGTGACCAATTGCCTCCAGTAGTCACATAATTAGTAAATTGAGTCCACCTGTGGCGAATATATTCTTAGTATAACTACGGCTGTTCTGTGAAGGCCTCAGAGGTTTGTTTGAGAATACTAGGGATCAAACAGCATCATAAAAAGCAAGGAACACACCAGACAGGTCAGGGATAAAGTTGTGGAAAAGAGTAAAGCAGGGTTAGGTTATAAAAAAATTCCCCAAGATTAAACATCACACTGAGCACTGCTCAAGCTATCATCCCAAAGACTGAAACACCCAAGGACACAGTAAATCAAACGTATAAAAATACTCTGCTGTAAAAAAGTAACAGTAAACAGCAAGTGCTAGTAAAAAGGTGATAAAAAACAGGGTTTTTAGTTGACACGTTTTTTGCAAAAAATGTATACTAAGCCGCTCTACCAACGTCAAGGTAACCCAGATCAGAGCAGTCCCTATCTGATGTATTTAAAAACTGATCATTTTATGTGCATGGCCCACTGTGTCCTTGTGTGTTTCAGTCTTTTGGTGGTGTGAACACTGTCCTACAGACTTGTTCACCGTGTGCATGGCCCATGTGTTTGTAATCAATTCAATTTGTTTCTTGCTTTTGCAAGATTAGGGAGTTCTCCACCCCTCCCTTGTGGGCTATGCACATAAAATGCCGTCCTCTGCAGCGTGTCCACATGGACATTACCTGTTAGATCTGCTCATATAGGTACTATACACATGATCAGTTTTTAAATACATCAGATAGGGACTGCTCTGATCTGGGTTACCTTGACGTTGGTAGAGCGGCTTAGTATACATTTTTTGCAAAAAACGTGTCAACTAAAAACCCTGTTTTTTATCACCTTTTTACTAGCACTTGCTGTTTACTGTTACTTTTTTACAACAGAGTAGTTTTATACGTTTGTTTTACTGTGTCCTTGTGTGTTTCAGTCTTTTGGTGGTGTGAACACTGTCCTACAGACTTGTTTACCGTGTGGATGGCCCATGTGTTTGTAATCTATCATCCAAAAATGTAAGTAGTATATGGCACAACTGCAAACCTACCAAGATATGGCTGTCCACCTCAGCTGACATCCCAGCAAAGAGAGGACAAATTAGAGACACAGAGGCCCATGGTCATTCTGGAGGAGCTGCAGAGATCCACAGCTCAGGAGGGAGAATCTGTCCACAGGACAACTATTAGTCGTATACTCCACAAATATGGCCTTTATGTAACAGTGGCAAGAAGAAAGACATTTTTGAAAGCAAGCCAAAAGAAGTTTTATTTGCAGTTTACAAAAAAAAAAAGTCATGCAGTGGACACAGCAAGCATGTGCAAAAAGGTGCTCTGGTCAGAGGAGCGAAAGTAGAACTTTCTGGGCTTAATGTAAAGTGCTGTGTGTGGAGGCATATCAACACTGCACATCACCCTGAAAACACCATCCCCACCGTCACACATGGTGGTGGCAGCATCATACTATGGGGATGCTTTTCTCCAGCAGGGACAGGGAAGCTGGTCAGAGTTGATGGGAAGATGAATGGAGCTAAGTACAGGGCAATCCTGGAGAAAAACCTGTTAAGATGCTGCAAAAAAACTTGTGACTGGGACGTAGGTTTACCTTCCAGGGGGACGATCCTAAACATACTGCCTGAGCAATAAAGGATGGTTTAGATCAATGGTTGGAAACCTCAGGCCCGCAGGCCATTTATGGCTGGCCCTCGATGACCTTTTATCCGGCCCCCAGGCAGATTCCCAGGGACCGCAGTGCTTGGGATGGCAGCTGTGTTTTGAAGGCCACCAGACCCCAAAAGACTGGCAGCAGTAATTGTAGTAAAAGGTGGTCCTACAAAGTATTGACTCAGGCTAAGTGCCCACGATGCAGAAATGCTGCATATTTTTTCCGCTTCTCCCTGGCAGGAAAAACGCATGCGGATTTTACATGTGTTTTTCCTGCCAGGTAGAAGCGTTAGTAATGCGTTTTGCACATGTATTTCTGCATGCGGGTTATCAAGCGCTTTATATAGTGTGACCAAGTAATAGTTAAAAAAAAAAAAAAAAAAAAAGAAGAATAAAAATGGTAAAAAATAAAAGATTATACTTACCTTCCGATGGCCCCCGGTGTTTTCTCCGCTGCGTCTGGTGTGTTGCATCGGTCGCGGTGATGTGAAAGGACCTGTGATGACGTCACTGAGTCATGTGACAGGTCACGCGACCGCCGACGTCAGCGGTCGCGTGACCTGTCACATGACTTAATGACGTCATGGCAGGTCCTCCCACCACCACGACCCATACAACAGACCGGACAGATCACTGAGGAGGCCGGAGGCCATCAGAAGGTAAGTATAATCTTTATTTTAAATTCTTTTTTTTACAGGTATTATGGTACCTGGGTCTGGAGGAGAGTCTCCTCTTCTCCAAACTCGGGTACCATCCGCACATGAAATCGCTTAATATCCGTATGTGCAAATGTGCTGACACGGATATTAAGCGTCTAAATGCAAGTCAATGGCGGCAATTACGCTGCGTGTCCGCAAAATTAATGGACATGCTGCGGATTATTCCGCAATAATAATCCGCAGCGGAAATTTCCGCAGCATGTGCACAGCACATGCGGATTATCATTGGAGACCATGGGGCACGTATTACCAAGCGTTTAAGCGTTTTCGCTGCGGAAATTCCGCGGCAAAAAACGCTTGAAAAACGCATAGTGGGCACGCAGCCTTAGAAAACCATATATCATTTCCTTTACACTTCACAAATACTTGTCACTTTGTGACGGTATATCACATAAAATACATTTAAGTTTGAGCGTGTAACCTGGAGAAAATGTGGAAAAGTTCACAGGGTATGAATACTTTCACAATTCACTGTATGATGAAGGATACAAAAATATTCTAATTTTCCATGTTCAAAAGGAAAAAAAAACACATTGGGAAAATAGAATGAGGAGAAGGCAGCAGACATGGAGCATCCTTCTGAAATATTAGAGGAGAGAAAATGATTTTCCATGTGCAGACTACACGGTAACACCAGACTAACAAGCCCGACAAGGCCTTCACTTGCCAGCAGCGATCTCACATCTCCCATAAAGCTGTCAGTGTTTTTACAATGAAATTTTTTTTTAAAACTCAACCAAAACCACCCTTGGGTCGTCTTTCCTGTGAGCCGCGGAGAACAAATGCTTCTTGACATAAGGATCCTGGAAAATTCTAAGTGAGCAGTATGGATATCAGCGAGCGTGAATACATCAAAAAACTCGCTCCGGCCAAACACGCAGAAAGGAAACCCTCAGCCGGCCAATGCTGTCTACCTACCAATAACTTGGCGCCGGCTGCAATCCCCACACCAGTATAAACTATCGGGGCCGGGCGATCGGGCTGCGCTCGCTCTGTTCTTAACACATTTGTCACCCAAATGTGGAATTAGTAATTCTGGTAAATCCGGAAAAAGGAAAGACAGAAGGATTATTTCTCTGAGGAATGGCTTTCTGACACCTTCTATTAGCCAGTGTGCTCTACTTTGTGAGCGCTCGTCTTATGAAACATCTGTACTGGACAGGAAAAAAAGGTGTTAGAAAGTCATGCACCGCTCCGCAGACTAAACACCCAGAAACTTATCGACCAAGGGAAGTTCAGCCTTCAGCTGTAAAAGGAGGTAAATTACATCTTCACCAAGAAAAAAAGATGGCGCATGGTGTACAAATACTACCTGTATGGCTGCCGAGTAGAGATGAGCGAACCCGAACATAAAAGTTTGGGTTTTCGTACCAGACACTCAGTGTCCACTGCGAAGCTACAAACACGGGGGCGGGAAGGAGACAGGGCGGGCCGGAGACAGGGCGGGCCAAATTTTTTCCAACTCCAAAGTTCGGGTCTCATAGTTTTCAATGGGTTCGGGTTCAAGTTCGGGTAGAGTTCTGGTACCAGAACCTGAACTTCCACAGGTCCGCTCCTCCCTACTGCCGAGCATCAGGAACTCATTACAATGCAGATAAGAGACACCGCTTATTTTTAGAAATCTTCTTGGACTTTTTTGAAAAAGGGATATTACATGGATTTTCCACCCCTTTAAGTTTACATATGGCAAAACAAAATAACAGACAGATCAGTCATCTATGGTTCCCTCCGCTGACCGTGTGCCCCGTCGGTCTCTCCTCTCCTTAGGCTTCTATTGGCTGCAGTGGTCACAAGTCGACTTCATTGGTAGAGAAGGAGAGGAGATCGGAGACAGACACAGCCAGTGGGATGGAAGAGCACTGGGAAAACTATAAGTGAGCTTGTGCACTCTATTATTTTTTGCCATGCCGGAGCCAGATGTAAATGTAAAGTGAAGGGTGGAAAACCCCTTTAATATTTCCCAAACTATCCCCTGAAAAAAAAAGAAACTAGAAATGCAGTACAGCTATGGAAAAATAATGTGGCGGGCTCGGGAGCTGACCCCTAACATACAGCTGACACCTTGCTGCAAACCTCGGGGATTGGGGATAACCCCTTACAAACCGTGGGCAATAGCATCTAAAAGGGTTTGTCGCTGCCATACGCGCCCTGGCAAAGCCATCAAAGGGTGACACTGCGCTGTCATGACAGCTGGCGGCCTAATGAAGGCAAACGGTCTGTTATTACTTTGACAGCTATAATAAAGTGCATTACAGAAGAACCACTATCTCCATCTCTCTATATACAGTACAGACCAAAAGTTTGGACACACCTTCTCTTTTAAAGATTTTTCTGTATTTTCATGACTATGAAAATTATACATTCACACTGAAGGCATCAACACTATGAATTAACACATGTGGAATTATATACTTAACAAAAAAGTGTGAAACAACTGAAAATATGTCTTATATTCTAGGTTCTTCAAAGTAGCCACCTTTTGCTTTGATGACTGCTTTGCACCCTCTTGGCATTCTCTTGAGGAGCTTCAAGAGGTAGTCACCGGAAATGGTCTTCCAACAATCTTGAAGGAGTTCCCAGAGATGCTTAGCACTTGTTGGCCCTTTTGCCTTCACTCTGCGGTCCAGCTCACCCCAAACCATCTTGATTGGGTTCAGGTCTGGTGACTGTGGAGGCCAGGTCATCTGACGTAGCACCCCATCACTCTCCTTCTTGGTCAAATAGCCCTTACACAGCCTGGAGGTGTGTTTGGGGTCATTGTCCTGTTGAAAAATAAATGATGGTCCAACTAAACGCAAACCGGATGGAATGGCATGCCGCTGCAAGATGCTGTGGTAGACATGCTGGTTCAGTATGCCTTCAATCTTGAATAAATCCCCAACAGTGTCACCAGCAAAGCACCCCCACACCATCACACCTCCTCCTCCATGCTTCACGGTGGGAACCAGGCATGTAGAGTCCATCCGTTCACCTTTTCTGTGTCGCACAAAGACACGGTGGTTGGAACCAAAGATCTCAAATTTGGACTCATCAGACCAAAGCACAGATTTCCACTGGTCTAATGTCCATTTCTTGTGTTCTTTAGCCCAAACAAGTCTCTTCTGCTTGTTGCCTGTCCTTAGCAGTGGTTTCCTAGCAGCTATTTTACCATGAAGGCCTGCTGCACAAAGTCTCCTCTTAACAGTTGTTGAAGACGTGTCTGCTGCTAGAACTCTGTGTGGCATTGACCTGGTCTCTAATCTGAGCTGCTGTTAACCTGCGATTTCTGAGGCTGGTGACTCGGATAAACTTGTCCTCAGAAGCAGAGGTGACTCTTGGTCTTCCTTTCCTGGGGCGGTCCTCATGTGAGCCAGTTTCTTTGCAGCACTTGATGGTTTTTGCAACTGCACTTGGGGACACTTTCAAAGTTATCCCAATTTTTCGCACTGACTGACCTTTATTTCTTAAAGTAATGATGGCCACTCGTTTTTCTTTACTTAGGTGCTTTTTTCTTGCAATAATACAAATTCTAACAGTCTATTCAGTAGGACTATCAGCTGTGTATCCACCTGACTTCTGCACAACACAACTGATGGTCCCAACCCCATTTATAAGGCAAGAAATCCCACTTATTAAACCTGACAGGGCACACCTGTGAAGTGAAAACCATTTCCGGTGACTACCTCTTGAAGCTCATCAAGAGAATGCCATGAGTGTGCAAAGCAGTCATCAAAGCAAAAGGTGGCTACTTTGAAGAACCTAGAATATAAGACATATTTTCAGTTGTTTCACGCTTTTTAGTTAAGTATATAATTCCACATGTGTTAATTCATAGTTTTGATGCCTTCAGTGTGAATGTACAATTTTCATAGTCCGGAAAATACAGAAAAATCTTTAAATGAGAAGGTGTGTCCAAACTTTTGGTCTGTACTGTATATCTATATATAAATATATATAGATAGAGAGAGAGAGAAGTTTTAAGGTCTTGAAAGAAAACATTAAAAATGCTTGTGTAAAGATATATAAAAAAAAATTGCATTTAGGCTATGTTCACACGTTGCGTTTTTTGCTGTGTTTTTTTCTGCAGGCAAAACCTACTAAAAAAAGCAGGTTTTGCTGAATTTTTTACTGCGTTTTTATGTCTCTTGTGCATGCTGATAAAGTTTAGTGTAGTGCCCCCCAACAAAAAGGTGATGCAACTTCCTTAGGGTTTTGCACCAAAAATGCATGGTGTGAACATAGCCTTACTCCGAATTAGTGTCAACAGAATTACAGCTTACCAGCTAATGGCGGGCTCAGATGACCATTTAGCTGGGATGAATGAAATCCGATTTTTCCTCCTTGGACCCACTCGCTCCAAGGAAAAAAAAAAAAAAAAAAAAAAAAAGATCTCAGCATGAACGATTCGCCTCTGAAAGTCGGATGGCTCTCACCCATTCAACTCTATGGGTCCGATTTTCACCGAATGACAATATAGAGAAAGAGGAGATTTTTTTTTTTCTTTCCACTCTCATCAGCACAACTGGACCGATTTTATGGGATGTGGAGAAACTGGGCGTGTGACCCTAGTCTAATAATCCCTACTGTAGTTCTGCCGAGGGAAAATTATAAAAAAAAAAGGTATCAGAAAAGTTCTCAAAATATGGGAACTCCAAAACAAATGATTTTTTCTGATAATATATTACGCCCTCCTCCTAGGAGATGAGCGCAAGTCAGCATAACATGAGATTGTTCGGCATAGGGTGTATGAAAATGGTATTTCTATCAGGGAATATGGAATAATTTTAGGGGAGCTTTCTACTCAGCACCCTCATCTTCTGGCCAGATCGGCTGCTCTGGAGGACTTCATCAACCCGCTTATTTCAATGAGCACGACGCAATACTCTATTCCTCCATTGGGAGTGCTGCAGGGAAAATGAACACTTACTTCCAGGATTCCAAAGAGATCACAGGTTATCGCAGGACGGTTGTTAAAATGCAGTTTAGCACAACCAATGGACGGGTGGGGTTACCTTTCTTTTTAAAGAAAGTAGTCACCTTATACTTGACCACTACTTAAAGACGGGGCATCACTGGGTCTACTTTTTAGTTCTAACAGTCCTCTTAACCTGACGTGACCCTTCAAGTCAGTGCAATGCAAAATGAAGCTAGGTGCGGAGTGATCAGACCAGGGACATCTCATGTAAAGTATATACATTTCCCACACTAACTGTAGAACGGCGCTTAGAGCAAAAACAACCATGTAAATTGCCGCCAGTACTTAGGACGGCATTAGGAGATTTGCTAAACCCGTATTTTCTTTCATATGGAAGTCCTGGTGATGTCTCACGCAGAATGTTTAGTGCTCGCAGACTTCCTTTTGGACACTGCTGCTTCACGTCAGATATTTAGCCTGGCTGCCGGCGTGTTTTATAAGGTCATGACTATTCCAGCTCTTTTGTGGAAAAAAAACATCTCTGGTCTTTTCAGCTGTAATTAAGGGCTCAGAGATTTTTTAGGATGAATAAAAGTTTATTGCTTGTGATGTTCGTAGTGACAGCTTAATATAGATCACCTGTTTCTGCACTGCGGGCCGATGCCGAGAGGTGGGAATGCCTCTACAAGCAGATGGTAAACCGATACAGAGGTCGAGCTGTTCTGTCCGCTCACCCACTGTAATACTAGCTTGTGTTTTACTTGCTACCTTGCCTAAAAGGCAAAAAAAAAACCCTGAAAAGTCCTTGTCTGCACAGTTCTGAACATGATGGATGATGAGCAATGTGGCTGTCAAGTCACGATTTACAGGAGCTGTCTCGCCTACCAAATAGCAGTCTCCCCATGTCTGCATTATACAGGGGCACACAAGGGTAACATCTTGTGCACGCTACGACTGTCAGATGGGAGGCCGCTTCAATCAGCTGTTGGACTGTCACTCATTAAGATAACAGATCTCTCTCCACGTTGCCCCCAAATACATGCACGCTCGGCTCCGATGACAAAGTAAAAGTGGATTGTCCTGTGCCAGCAGATGATCCCCTATCCCTAGGATAGGTGATGGCATGCCGATGGATGAGCGCACTCTGGGACCCGCACAGGTCGGTAGAACAGGGAATGTTACTTATGGTCGTGACGACATAACTTTCCATCCGGCAAAGGCAATGGGAACAGTAGCACTGGAGTGGGAGGTCGGTATTATTGAGAGTGAGTATAAACAATGAGCAAAAAGATTTTCACGGCCGTGGTCAAATAGCCAAGTTGGTAGCCCATAGCCGCCAGACCAGAGCCACACGAAACTCCTACTTGAAGGCATCTCTGGCACCTGTTCTAATTAGGCCTGACACGACGCGCGGGAAGTTTGAAGTGCTCTGGTCCACCAGCCACAAACTATTGACATGGTCGCTGGACCACAGAGAATGTTTTTGCTCAATTCTAGTGAGGATGCTTATTGTTTGTTTTTTTTTTCATTTTTAGGAAGATGGCTTCCCACTGCTAACTTTAAAAATCTGGGAGAAACTCCTACAAATGTGGCTGTGAGGCATAACAAACTGTTCATCCACTGTTTGTTGAATGGTTGTTCAATCATCTTGGCCACTTTAATTAAGTTTTCCAGTTTCGGAAAACCCCTCTTACCTGGCTACAGTTTGTTAAAAAAACAAACAAACAAACTGTGTTTTACTCACCATCCCGGGGTCCAGCGCCGAGTCTGAGCCGCTGCTCCTGGTGTCAGTTATTGTCTGCAGCGCTGGCGTCACGTGGACAGCGCTGCAGACAATGATTGAGCTCGACGGCTCTGAGCGCCTAGCGCCAATAACATACACCGTGTGCAGCGGCGGAGACTCAGTACTGGACTTGGGGAGAGATACAGTAAATAACAGTATGTGGAGGACTCTTTTTTTTTTTTTTTTTTTAAACAAACTGCAGACAGGGAAAAATGGTTTTCTGAAATCAGAAAACCCCTTTTTAAGCAGATCTGGCACCAGATTTCAGGATATACAATGTATTTATTAAGAAAAAGATCTTTTTGACCTGATGTACTTATTTTAGAAATCCATGTCAGGGTGACCTTTTTGATCCTTGAATAATGTGAAAATTAGAATTTTAATTTGAGAATTTTACAGCCACTGTGATATGAATTTTCACAGCAAGTACACCTGCCTCCATAGGTCTGACTGACTGGTGAATACAGGAAACATAATGTGCAGATAAACATATAGGGAGTGAGCTATCAATCAGAGACAAGTGGGGAGAAGCCAGCGGGAGCCCACCCTGGTGACTAGTCATCTTCTCAGTCTCTCTGTTGCCAGCTGCTGTCCCTGGTTGGGCAGCATGACCAGACCACCTCTGACCGGACCCTTTACTATCAAGGGAAACCGAAAAGGAATGGGTTAACGCGTTTCGAAGTATACAACTTGTAGGGTCAGTGAGTTAAAAGTGAGGTAAATGCTGGGAATGGAAATCCCCCCGGTCAACAGCTGTAGACCAAGGGGATTTCCATTCCCAGGATTTACCTCACTTTTAACTCACTGCCACTACAAGTTCTATACTTGGAAAGGAGTTGACTGTTGAACCACATATCTTTGGAATCTAGTCTTCTTATTGGTGGCAACGCAGGTTAACCCATTCATTTCCAGCTTCTCTTGATTTCTCCTCGTGAGTCTGCAGCAGCCTAAGCCTCATTAGTGTTTGTGTGTACACAATCCTACGAGTTGCGCACAATTGTGCAGTTTTATTCTCATTTTTCTAACCACATAAGATCCTATTGCGCTTTTCTGGTTTTTCCATTTTTTTCTTATTTCAGACCTTTATTATGGCATATTGGGGGACTGACTGGTGTATGTTAAGCGAGTCTTTCACTGGAGTAAGGGGCGGTCTGTGCGCCACAAACTGAAATCTGTGAACAGCAGAAAATTTCCATCACAATTAGCCTCAATTTCTGCCATAAATTGTCATGAATTGGGTCTGGCCTCACCGCCTCCTCTAAGCCCTACTCGCTTTTAGGATTTAGGAAAGTGGCTAAGATGTTGCAAAACTGAAAAAAAAAAAGCTTGTTTCTTTTTTGCATATATTGTGCGTTCCGCACAAACATTTTGTGGCTTTTAAGCAGCACCAAACTGGTGCCCTTGCAGTAATAAATTGCCCCATTACTTTATAAAGGTGGCTACACAAAGCGGGGAGGGCACTATACTACAGAGAAAAAACAAGGGGAAAGGGAAAGGGAAAACGTATGTCAGCTCACCATGTAATAGCCAGACTCATCCAGTCCCAACGAAGTCTTGCAGCGGAGACGCCCAGGTCACGGGCTACCAAGGTTCAAGTAATGAGAAAGCAAGCAAAGATGTCTCCAGCAGGACCAGGGTTGTATATATCTTGTTAAAACTTCACTTTTAATTTCAAATTGTAAAAGCCAAGGATGAGTTACAGAATGAGCAATATAGCGGCTCTTAGGTACAGCACATTCCAACGTGTTTCGGCTAAACCTTATTCATGGAATAATGTGAGAACTAAGCCTACTAGCTGAAGTTAAATAAAAAACACTTCTTGGTGATTGCTTCAGGTGTTGGACCACAGCCCAGAGGAGAATTAACCCACTATTGGCAGCTAAAATTAACTACAGCAAAAAAGCACAAAAAACTACATAAAATTGGACATGAGATAGAATGGAATACAAAATTAGTGGAAATACAAAATGAGTGAGAGATACATGCAGAAACAAAAACAAAAAGATCTTTTATGCCGTGGAGCAGTAAAACACATAATAATGATCATAATAATCACTAAGCATCCTTTATGTCTGGTGAGCATGACTGTTTTAAACACCATTAGAGTATAAATATAGTTAGTATATGTAGTCCCATTAAAAAAATATATATATATATATATCTTTTTTCTCAAAGATATATATATATTTTTTTTAATGGGACTACATATACTAACTATATTTATACTCTAATGGTGTTTAAAACAGTCATGCTCACCAGACATAAAGGATGCTTAGTGATTATTATGATCATTATTATGTGTTTTACTGCTCCACGGCATAAAAGATCTTTTTGTTTTTGTTTCTGCATGTATCTCTCACTCATTTTGTATTTCCACTAATTTTGTATTCCATTCTATCTCATGTCCAATTTTATGTAGTTTTTTGTGCTTTTTTGCTGTAGTTAATTTTAGCTGCCAATAGTGGGTTAATTCTCCTCTGGGCTGTGGTCCAACACCTGAAGCAATCACCAAGAAGTGTGTTTTATTTAACTTCAGCTAGTAGGCTTAGTTCTCACATTATTCCATGAATAAGGTTTAGCCGAAACGCGTTGGAATGTGCTGTACCTAAGAGCCGCTATATTGCTCATTCTGTAACTCATCCTTGGCTTTTACAATTTGAAATTAAAAGTGAAGTTTTAACAAGATATATACAACCCTGGTCCTGCTGGAGACATCTTTGCTTGCTTTCTCATTACTATACTACAGACACTTACTTGTTTATAGTTCATGATTTGGGTGTTTTAAGGTGATACAAACACTCCAATGAATAAATGTCTGCGAGACTTATGTCTAACATGGATCTTGGGTTACATGAAAAGCTGCATCACAAATTCTGCTACTATCTCACCCCTGACTACTACACATCGTCAATTAGTCAGTCACAATGCACCACTGCGTCTGTGTACAGACAACGCGCCAATGTGAGAGGTGTAGACTGTCAGAAGTTCATACAATCTGGAAACTCCCAGGAAAAGGCAGAAATTGGAATTCAGGTTTAGATGGTGAAGAAAGTCGGCCACAGCGCATAAGTCTCGAAATTACTGGAAGCGTAAACAGAGCAGCACGGTGGCTCAGTGGTTAGCACTGCAGCCTTGCCGCATTGGGGTCCTGGGTTTAAATTCCACCAAGGACAGCATCTGTAAGGAGTTTGTATGTTCTCCCCGTGTTTGAGTGGGTTTCCTCCAGGTTCTCCAGTTTCCTCCCATACTACAAACACATACTGATAGGGAAAGTAGGTTGTGAGCCCCAATGGGGACAGTGCCGATAATGTCTGTAAAGCGCTGTGGAATATGATGGCGCTATATAAGAGAGTAAAACAAATAAATCACATAATGTTCACGATATTTACATAACTTACCTTCCCACGTCACATCATACATGTCCGAGACCTTGGCCATTGTCTGTAACATAAAACATAAACTATATTACAACACTAAAGTATAAAATCACATCCTAAAGGGGTTGCCCAGGACTGTGGTATTAGAAGTAGTGTTGATCGAGTATGCATCGCTAACCCTTTCCGGCGAGCACGCTCGGGTGCTCGCCGAGTATTTTGGCGTGCTCGGACTTTCATTTACGATCGCCGCGCCTGCAAGTGTCACGACTGTTAGACAGCTGTGACACATGCAAAGACTGTCTGTCAGATAGACAGCTTGCAGAGATTACCTGTCAGATAGGCAATCTCTGCATGTGTCACAGCTGTCTAACAGCCATGACACTTGCAGGCGTGAAAATGAAAGGCAGAGCACGCCAAAATACTCGGCAAGCACCCGAGCATGCTCGCCGGAAAGGGTTAATGATACATACTCGATCAACACTAATTAGAAGGGGTCGCCCGGGACTATGGCATTACAAGGGGATGTCCAGTGAGAACACGTTCTCACTTCTCCACAGGACATTTTGCAACAGGATAAAAGTAACCGCTTCTGCCAATCAGTGCGGGTCCCAGCAGTCGAACTCCCACCACAGAGATAGGTGATAACTTATTTCCACTGGACAGCCCCTTTAATGACTCATCCATAGAGGTGGTCATCAATATTAGATTGGTGGGGATCCGCCACCAATCAGTTATTTGCAGCTCCAGCTATGGCCGGATGTACACTGTGTACAGACCAGGAAAGATCTAGGAGAATAATAAATGAATTACAGTAACCCTTATTGTAAATGTCGTAAAGAGAAGAAAAAAAAAATTGTAACAATAGAATTGTCTTTTTGGAGTCACCGCACGCCACAAAAAAAATGCAATAAAAAACGTAAGGTAGAACGGTATGTACTTCAAAAAAGTAACAATAAAAATGGCAGCTCATCACACACAAAAAAAAGTCCTCATACAGCTCCATGGACAGTAAAATAAAAAAAAATGGAAACAAATGAATTTCTTCTCCCCCAGGATTCAGAATCTTTCTTAGCCACTAAAATGTAAAGAAGAACTATATAGGGTAAGCTCGATATCACCACAATAATTATACTGCACCGGAGAATCACGCTGCCAGATCACTTTTACAGTAAACTGAAAGCCGTACAGACAAAACTCAAAAATACAATGGCGGAATTGTGATTTTTTTTTATTTCACCACACTTGGAATTTTGTTTTTGGAATTTCAGTACATTTTGGGGTAAAATGAAAAGTGTCATTCACAAATGCAACTCGTCCTGTAAAAAAAAAAAAAAAAAAGCTCTCATACGGTTGTGTTAATGGAAGAGAAAAAAAGAAAAAAAAGCTGTGGCTCTTGGAAGATGAGGAGAAAAAAATAAATATAATCACAAAAAATGCTGCATTAATATATATATAAATACTTTTTTTTTTTTTTTAAACATGTTTTCCCATATGAGGATTAAAAAAAAATGTAAATGTATCATGGCATTCTCCTGCATGTCAGCATATCGGGCCCGCGCGTAGAAACCGGTTGTACAACCTCAGGCTACAAGTTTGCAGGGACTATGTGACTGCAGACTTGTGAATCCTCAGATCCCACGCACTGCTCACTGTGAGGATTCTCCAGTGTTGGCACCAAGAGAGTGCGGTCATGTGACTGCAAGCATGTGATCTGCATACCTTTGGCCACATTCGACTAGACTGTATTTGACCTCTCACTATAAGCATGCATGATGAGGATTCACAAGACTGCAGTAACATAGACTGACTGCAGACTTGTAGCCTTGGATGGACAATCCCTTTAAAATACCATACTGCATGCATCCTCTAGTAGGTATACATATAGGACAGCCCTGGGCGCTCTCCATGGTAAGCCCAGTCTGTTTTCTATGTTGCAGGGCCTAACAAACAGACCCAAAAATTATCATGATGGAACAGGTGCAGCACATGGCAGCAATCTATGAGCTCCAAAATCGCTGATAGTTCAGCTCCAATTTCATATAGGAGTCTTCTCTCTCAGACTCTGTACAAATCTGAAGTTATGTCTGGCTGAGTGTGTACAGGAGTATCCTATCCTACATAAGTAAGAACGTATGGCCCCTGCCGTGGCGTGTATGTATATGCTCTGTGCCAGTGTGTACGAGCTGCTTTCCTCCAGACGTCCTATATCCTCACAGAAACACTATACGGCAGCACAATGAAAAATTACTGTATATACTCGAGTATAAGCCGAAGAACCTAATTTTACCACAAAAAACTGAGAAAACTTATTGACTTGAGTATAAGCCTAGGGTGGGAAATGCAGCAGTTACTGGTAAATTTCCCCATCCTGGCATGCATGGCCCCTTCACCCCCCAATCCTGCCATGCACGGCCCCGTCAACCCCAATCCTGGCATGCACGGCCCCTTCACCCCCCAATCCTGGCATGCACGGCCCCTTCACCCCCCAATCCTGGCATGCACGGCCCCTTCACCCCCCAATCCTGGGATGCACGGCCCTTTCATCCACATTGCTGGTATGCACGACCCCTTTCATCCCCATATCCTGGTAGGCACGGCCCCTTTCATCCCCATATCCTGGTAGGCACGGCCCCTTAAATCCCCATATCCTGGTAGGCACGGCCCCTTTCATCCCCATATCCTGGTAGGCACGGCCCCTTTCATCCCCATATCCTGGTAGGCACGGCCCCTTTCATCCCCATATCCTGGTAGGCACGGCCCCCTCATCCCCCAATCATTTCAAGTTACCACCAGGAAACAAAGCACAAAGATCAGAGGTAAGTACAGGATTGTTTTTTTTACCGTTTTGCCGCACAGCAGAGCCGGGGGGGGGAGGGGTGTCTTCTAACCTTTCTTCAAGAGCACATGCCCCAATCCATTGACACCAGCGGCATGGCCTTGCCGATGGCCCAATCTCTGATGCGGCTATACCAGTCAGATTTGCCTCTGCAGCACGGGAGAAGAGGGACTGAGGCTGGTGACCAACCAGTGATCTGACCAGTTTCAGAGCAGTGCATGCAATCTCTATAGCAAAGAGATTTTAAGTGCAGCACTCCTTGACTTTAGAGAACGTCCACCGCTGATAGCCTGCAGTGGTGGCCGGTAATCCTGGGCGACAAGCTGTACACAACAGAATTGCATTTTTAAGAACAGAGAGGATTGTTAATGGCAAAGTTGCTCATTTTTACAAGAACGTTACAGTTTTACCCATTAATGAGAAAACCGCTTTCTGAAGGTGCTGACCAGAAGCAGACAACCCCTTCAAGGCCGGGTTCACACTGCCATGTGTAGCTCATTTTCTGTTCCCCATCCTAAGACAACATAAACAGCATCTGACAGACTCTACAGATGGGGTTCGTCTGGTTGTTGTTCAGGGGGGCAGAGCATTCGACACAAGTGAGCCGGTTATCTGGGACTCCATGAGCGCCTGGCCCGTGCCCCTATCACCGCCATGTGCTACCTCTCCAGAGCCGAGCTCAGACATGCAGGGGCTGTACATTTCCAGTGTTTATTCCATATACTTAGCACAACACATCTAAAATGCACCATTAACTCCTCGCGCTCATCTGAACAGGCCCCACAGCTCAGTCATCAACACCATAGGAATAAAATGAGTTTTCCATAGCAACCAATCAAAACGCATCTTACAGCTGATAAATGAAAGCTGGAAGCTGATTGGTTGGTATAAGTGAGGAAAAGAAAGTAATTGTTCATAGCAACCAATCAAATCACTTGTCACATAGTCCAACCACCAATGTAAGCTCGCATCTGACTGGCGGCTACAGAGTTGCGCACAGCTGTCAGGTGACTGCCTTCTTCGCACCCTTTGGTGTTTTGTTTCAATAGATGTGGCGGCACAGAGTCACCTACAGCGGTCACCGCCCGGGGGTCGGCCCGGTGTGGCTCCTGACTGCCGGGACGCTGCACTCATCCCTGCACACACGGCAGCACAGCGCCGCGCCCTGTGTAACGTACGCCCGCTGCCCTGTGTGCTCACCGCACACTGTATAATACAAGCAGACACCATTACTACCGGTCTGTACTTACTACAAGCCGGCAGGGGATGATTGGTGGAGGAGGAAGCCGGGATGTGACGTCTGACGTCACTAGGGTTGATGCACGCAAGCACGTACTGTGCGTGTGATGTCACCTGGCGCGGAGAGAGGGCGGGGCTTCTGCGCAGTGTTGCCATGGAAGCGAGAATTGTTTTGTCTGTCCCTGAACATGGAGACAGTGAGAGATATACATGAGCTAGAGAGATAGATAATAGAGAAAGAGAATAGAGAGAGATAATAGAGATAAAGAGAGAAATAATAGAGAAAGAGAATAGAGAGATAATAGAGAGAGATAATAGAGAGATAGATAATGAGAGATAATAGAGATAATAGAGAGAAATAATAGAGATAATAGAGAAAGATAGAGAGAGATACATAATAGAGAGATAGATAATGAGAGATAATAGAGAGAAATAATAGAGAAAGATAATAGAGATAAAGAGAGATATACAGTACAGACCAAAAGTTTGGACACACCTCATTTAAAGATTTTTCTGTATTTTCCTGACTATGAAAATTGTACATTCACACTGAAGGCATCAAAACTATGAATTAACACATGTGGAATTATATACTTAACAAAAAAGTGTGAAACAACTGAAAATATGTCTTATATTCTAGGTTCTTCAAAGTAGCCACCTTTTGCTTTGATGACTGCTTTGCACACTCTTGGCATTCTCTTGATGAGCTTCAAGAGGTAGTCACCGGAAATGGTCTTCCAACAATCTTGAAGGAGTTCCCAGAGATGCTTAGCACTTGTTGGCCCTTCTGCCTTCACTCTGCGGTCCAGCTCACCCCAAACCATCTCGATTGTGTTCAGGTCTGGTGACTGTGGAGGCCAGGTCATCTGGCATAGCACCCCATCACTCTCCTTCTTGGTCAAATAGCCCTTACACAGCCTGGAGGTGTGTCTGGGGTCATTGTCCTGTTGAAAAATAAATGATAGTCCAACTAAACGCAA
The DNA here is from genome assembly GCF_046119375.1 of Phyllobates terribilis. Taxonomy (NCBI): domain Eukaryota; kingdom Metazoa; phylum Chordata; class Amphibia; order Anura; family Dendrobatidae; genus Phyllobates; species Phyllobates terribilis. Next base: position 725,213,653 of record NW_027362764.1, on the reverse strand, counting down.
ACCGGATGGAATAGCATGCCGCTGCAAGATGCTGTGGTAGCCATGCTGGTTCAGTATGCCTTCAATTTTGAATAAATCCCCAACAGTGTCACCAGCAAAGCACCCCCACACCATCACACCTCCTCCTCCATGCTTCACGGTGGGAACCAGGCATGTAGAGTCCAACCGTTCACCTTTTCTGCGTCGCACAAAGACACGGTGGTTGGAACCAAAGATCTCAAATTTGGACTTATCAGACCAAAACACAGATTTCCACTGGTCTAATGTCCATTCCTTGTGTTCTTTAGCCCAAACAAGTCTCTCCTGCTTGTTGCCGGTCCTTAGCAGTGGTTTCCTAGCAGCTATTTTACCATGAAGGCCTGCTGCACAAAGTCTCCTCTTAACAGTTGTCGTAGAGATGTGTCTGCTGCTAGAACTCTGTGTGGCATTGACCTGGTCTCTAATCTGAGCTGCTGTTAACCTGCGATTTCTGAGGCTGGTGACTCGGATAAACTTATCCTCAGAAGCAGAGGTGACTCTTGGTCTTCCTTTCCTGGGGCGGTCCTTATGTGAGCCAGTTTCTTTGTAGCGCTTGATGGTTTTTGCAACTGCACTTGGAGACACTTTCAAAGTTTGCCCAATTTTTCGGACTGACTGACCTTCATTTCTTAAAGTAATGATGACCACTCGTTTTTCTTTACTTAGCTGCTTTTTTCTTGCAATAATACAAATTCTAACAGTCTATTCAGTAGGACTATCAGCTGTGTATCCACCTGACTTCTGCACAACACAACTGATGGTCCCAACCTCATTTATAAGGCAAGAAATCCCACTTATTAAACCTGACAGGGCACACCTGTGAAGTGAAAACCATTTCCGGTGACTACCTCTTGAAGCTCATCAAGAGAATGCCAAGAGTGTGCAAAGCAGTCATCAAAGCAAAAGGTGGCTACTTTAAAGAACCTAGAATATAAGACATATTTTCAGTTGTTTCACACTTTTTTGTTAAGTATATAATTCCACATGTGTTAATTCATAGTTTTGATGCCTTCAGTGTGAATGTACAATTTTCAAAGTCATGAAAATACAGAAAAATCTTTAAATGAGAAGGTGTGTCCAAACTTTTGGTCTGTACTGTACATGAGCTAGAGAGATAGATAATAGAGAGAGATAATGAGAGATAAGAGAGATAATGAGCGATAATAGAAAGATAATAGAGAGAGATAATGAGAGATAATAGAGAGATAATAGAGAGAGATAGTAGAGAGAAATAATAGAGAGAGATAATGAGAGATAATAATGAGAGATAATAGAGAGAGATAATGAGAGATAATGAGCGATAATAGAGAGAGATAATAGAGATAATGAGAGATAATAGAGAGAGATAAGGAGAGATAATAGAGAGAGATAATAGAGAGAAAGATAATAGAGAGAGAAAATGAGAGATAATAGAGAGAGATAATAGAGAGCAATAATGAGAGATAAGAGAGAGATAATACAGAGAGATGATAGAGATAATAGAGAGATAATGAGAGATAATAGAGAGAGATAGATAATAGAGAGAGATAATGATAGATAATAGAGAGAGATAATAGAGAGCAATAATGAGAGATAAGAGAGAGATAATACAGAGAGATGATAGAGATAATAGAGAGATAATGAGAGATAATAGCGATAGATCATAGAGAGAGAGATAATATAGATACTAGAGATAGATAATGAGAGATAATAGCGATAGATAATAGAGAGAGATAATAGAGAGATAATAGAGATCGATAATAGAGAGAGAGAGATGATAGATAATAGAGAAAGATAATAGAGAAAGAAAGATAATAGAGAGAGAGATAATAGAGAAAGATAATAGCGAGAGATAATAGAGAGAGAGATAATATAGATAATAGAGAGATAACAGATATAGCTAAGAGAGATAATATAGATAATAGAGATAAATGATAGATAATAGAGAGAGATAATAGAGATAAATGATAGATAATAGAGAGATAGATATGTGATAGATGATAGATAGATAGTAAATAGATAATATATAGATAGAAAATAGAGAATAAGAAAGAGATAAGATAGATAATAGATTAATAATAGATATGGGATAGATAGATAATATAGATAGATAGATATATGGAAAAAGAAAATCTCAAGCAGCACACACAAACCGTTTCACAGAAAGCAGGGTGTCCATCCTAGTAGTAACCCTTGTATATAAAATAAAAATACGGACAGCACTCCTTCCAAAAAGCAGGTGGTTTATTAGCCCAAAAAGGGTCTGTAGCGACGTTTCGGCCCTATGTGTGAGCCTTTCTCAAGCTGTTTTGGCATAGCTCCCAACCATCCCGGTTTCCTCGAGACTCTTCCGCTTTGAGGGCTCAGTCCCACATCCCCCGACATGGCTCAGATGTTCTCCCGGCTGTGGAGGGTGGTGGGGCGGGTTGCGGTGGTGGAGCAGCAGGCACACGCAGTAGCCGGCAGCTGCCACTACCACGTGTGCCCGCTGCTAAAGATAATGAATATTCACTCCTCTCCACGCCCTCTTTAGTAGCGGGCACAGAGGATCGCGGAGCAATAGCAGGAGCGCGGCCGCTGCTGTGTGCGCTATTAAGGAGAAGGACTATTCACTGCTCTCCACGCACATAGTCCCGGCGTGGAGAGGAGTGAATGTCCCCGCAGCTCACCTCGGAATCTGAGGACCCATGGCAGTGATGTCATGCGCTGCTCATATGCTGAGAACAGCAACTGACAGACAGAACGCAGCACTGGAGCAGAGGGGAGGAAGGTGAGTAGAAGTGTTTATTTTTTTCATGTGTGCAGTGATGGGGGGCCGTGCATACCAGGATTGGGTCTGAGGGGGCCATGCATACCAGGACTGGGGATGAAGGGGCCATGCATACCAGGATTGGGGATGATGGGGCCATGCATACCAGGATTGGGGATGATGGGGTGCCATGCATACCAGGATTGGGGATGAGGGGGCCATGCATACCAGGATTGGAGATGAGGTGGCCATGCATACCAGGATTGGGTCTGAGGGGGCCATGCATACCAGGATTGGGTCTGTGGGGGCCATGCATACCAGGATTGGGTCTGAGGGGGCCATACATACCAGGACTGGGGCTGAGGGGGCCATGCTTACCAGCACTGGGTCTGAGGGGACCATGCATACCAGGACTGGGTCTGAGGGGGCCATGCATAACAGGATTGGGGATGAGGGGTGCCATGCATACCAGGATTGGGTCTGAGGGGGCCATGCATACCAAGATTGGGTCTGAGGGGGCTATGCATACCAGGATTGGATCTGAGGGGGCCATGCATACTAGGATTGGGTCTGAGGGGGCCATGCATGCCAGGATTGGAGATGAGGTGGCCATGCATACCAGAATTGGGGATGAGGGGGCCATGCATACCAGGATTGGAGATGAGGTGGCCATGCATACCAGGATTGGGGATGAGGGGGCCATGTATACCAGGATTGGTTCGGAGGGGGCCATGCACACCGGTATTGGGTCTGTGGGTGCCAAGCATACCAGGATTGGTTCTGAGGGGGCCATGCATACCAGGATTGGGTCTGAGGGGGCCATGCATACCAGGACTGGGTCTGAGGGGGCCATGCATACCAGGACTGGGTCTGAGGGGGCCATGCATACCAGGATTGGGGATGAGGGGTGCCATGCATACCAGGATTGGGTCTGAGGGGGCAATATATACCAGGATTGGGTCTAAGGGGGCTATGCATTCCAGGATTGGATCTGAGGGGGCCATACATACCTGGATTGGGTCTGAGGGGCCATGCATACCAGGATTGGGGATGAGCAGACCATGCATACCAGGATTGGGGATGATGGGGCCATGCATACCAGGATTGGGGATGAGGGGGCCATGGATACCAGGATTGGGTCTGAGGGGGCCATGCACACCAGAATTGGGTCTGTGAGGGCCATGCATGCCAGGATTGGGTCTGAGGGGGCCATGCATACCAAGATTGGGTCTGAGGGGTCAATGCATACCAGGATTGGATCTGAGGAGGCCATGCATACTAGAATTGGGTCTGAGGGGGCCATGCATACCAGGATTTTGTCTGAGGGGGCCATGCACACCAGGATTGGGTCTGTGGGGGCCAAGCACACCAGGATTGGTTCTGAGGGGGCCATGCATACCAGGATTGGGTCTGAGGGGGCCATGCATACCAGGACTGGGTCTGAGGGGGCCATGCATACCAGGACTGGGTCTGAGGGGGCCATGTATACTAGGATTGGGTCTGAGGGGGTCATGCACACCAGGATTGGGTCTGTGGGGGTCAACAGGATTGGTTCTGAGGGGGCCATGCATACCAGGATTGGGTCTGAGGGGGCCATGCATACCAGGACTGGGTCTGAGGGGGCCATGCATACCAGGACTGGGTCTGAGGGGGCCATGCATACCAGGATTGGGGATGAGGGGTGCCATGCATACCGGGATTGGGTCTGAGGGGGCCATGCACACCAGGATTGGGTCTGAGGGGGCCATGCATACCAGGATTGGGTCTAAGGGGGCCATGCATACCAGGATTGGGTCTGAGGGGGCCATGCATACCAGGACTGGGTCTGAGGGGGCCATGCATACCAGGACTGGGTCTGAGGGGGCCATGCATACCAGGATTGGGGATGAGGGGTGCCATGCATACCGGGATTGGGTCTGAGGGGGCCATGCACACCAGGATTGGGTCTGAGGGGGCCACGCATACCAGGATTGGGTCTGAGGGGACCATGCATACCAGGATTGGGGATGATGGGGCCATACATACCAGGATTTGGTCTGAGGGGGCCATGCATACCAGGATTGGGTCTGAGGGGGCCATGCATTCCAAGACTGGGTCTGAGGGGGCCATGCATACCAGGACTGGGTCTGAGGGGGGCATGCATACCAGGACTGGGTCTGAGGGGGCCATGCATACAAGGATTGGGTCTGAGGGCGCCATGCATACCAGTATTGGGTCTGAGGGGTCCATGCGTAACAGGATTGGGTATGAGAGGGCCATATGACTCACCCCCTGGGCCGTGGGGTACCCGGAACCGGGCTTCTGTACGATGCTGGGGGTAGTAGTGGCAACCCGATCCCGTGGCTCAGGGTGGTCAGACCAAATTGTGTCAGTCTATCAATCAGTGCTTTAAATGTCCGACTACGCCACCCGTTGATTGCGGTCAGGGATAACCACCGCTGCAGGGCAGGCCACTGGGGCTGGTGTTGGTGTGCAGCACAGAGATAGGATAACTCCCCACGGGAGGAGTGTAGCCCCAGGGTAGTGTAGGTGGATGTTGGGTGTGATAATGCCGGCCACGATAGTAAGAGTTCAGAGTCCGCTTCAAACAGTTCAGGGTCTTTATTGTAGATATTATTAATGACCCAACAGTAGTGCTGGTTAGGAATGGGCCTGGGTGTCTGAGAACATTCGGGGAACCCCACTGGTCAGAGTGAGTGTGTAGGCCTACCGTTCTCTCTATGCTCTTTCTGACTATCTCCCTCTTCGTAGTGTAATAGCCCATGTCCCTGAGCTGGCCATGTTCTTCTCGCCTGTATGGCTTGCGACTCGGGCCTTGGGTACCTTTTGCTTTCTCCTCGCTGTACTGGTCCCTCTGTGTGGCGGAGCCTCCAGGCTTCTTAGGCCCAGGGACCTGAAATCCCTCGCGGGTTGGTTCTCTGCTGCTGGGCTTATAACCCTGACAGCCTCGGACCCCAATGTCCGGTTAGAATGGTTCTCTCAGCCAGGACCGGCTCTCGTCGCCTCTGTCCCTGGCTTGCAGTTTCTCCTCTGCCTCACGGACTCCTCAGCTGCTGCTGACCTGTCCCTCTTCTCTGAGAACCCTTCTGGTCACTTCAGAAGCGGGTCCTGGTCTCCCTAACCCTGCCCCAGTTCCAGCTTTTATAGGGAAGCCAGCTCCCCCTACTGGCCTGGGACAGGAGGTGCTGCATGCTAATGGTCCCTAACCAGGGATCCTCCCTCCTGCTCTCAGACACAGATTATTGTTTGTGGCATCCAGGCCTGGGGTGACACACATCCATACCAGGATTGGATCTGAGGGGGCCATGCATACCAGGATTGGGGATGAGGGGTGCATTGCATACCAGGATTGGGTCTGAGGGGGCTATGCATACCAGGATTGGGGATGATGGGGCCATGCATATCTGGATTGGGGATGAGGGGTGCCATGCATACCAGGATTGGGGATGAGGGGTGCCATGCATACCAGGATTGGGTCTGAGGGGGCAATGCATACCAGGATTGGGTCTAAGGGGGCTATGCATACCAGGATTGGATCTGAGGGGGCCATGCATACCAGGATTGGGTCTGAGGGGCCATGCATACCAGGATTGGGGATGATGGGGCCATGCATACCAGGATTGGGGATGAGGGGACCATGCACACCAGGATTGGGGTTGAGGGGGCCATGCATACCAGAATTGAGTCTTAGGGGGCCATGCATACCAGGACTGGGTCTGAGGGGGCCATGCATACCAGGATTGGGTCTGAGGGGGCCATGCATACCAGGACTGGGTCTATGGGGGCCATGCATACCAGGACTAGGTCTAAGGGGGCCATGCATACCAGGACTGAGTCTGAGGGGGCCATTCATACCAGGATTGGGTCTGAGGGGGCCATGCTTACCAGGACTGGGTCTGAGGGGGCCATACATACCAGGACTGGGTCTGAGGGGGCCATGCATACCAGGATTGGGGATGAGGGGTGCCATGCATACCAGGATTGGGTCTGAGGGGGCCTTGCACACCAGGATTGGGTCTGAGGGGGCCACACATACCAGGATTGGGTCTGAGGGGGCCACGCATACCAGGATTGGGTCTGGGGACCATGCATACCAGGATTGGGGATGATGGGGCCATACATACCAGGATTTGGTCTGAAGGGACCATGCATACCAGGATTGGGTCTGAGGGAGCCATGCATACCAGTATTGGGTCTGAGGGGTCCATGCATAACAGGATTGGGTATAAGAGGGCCATACATACCAGGATTGGATCTGAGGGGGCCATGCATACCAGGATTGGGCATGAGGGGTGCATTGCATACCGGGATTGGGTCTGAGGGGGCCATGCATACCAGGATTGAGGATGATGGGGCCATGCATACCAGGATTTGGTCTAAGGGGGCCATGCATACCAGGATTGGGTCTGAGGGGGCCATGCATACCAGGACTGGGTCTGAGGGGGCCATGCATACCAGGACTGGGTCTGAGGGGGCCATGCATACCAGGATTGGGGATGAGGTGTACCATGCATACCAGGATTGTAGATGAGGGGTGCCATGCATACCAGGATTGGGTCGGAGGGGGCTATGCATACCAGGATTGGGTCTGAAGGGGCATGCATACCAGGATTGGGTCTGAAGGGGCCATGCATACCAGGATTGGGTATGAGAGGGCCATGCATACCAGGATTGGGGATGATGGGGCCATGCATACCAGGAATGGGGATGAGGGCCATCTGCTGAATGCCCCTCATTACCAGCGCCCCTCTGACAACTCCTCCTGCCATGGGAGAAAGAAATGGTAAATGGGCGTGGATTGGGGTGTGGCCAAAATTTGCTGCGGTGCACTATGCTATGATCTGTCCCTTTTTGTCTTCAAAAGTTGGGAAGTATGGTTTAGCTTGAGAAAGGCTCACACATAGAGCCGAAACGTCACTGCAGCCCCTTTTTGGGCTAATAAACCACCTACATTTTGGAAAGAGTGCTGTCCGTATTTTTATTTTAGATAGAGATATGGATAGATAGATAGAGAATAGATAGATAATATAAATAGATAATAGATAATATAGATACATGTGGATAGATAATAGATATACAGATAGATAATAAATAGATAATAGAGGATAAGAGATAGATGTTAGATAGAGAGATACTGTAGTTAGATGATTAAGAGATAGATATAGATAATAAATAGATGATACTTAGCATTAGATAGACAGACTTTAACACTTTCCCTCCGCAACCAATTTTCATTTTTCATTTTTTCCTCTCCTTTTTTCCCTGCTTCTGCCCCTCCCATAGACTGTGAACATCCGGGTGGCCGGCTCCTACTCTACAGTGATGTTCTAAAATGTTACTGCATAAAAGGAGCGCAGCTATATTTGATCATTGTGTAGCTGCGAGAGCAGGGACTTAGCTGCCAGAGAAAGCCGGATTCCCCATAGAGAAGGTAGAGACAGTTTATTACCGTATGTACATTTTTCCATCACTGTATACACAGAACTAGTGAAGTGCTCTGTTCTCAGTAATAGTAATCGCTGACCGAGGTGACAAAGGTCATGTGATTGCTGTACATAGAGAGGAAACAGGAGCGGCTGGGTCATAGGAGACCCAGGCAGCCATGCTATGCAGCCAGGAGGCTGCAAGTCCCCTGTTACTGGGGCTAATATACCAGCCTCAGTCACAGGGAAAAATAAAAATATTTCAATACTTAAATGCCCCTCCCCAAAGGTATTTTATAACCTTATGGGTGGCACAATGTGTAAAATGCATGATAACAACTAAATAATAATGACTTTGGGACTTCCACGGCCAACTACCCCAACCAGTAGCACCCCTCTTTTGGCGGACACCCACAGAGAGGAGGTAGCGGCAAGCTTAAGAAGCTGACAGTGTCCATTGAGGTATGTGGCCAGGTGACCTGATTGTCCAACCTGGGTTCTCCAAATGTCTCTATGGGTTCAGTGATGGGCAGTGGTTCAAATCTATATTTCTCCAGTTGTAGCCATGATGCCTTGGCTGCTGTCCTCTAGAGTCTCTCTGTAGAAGGAGAGAGATACCTTTTCATACCCACAGCTGTCCTTCAGGCCATTATCCACAGGTTTGGGGGGAGGTGGGAAAAGGTCATGTCTCATTGTTTGAGTATTCAGTTTTGCATATTTTTTCCTTCAAAGTTTGCAGAACAACAAGCTGCATGGACTGATACAATAAGTAGTCAGCAACCATTCAACAAATCAACAAACATCGATTGTTCAATTAACCTGTGTCTTTGTCCCTCAAAGATAGCAGAACAATAAGCTGCAAGGACTAATACAATAGGTATTCAGCAACCATTCAACAAATCAACAAACATCAATTCAACCTACAACAAAAGTCAACGTTCAGACTCATATGAACAATGGCTCATGTCCCTGGCCTACTGAATAATAACATACTTATCCAAAAGAGGAAGGGCCTATCAAACGCAATACTTCATTTCAGACAATATCCAATCAAGACAAAGAAGTATAAATGCAAATAAAATTCAAGTTTATTCAAAAATATTAAAAGAGATTCTGGTAAAAATACATAGAGGAGAAGTAAAATATGAAGGTACCCACAGTGACAATCAGTATATATAATCATATGGACATAAATAAAGCCACATTCATGTGTAACACATCAGTTAGCCCAATAAATAAGGTGACTTGTGCTTAGTGCTTATAAATGAATCAAAAAGTACAAAAGACAAACTGTATATGTCATTCTTATTAGACCAAGTGATAAAACGCAGTTTTCTAGGGCTACAAGATGGTTATCACAATAATAAAACAAGGCTATATTCAGTCCAGAGTGAAAAGCTTCAAAATGATCCCCAAGCCCTGAATAACACTAATCACAAGAGAAATGGATCAATGCTGGTAGTGATACCAGACAATAAAGACCAGTGTCAATCATGAAAAATGGATTGATTAGAAAGGATACACAGGGCAATTCAAATGGACAAAAAACAGGGAGAGAAGCAATACAACCTTGTCACTGGAGGGAAAAGGACAGCCCCAACGCGCGTTTCGCGCTCCGCTTCTTCGGGGGGAGGTACATAGGGGTCTCGCATGCTCCCTTATATAGCAGTGCACATATGTGCACGTGTGGCTATGGCGGCACTTCCGGTGGCTGCAACAGAGCGGAAGCCTGCCGCGTCAGCGCTCCATGTCATCCATCTCCGCCCACCGGTCGACGCGTCAGCTCAGAGGGAGGAGAGACACGACAATGGAGGAGCGCGTCGCCCAGCAACCAACCCCGCCCGCAAGACGGAAGCGCATTCCACACTTACTGACGGCAATGAGAGACAACGACACTTAGATCCACATAAAAGGAACAGCGCTCAGGTAAGAGGTGGTTATATGAGTCGATGAAGGAAAGTCAGAGCAGTATGGCATTGGGAAAAATTGGCTGTCAAAGCAGTATAGCAATAGAAAATATATCAAAAGGATGTGTCAGTGGGCAACACGGACTGTCACATTAATATATCAATGAAAAACAAGTCAAGACAAAGAAGAGTGTTGAAACAATATAAAGATAAAGAACATGGACTAAGTGAAGTGAAAAGGATATATATATGTGTATAAATAAATGGATAATTAGGACAAAAAAAGAAAGGACCCAAATAAGTGAAACATATTGTATAGAGGAAAATGAATTAATAATTATGTGTCAACATATAAATCCTTATCTATATAGATCATCCAATCTTAAGACCCACCCAAAAGTAAGAAATGAACGATATGGGGTGAACAAAAATTACCATTTTATTAAAGGAAGGTGTAAGTGACAAAAATAAACCATATACCAAGACAAAACGCTGTGAATCACAGAAAAGAATACCACAAAAACCATGTGTGCAAGGGTATACACAAAATAAACAAAAGAAGGCAACAAGAGTATATATGGTGCAGGTGAGATATAACTGTTATATGCACAATGGCAGTATATGTTAAAAAATATAAAGTGCACAGTGCAAAAAAGTGAAAAGTATACAGAGGGGAAAAAAGGGGAATATACGCTCATATATACGTATACATATGTGTATGTACCTATATAAGTGATCAGTGAAAAGAGGGGGAGATGGGTACATATATATATATATGTGGGTAATGGCTGGGTTAAAGCACAATGAAATGCTGTGAACACCAACAGAAAAAAACATGTGTGCGAGGGTGTACAATACATAAACAAAGGTGGACAACAGGAGTGTATATGACGAGCCCCCTGGGCCGTGGGGTACCCGGTGCCGGGCCGGTAGATGCTGGGGGTTGTAGTCACAATGGCGGTGACCCAGTCCGTGACCCAGGGCGGTCAATCCAAGGGGAATTATATGTATAGGTTTTATTAAAGAGTCCGACTACGCCACCTGTGGAATGCAGCTAAAGGGGGCCGCCGCTGCTGAACAGTCCTCTGAAGCTGGTGGTATTGCAGCAAGGATATTATTACTCACCACAGGAAGAGTTAGCTTCACGGCAGTGTGTGGATGTTGGTGGTTGTGCTGGGCGTTGTAGTGCAGTGAGTGATGGCGCAGCAAGGAACACAGAGGCAAGATAGTGCTGTCCCAGGGTCTTTACTCACAGTTGTTGCAGTCCAGATTACAGGTACCAACGCAATCTACCCCGTCATGCTCAGTGAGGAGCTCAGTCCACCCCCAGATAGCTCCGGAGTACTTAGCAGGACCCCCTTCTGTGTCCTTTCTCTGGCCTCTTCTCTGCACCTCACACCTAGTGACTCCAATCTGGTACCCGCGGGCCTTGGCGGGCGACGTATGTTCCGTCCCCTGGGTCCTATGTGGCTACCTTCTCGGTGAGACTGGCATGGACTTGTGGCTACAGGACATGAAATCCTGCAGCCTCCGGTTTCTAGCTAAGACTTGCAATCTTTCACTAGTTGAGGGACCCGGTTCCCTTTTCACGGCCTGATCCCTCCACCTCCTGGTAGATTCGGGCGTACAGGTGGCCTCCAGCACTGCCCGCACCCCTGGGATCCCTTCTATTCCTGGAGCCTTCCTGCTCCCTCTCCTCTCTTCTCTCCTTCTCCGAGACTTGGGCCTCACTGGCTAGGCCCGACTCCGGAGTAGAGCTCGTGCAGAGCCTCAGCTCCTGTCACTTCTCTTCCTCTGACTGAACACTGGACTAAGATGGTGTCTCTATTTTATACAGCTACTGAAGTGCTCCCCTGATCTACGTTCTCCACCCACACCCACTACATGGTTCCCCCTTACTGTGGTTCCCCCCACTCCAGCCAGGGACCAGGGACTGTGCTTTCCCGTAGGAGCAATCTTGCCCTGCCCTATGAAATATGGTGTAGTGAATGCTGGTGTTAGGGTCCTGAGCTGTACTCCGTCCTTACCTGAGGGTGAGATACCACACCTCTGGGTGAGAAGCAGTACCTCTGTGGCGAATGAACCCTCATGGGCGCCACACACCCCCTGGTAAAACACAGCAAGTCGGCGGGCTGGAACAGAGTAAAAGACAAAGTATGTTAAAGACATGCAAATTTTAGAATGCATTCGCATAGAAGACCATAAATACAACATTTCTTCCCTTTATGGGAGGCTCTTTTTCTTTAACGTTACTGGTTACGTTTTCTCTTTCACTACATTCAGATTCAGGGAGTTTGGAAGGGAGGACTTAGGACTGAATTGCTGACTGTATTTCATTCTTTCTTTACTTTAATTTTTACTTAATTAATCCACCTGACCTACTTAGCTGATTCCCCCGTCCATACTTGATACTTAATTGATCCCCCGTCCATACTTAACTGATCCCCCGCTGATATCTAATTGATACACTTGCACATCCCTAATTGATCCCCGTCCATACACCTATATATAAATAATTGTGTTTTGTACTTGTATATATATACTGACTGTATCCCCATATTTAGAATGACATCCATGTTGGCCGGAGCCGTGCAGTGTACATCTTGCGCAATGTATGCATTCCGTGAGCAACCGCTCGAGGATCCATACTGCTGCGAGAGATGTGAGCATATCGTGCACTTGGAAGCCCAAATTCTGGATCTAAGTGCTCAGATAGCGATACTGAGGAGCATCGACAACATGGAACGGAGTTTGCTGCTCACCGAGCAGACACTCAATGGGTCAATACTGGGGGTGGAGCATAGAGGGGAAGTGCAGGCTGAACAGGCAGAGAGCTGGATAACAGTTAGGAGGGATAGAGGGAAGAAGTATAGGAAGGCTGGTTCAGAACCGGCATTATTGGTGCACGACAGATCCTCTGACCACCGGGGGAGTGTATGCTCCAGTAATGAGGGGGAGGGGGGAAGTGTAGGGCAGGCAAGACAGGTTCTGGTAGTGGGTGACTCTATTATTAGGGGGACAGACAGGGCAATCTGTCACAAAGACCGGGATCGCCGAACGGTGTGCTGCCTCCCTGGCGCTCGAGTCCGGCACATCGCGGATCGGGTTGACAGGTTACTGGGTGGGGCTGGCGAAGACCCAGCGGTCATGGTCCACATCGGCACCAATGACAAAGTGAGTGGTAGATGGAGGGTCCTTAAAAATGATTTCAGGGACCTAGGTAGGAAGCTTAGGGCAAGGACCTCCAAGGTAGTTTTCTCAGAAATACTACCAATCCCGCGAGCCACACAGGAGCGCCAACGGGAAGTTAGGGAGGTGAATAAGTGACTAAAGAGTTGGTGCAAGGGAGAAGGGTTTGGGTTCATGGAGAACTGGGCCGACTTCGCGGTCGGCTACAGGCTCTACCGTAGGGACGGGCTGCACCTCAATGGGGAGGGTGCAGCGGTGCTGGGGAAGAAGATGGCTAATAGGTTGGAGGAGTTTTTAAACTAGAGACGGGGGGGGGGAACCAAGGAAATAGGTGGGATGTGAGGCAAGCAAGGGGGAAGGGGAGAAGTGAATATAATGAGGGTGGAGAGGGGGGTGGGGATAGTACAGTTAGATCGTTAGAGAAGAATAGGATGCTAAATAACCCCAAAGTTTTATCTTGCATGCTGACCAATGCAAGAAGCCTGACCAATAAGGCGGATGAGCTGCGGGCGCTTATATCGGAGGAGAGGTATGACATCATAGGTATAACAGAGACTTGGCTAGATGATAGCTACGACTGGGCGGTAAATTTATTAGATTATAGTTTATTTAGAAGGGACCGGAAACAGGGGAAAGGCGGAGGAGTCTGCTTATATGTAAAGTCATGTCTAAAACCCAGACTAAGGGAAGATATAGGAGAGGGAGAAGAGGGGGTCGAGTCCATGTGGGTAGAGATAGAGGGAGCAAAAAATAATAATAAAATATTACTGGGGGTCTGCTATAAGCCACCAAATATAACAGAGGAGAATGAGAATCTGCTATTAGGACAAATAGACAAAGTAGCAAAACATAATGAAGTGATTGTAATGGGGGATTTCAACTACCCGGATATTGACTGGGAAACAGAAACCTGTAGATCTCAGAAAGGAAAAAGGTTCTTGACAAATATTAAGGATAATTATCTCTCCCAACTAGTGCAGGAACCAACGAGAGGGAAGGCCGTGTTGGACTTAATATTGACTAATAGGCCTGATAGAATAACTGAGGTACAGATAGGGGGGCACTTAGGTAATAGCGATCATAATATTATCGACTTCAAAATGCCCTTCAGTAGGGTTATCAATAAGGGAACAACAAAAACATTAAACTTTAGGAGGGTGAAGTTTGATCAGCTGATAGAAAACCTTCAACTTATTGACTGGGACAAAGTTCTTAATCAATGGAATACGAATAGTAAATGGGAAACCTTCAAAAGAATTCTGAATACTCAGTGCGAGAGGTATATACCATATGGGAATAAAAGGGCCCGAAATAAGAGGAAACCAATATGGTTGAACAAGAACGTAAAAGGGGCGTTAAATAGCAAAAAAGAGGCATTCAAGAGATTAAAACAGGAAAACAGTAAGGAAGCACTAATGTGTTACAAGGAAAAAACGAGAACCTGTAAAAAACAAATAAAAATAGCGAAGGAGGAAACAGTGAGACGTATTGCTAGGGAAAGTAGATCAAATCCCAAACTGTTCTTTACGTATATAAACAGTAAAAAGGATTAAATCGGATAATATTGGACCGATAAAAAGTGAGGAAGGCAAAATCATAGAGAAAGATGAGCATAAAGCTAATCTATTAAATAATTTTTTTTCGACAACTTTCACAAAGGAAATCGAACTAACAGGAGAAATGAGAAGTGACAAGCTTAATCCTCCACTAAGTATGACAAATCTAACCCAAGCTGGGGTACAGAAACGCCTCAGTAACATTAAAATAAACAAATCACCAGGACCTGATGGCATACACCCACGGGTACTAAGGGAACTAAGTAATGTGATAGACAGACCGTTATATCTTATATTTAAGGACTCTGTTGAGACTGGGTCTGTACCACTTGATTGGCGACAGGCGAATGTAGTGCCAATGTTCAAAAAGGGAGCGAAAAGTGACGCCGGAAACTATCGGCCGGTGAGTCTGACGTCCGTTGTGGGCAAAATTTTTGAAAGCTTCATTAAAGAGGCAATTACGGAGCATCTTGATGCTAATAATCTTTTAATCCCGAACCAACATGGATTCATGAGGAATCGCTCCTGCCAAACAAACCTGATTGACTTCTACGAGGAGGTTAGCTCTCGAGTAGATCAGGGGGAACCAGTGGATGTCGTGTATCTCGACTTCTCAAAAGAGTTCGATAGCGTGCCACATAATAGGTTGGTATACAAAATGAGAATGATGGGGCTGGGGGAAAATGTCTGCAAGTGGGTAGCTAACTGGCTAAAGGATAGAAGGCAGAGGGTGGTTATAAATGGAATATACTCAGATTGGGTAAGCATCACTAGTGGGGTACCACAGGGGTCTGTACTAGGCCCAATGTTATTTAATATCTTTATTAACGACATAGTCAACGGGATAAATAGTAAAATATCAATATTTGCAGATGACACAAAGTTATGTAAAACAATTAATACAAAAGAGGACAGTGCAGACCTACAGAGGGATTTGGATAAGCTGGGTAGGTGGAGCATTAAATGGCAAATGAGGTTTAACGAGGAGAAATGTAAGGTCATACATATGGGAAGGAAAAATGGAAGTCACCAGTACTCACTGAATGGGAAATCATTGGGGAATTCAGAGATGGAGAAGGACTTGGGCATCTTGATTGATAGCAAACTAAATTGGAGTGCCCAAAGTCAGGCCGCTGCTGTAAGGGCAAACAGGGTAATGGGATGTATCAGAAGAGGTATAGCTGCAAAGGATAAGAACATTGTTCTTCCACTGTACAAAGCACTGGTCAGACCACACTTGGAATACTGTGCTCAGTTATGGGCCCCAATATATAGAAAGGATATAAATGAGCTTGAAAAGGTACAAAGGAGGGCAACAAAATTAATAGAGGGACTGCAATACCCAGAGAGGATGGCAAAACTAGGACTATTCAGCCTGGAAAAGAGAAGGTTGAGGGGGGACATAATAAATGTGTACAAATATGTTAGGGGACAGTATAGAGATCTTGCCCGGGATTTGTTCAAAAGGAGGGATATTACGGTAACAAGAGGGCATTCACTAAGACTGGAAGAGAAAAGGTTTCAGCACCAGCATAGGAAGGGGTTCTTTACGGTAAGAGCAGTGAGAATATGGAATTCACTGAGTGAGGAGACGGTAATGTCAGATTCACTACACCAGTTCAAGCGGGGACTGGATGCATTTCTGCATTTCTAGATACATTATAAAACTTTCTTCACATATATAAAACATTATAAAACTCTTTGCACTTGTACAAACACTTCTTTTGCATATAAAACATTTTTCTCATAAACATTATATTCAATATTGGTCACACCAAAAACATTTTTCCAGACAACACATTTTTCATAAAAAACTTTTTGTCAACCGGTCACAGTAAGATCTGCAACCAGGTGTCCATTTTCCTGTAAGGTGCAAACTAGCAAACTCTAACTTGAGGGACCCGTCCAAAAACCCTCAACGTAGGCCCTGGGCGTGGCTGCAGGGCATAGGAGATCTGGACGTTGGACCACGTCTTCGGCCACGCCAAACGGGTTTTTGTTCTGAGGTCATTTGTTGTAAATTTATAAAACCAATAGGGGGCACTTTAGTAAGCGCAATTATTTACAAGGGAAAGTTTTTCGGGAGATCATCGTCCTCTTCCCTATTGTCTTTATACCCGCACGGGTAACTAAAGGTATATGTAACCAAAAGAAATATGCAGCATTCTTGCTTTACCCTCACGGGTAACTATATACAGTTCCTATAAACACATGTTCAATTCAATAGTGGGGTTCCCGCCGGGGGAACTCCTGACTTTTACCGGCTGACCCAGCCGGGTCTTCAGCCTAGTACTGCGGGGGTATGTCCTTTCTCTCTCTCGCCACCTTGTGGACTTGGAGGGCATACCACCCACGCTCTCCCTTATGACGGGTGAAAGTGACGTAGTCCCCGGAATAGAGGTTCCGACCGGGATGCCCCTGCTGGAGGTGGGGTTCCACGTCCCGCCGGTTGACGAAGACATCTCTATCAGTCTGTGGCTCCCGGATGAAGCCCCACCCGGCGTCCAAGTCAAATTTTATTATGATCCCCTCCAGACGGGGACTGGGGGTAGTGGGTCTTGACTGGCGGGCCCATGTCTTGGCCGCCATGTTTCTGGCCTCCATGCGCTCCCATAGCACCTGCCGGTCATACCGCTCCTTATCTAGCTGCAGGAGCTCCCTCCTGCAGTACTCTTCTCGCCGGAGGGCCTGGGCCTGAGTCTCCTGCGGGAACCCAATTAGGTTCCCCTCCCGGTTGTCCCACCGGAATTCCTCTCCCTCTGAGCAGACAATCGAGAGCGCAGGTGTGGGAGCAAGGGGGGGGGTCTCTGCTGACCTTCATTCCTGGCGGGCCAGTCGAAGGAGGGGGTCTCGTATCCCCACCCGGGTGCGGAGACAGGCGGCTCTGGCAACGGGCCCAGGAGCAGGTCTTCCGAGCAGGCGCCCGGGTAGTGCGAGGATTCCACCAGGGGGTCGAGGAGCGGATCGGCGGAGTTGGCCAGATGGGATGGAGATTCCGCCCGGGGATCACAGAGCTGTTCAGTGGAGTAGGCGCTCGGTGCCGTGGTGGATTCTGGGCCTGGGGGTAAGTCTGGAGCGTGTGCGCCTGGATATGGAGGCGCCACCAGGGGGCCCAGGAGAAGGTCAGCGCGGTCTGCGCCCGGGACAGGGAAACTCTTCCTACCTGCTACCGCGGCCGCTCCTTGGCTGCTTTCTGCCTCCTGGTCCTGGTTTGGCTCCGCCAGGGCTGGGGCGCTGTCAGTGGAACACGGGTCTCGCTACCGCCGGGCCTCTATCTTCTCCAGCACCTCCTTCTTCCAGCTGACGATGGCTGTTCTCTCGGCCTCTCCTACCCGCCGGCTGAGCTCACGCATCTTCGCTTGCAGAAACTCTGCATCCTCCAGGGTCAGCTTGTAGATCACCTCCCCCAGGATAAGAGGTGTCTCGCTTTGCTGCAGGCCTCGGGTCAGGGTCTCAGGCTCACCTCCCTCCATCTTGCCTGCCGGGTGTGTTCTCTCTGGTCTGCTGGAGACCACACCCTGTTTCCCAGTTTTCTTTCTCCTCTCCCCTTTCTGGGGCGGTCTCATTGCTGCTGGCTATCGGCCACACTTGGGAGCGTCTCCCCCACCTTGATGGACACATCTATGTGTATGGCCACAGTGGCAGGGAGCTGGTTGCGCTTTTGGCGCTATTCTGGGATCCGGCCCACGATGGGAGGTTCTGTATTGTTGTCTTTGATCACGCACATAATGGCGCCCGTTCTTCTGGGGTGGGCGCCACATTCAGTCTTTAAACACAGTCTCTAGGCGCACAATACCCAGTGATAACGGGTGGGTTACATATCCTGCCGACTACACCAAAGATGACGCGCCCCCTGGACCGTGGGGTACCCGGTGCCGTGCCAGTAGATGCGGGGGGTTGTAGTCACAGTGGCGGTGACCCGGTCCGTGACCCAGGGCAGTCAATCCAAGCGGAATTATATGTATAGGTTTTATTAAAGAGTCCGACTACGCCACCTGTGGAATGCGGCTAAAGGGGACCGCCGCTGCGGAACAGTCCTCTGAAGCTGGTGGTATTGCAGCAAGGGTATTATTACTCACCACAGGAAGAGTTATCTTCAGGGCAGTGTGTGGATGTTGGTGGTTGTGCTGGGCGTTGTAGTGCAGTGAGTGATGGCGCAGCAAGGAACACAGAGGCAAGATAGTGCAGTCCCAGGGTCTTTACTCACAGTTGTTGCAGTCCAGATTACAGGTACCAACGCAATCTACCCCGTCATGCTGTGCGTACTCAGTGAGGGGCTCAGTCCACCCCCAGATAGCTCCGGAGTACTTAGCAGGACCCCCTTCTGTGTCCTTTCTCTGGCCTCTTCTCTGCACCTCACACCTAGTGACTCCAATTTGGTACCCGCGGGCCTTGGCTGGCGACGTATGTTCCATCCCCTGGGTCCTATGTGGCTACCTTCTCGGTGAGACTGGTGTGGACTTGTGGCTACAGGACATGAAATCCTGCAGCCTCCGGTTTCTAGCTAAGACTTGCAATCTTTCACTAGTTGAGGGACCCGGTTCCCTTTTCACGGCCTGATCCCTCCACCTCCTGGTAGATTCGGGCGTACGGGTGGCCGCCAGCACTGCCCGCACCCCTGGGATCCCTTCTATTCCTGGAGCCTTCCTGCTCCCTCTCCTCTCTTCTCTCCTTCTCCGAGACTTGGGCCTCACTGGCTAGGCCCGACTCCGGAGTAGAGCTCGTGCAGAGCCCCAGCTCCTGTCACTTCTCTTCCTCTGACTGAACACTGGACTAAGATGGTGTCTCTATTTTATACAGCTACTGAAGTGCTCCCCTGATCTACGTTCTCCACCCACACCCACTACATGGTTCCCCCTTACTGTGGTTCCCCCCACTCCAGCCAGGGACCAGGGACTGTGCTCTCCCGTAGGAGCAATCTCACCCTGTCCCCCGGAAATGTGGTGTAGTGAATGCAGGTGTTAGGGTCCTGAGCTGTACTCCTTCCTTACCTGAGGGTGAGATACCACACCTCTGGGTGAGAAGCAGTACCTCTGTGGCGACTGAACCCTCATGGGCGCCACATATATGTTGTGGGAGAAAATATATATGTGTTATATGCACAATGGTAGTACATCTCCTGTTATTGAAAATAGTTGCACAGCACAGAAGAATGAAAGAGTATGCAAAGGCTAAAGCATGCACACATGCACGTGTGTACGCATACATGTGTGCATGTATATGTACATGTAATCTGTAAAAAAAAAAAAAAAAAGAAAGGGGGAGAGGAAGGGGATTTATTGTTTGCATAGCCGCAATCATGCCAATCTACACCCAGTAAACGTCAAAAATCACTCCGACTCGTTGTCACATCATGGAGAACCGATGTACACTGTGTTCCAAATTATTATGCAAATAATATTTTCTCAGATTTTCCCAAATTACCTATATGAATTGCAGTCATTGTAATTTTCCAGTCAAATAACTATTAGAGTACAATTGAAAGGTTTTTGTACAAACTGCCTATGATAACAGTATATTTTTTAAAAAATATAAAACTCAAACTGCACTCAAAATGCATGTTCCAAATTATTATGCACAGCAGAGTTTTCAACCTTTTCATTTTAATAAAGAACAAAAAATGGTCATTTTTTAAATTATAAGCATTAGCAGGTTATTACAAACTGAAATCAAACAGTTTTCAACTCAAAACTTTATTCTAGGTGATGTTACATTTGCACATAGGACCCCTTGTTCGAAAGGAGCTTCTGAACTCTCTCGTCCATTGAATTTGTCAGGTTTTGGATGGTTTCTGCTTTAATTGTTTTGCATGAGGACAGAATACCCTTCCAGAGCTATTGCTTAGATGTGAACTGCCTCCCGCCATCATAGACACTCCTTTTGATGATGCTCCAGAGGTTCTCAATGGGGTTGAGTTCAGGGGACCATGGGTGCCACACCATAAGTTTGTCCCCTTTTATGCCCATAGCAGCCAGAGATGCAGATGTGTTATGTGCAGCATGAGACGGGGCATTATCATGCATGAAATGATCTCGATTGTCCAGATGGATGGAGTGGAGGATGGCTGGTTGATGGACATGTGACACCCCAGGGGTCTGGTTGCCACAGTAATAGAGATATTATGTCTGAGAGTAAGTGGGAGGTTTCTCTGGTCAGGAGCCCTAAGCATGCAACACTGCCCGCCCAGACCTGGGAGGGGAGGAATCTGCCCTTATAAACTGGGTCTGGGGCGGGATTAAGTCAGTCAGAGCCTGGAGAGGGAAAGTGACAACAGGAGCTCTGTAGGAGCAGAGGCAGAAGGCCAGGGGCTGTGAGCAGAGATATAGCTCGCCCTGGCTGAAGTTACTAAAACCGGACACAGGAGTCCGAGGCTGTGGGGACTGATATATACCCAGCAGCAGAAACCAGCCAGCAGGGGATTCCAGGTCCTCTGGCCATAGAAGCCCGGAGGCTCAGTCACAAAGAAGGAACCAGCGCCGCCATCCAGGAGCGGAGGCTAACAGAAGGCCCCAAGTCACCAGCCATACGGGTGAGCACCACACGGTATACTCAGGGACGTGGGCTACTTGTAACCGCTGACAGCAAGGTAGCCAGGAAGAGTGCAGATAAACGGGGAGGCCTACAACTCCACCTGGCCAGGGGAACTCCTGCTTGCTCGCAGACTGACCAGGCCCCTTATACTAGCCAGTACTCCCGGGAGGGTCTGCCTTGTACCATCAGTAAAGATCCTGAACTGCACCTCACATCTCTGTGATTCCTTGCCGCACCAGCACCATTAGCACTGGGACCCTCACACCATCACTCCCATCATCTCTCACATTAGCTGCCCTGAAGTAATACTTTTCCCGTGGGGAGTTATCCCATACTCGGCTGTGCAGGCAACATCAGCCTCAGCAGTCGTCAGCGCAGCGGCGGTCCCCACTGACCGCAATCCACGGGTGGCGTAGTCGGACATTTGCTATACATTAAGACTGCCACTGGTTTGACCACCCTGGGCACGGACCGGGTCACCGCCACACGGAGACTACAACCCCCAGCATTCTACAACAGGCCCGGGTTCCCCTGCACAACACAGGCCCAGGGGGTGCGTCAACTTTGGCATAGTCGGCAGGATTTCGTGCCCGCAACCACCGGGTACTGCGTGCCTGAAAAAGAGACTTTTATACTTACCTGTGGTGAAGTTTCCCGCCGTCCGGAGCCGATTCCCGCCATCAGACGCCATCTTGGACCGTTTCCCACCGTCTTCTGCCTTCTTCCCGCCATCCGCAGCTGCTTCCCGCCTTCGGACGCCATCTTCGGGACGCCGCACGGGAAGAAGAGGGGCGTGGACGCCGAAAGCGTGCGAGATCCGAAGCTCCGCCCCACGCTCCGCCCCACGCTCTGACGCTGCGCAAGGTCCTGGAAGGGAGGAAGAGCGACGCTGACGTCATCGGAGCGCGACGCCAGGTCCTCAACCCCGACGAATGACTGCGGAGCCGCGGTCTACGGAAGAAGAGCATCGCAAAGTAGGCCACGGTCCACTAGGGGGGAGGAGGATGCCGGATACCGAGGGGAGCTCCACTGCCACAGCCACCGCCAGCGCAACCGCTGCAGCAGTCATGCCATTCACCATGCCCTATATCCCGGGGGCAACCTGGCTACCCCAGTACTCAGGGGAGTCACATACTCTAAATGACTTTAGAGGAAGACTGGATAGCCTCTTCCAGGTGTACCCCCTCACAGAAGAGCAAAAAGTGAGCATCCTGGTGGCCCAATTAATCGGGGCAGCCCAAAGGGAGGTAAAGTCCTGGCCACCTGGGAGGAAGAGGACTGTCAGAGAAATACTAGTCCTGCTGAAAGACACATTTGATACCCGCACCTCAGCCGAAATAAAGCTCAGATTTTACGGGTGTAAACAGCAGGCACATGAGAGTATAAGAGACTATGCTCTAAACCTACAAGAGGCCCTGAGAGCCATTAAGCAGGCCGACCCTGACAGCGTGGGAAATGAAGATAAGCTGTTGACTGAACAATTTATTGAGGGTCTACTGTGCAATGCCCACCGAACTCAGTTGCGGGCAATGGCCTTACAGGACCCTGACCTGGACTTTGCACAGTTCAAGGACAGAGCCATCCGGGTGCTCCGAGAACCGGCACCAGGTGGCGCTGTGACCCACAGGCGCCCTGCTATCACTTACCACCAGGAGACGGCGCCCTTGTCTGCAGGGCCTGTGGGAGCTGATGCGCAGGCTTTAAACAGTGACCCGACTACAGACCTGCACCATCAGGTCCAAGAGCTGACTAAGAGCGTTGCCGCACTAACCAGAACTGTGCAGTCTTTACAGGTCTCTTCTCCAGGAAAGATCCAGCTGGCATCCGGACCGGAGGACGTCCCGTGGCACCGACTGAGGAGGACCCCACCGGCCAGAGGAAGACCCAGCGACAGATACAACGAGGACGAACGACCCATCTGCCGCCGCTGCAATCAACCCGGACATGTGGCAAGGTACTGTCATTTAAACGGGCACAACCTGGGGTAGAGGGCCAACCCCCAGGCATAAGACCATCAGGCCCATCAAACTGGCATGATAAATACGTAGGGGGACGTCCAATCTTGCCTGTGGTACTGGATGGCATTCCTATGAGTGCCCTACTAGACACTGGGTCACAGGTGACCACCATCCCGTACGTGCTCTTTAAACAGTACTGGAATGACTCGGACATAACCCGCTACCCAGATGACGACCTGAGTATCATCGCCAGCAATGGTCAGCCCGTGCCGCAGGTGGGATTCAGAGAGGTGACCATTAAGATCGGTAAAGTCGAACTGGCGGCACAAGGACTGATTATAGTGGACATAGACCGTCATGAGAGTCACCCTAGAATAACCTTGGGAACTAATGTGATTGAAAATTGTCTTGCAGAGGTGATTCTCATTTTACAGCAGGTTGCCAAGAACGACAGTTCCGGCCAGCAGCGTGTGCTCCAAAAAGAGATCCGGGCACTGATGAAGCGGCAACAGGTGGAACTATCTGGTGGTGAGATAGGTAGCGTGAGAATGTGTGACCCGTTCCCTATTGCCATGCCCCCAAAAAATGAGATGATGATTTGGTGCCGGGCAGCTATTGGTCTAAGAGGTAGAGACTACCAAGCAATGGTAGAACCCGTCTACTCAGACAGTAGGCCCACCATTTTGACGGCACGGGGGGTGGTCGATGTGCGCAAGTGAGGGTGCCCGTTCGCATCATAAATATCGAGGAGAGAGAAGTATACCTGCCCCGGTATGCCACGCTAGCCAAATTGTTCACCATAAACCAGAATTCTGTACAGGCCGTGGAACCCTTGCCTCCTTCTCAACCAGAGGAAGGTAACGGCTCTAAGAAACCAATGGAGGACTGGTGTCAGCAACTGCATTTGGGTACTGACTCCACTCCCTCACACCAGAAACAGGGAGTCTATCGGGTGGTTCGAGAGTACGAGAGAGTGTTTAGTAAACACCCGCTAGACTTCGGGCGAGTAAAGGGGGTAGAACACCACATCCCCACGGGAGACCATCCTCCCATAAAGGAGAGATACCGACCCGTACCCCCGGCACACTACCAACACGCCAAGGGGATGCTTAGAGACATGAAGGAGGCTGGGGTAATCAGGGACAGCTGTAGCCCCTGGGCAGCTCCACTAGTCTTAGTGAAAAAGAAAGACAACACCATGAGAATGTGTGTAGACTACAGGAAGGTCAACCGTATGACACACAAAGATGCGTACCCGTTACCAAGGATAGAAGAGTCCTTAGCTGCATTAAAATCTGCTAACTTCTTCTCTACTTTGGATCTCACTAGCGGGTACTGGCAGGTTCCTGTAGCAGAGGCGGACCGGGAGAAGACCGCATTCACCACCCCGATGGGTCTCAGCGAATTTAACTGTATGCCGTTCGGGCTCTGCAACGCACCAGGAACCTACCAACGGTTGATGGAATGCTGTCTGGGACACCGGAACTTCGAGACGGTCCTGTTATATCTGGACGATGTCATCGTCTATTCCAAGACCTACGAGGACCACCTGAAACACCTGGCAGAAGTGTTCGAAGCTCTGGCAAACTACGGCCTAAAGGTGAAACCCTCCAAGTGTCACCTCCTGAAACCAAAGGTGCAATACCTGGGACAAGTGGTGAGTGCTGACAGAGTGGCACCTGACCCTGATAAGATCACTGTGATTAAGTACTGGCCAAGACCCTCCAGCATAAAGGAAGTGCGGCAGTTCCTTGGGTTGGTAGGCTACTACCGAAGATTCATTCCCGGTTTCACCAAAATGACAGCCCCTATGCAGGACCTCCTGATAGGTCAATCTCGGAAAGCCAAAAACCAGAAGCCGCCCTTTAGGTGGGAAAAGCTGGAAGAGGAGTCCTTCTGCCAGCTGAAGATGGCCCTCACGGGGGATGAAATCCTGGCATATCCAGACTACAGCCAGCCCTTTATCCTCCACACGGACGCAAGCAACATCGGGCTAGGAGCTGTACTGTCCCAGATCCAGCAAGGGAAAGAACGGGTAATCGCTTACGCCAGCCGAAAGCTACGGCCCACGGAGAGGAACCCTGAGAATTATAGCTCATTCAAGCTGGAGTTCCTGGCAGTAGTGTGGGCAGTGACCGAACATTTCAAGCATTACCTTGCCTCCTCCAAATTCACAGTGTACACGGATAACAACCCGTTGACACACCTGGACACTGCAAGGCTCGGTGCCCTGGAACAGAGATGGATGGCCCGCCTGTCCAACTTTGAATTCACCATCAAATACCGGGCAGGACGCTCAAATACCAACGCGGATGCCCTGTCTAGAATGCCGAACTTACCGGACGTAGGGGAAGATCCAGAAGATCTGGAAGAAGTTGAGCTCCCTGCGTTCCACCGTCATGGGATTACCCTGTATTCCCACCGTGTGAAGGACAGGCGCTCCGTGACGTTCAATCCCTTGCCCCACTACAACTGGGCGGAGACGCAAGACAGTGATCCCGCAGTCCATTTGGTGAAGGAAATGCTGACCCAAGCCGATGCCCGTCTTGACCCAGATGCTCCGGAGGAGACCAAGCAACTGTGGAAGGAGAAAAGTAAGCTGTTCCTCTACAGGGAGAATCTGTGCCGGAGAATGGTTAACTCTCGAACTCATGAGTTGACCTGGCAGGTAGTGGTCCCAAGACGAGACGCGGCTATGGTTCTGGAGGCATACCACAACGGAGCAGGGCATTTCGGATGGAAGAAGCTGGAGTTCTTGTTGCGTCAATGGTTCTACTGGGTAGGCATGAGAGGAGCCATCGAGAGGTGGTGCAGAGACTGTGGCCCGTGCCACCTGAGAAGAAAAGACCGAGCCAGCCAGAAGACTCCCCTGCAGCCCATCATCATCAGACAGCCACTGGAACTGGTAGCCCTGGACCATGTGAAACTGGCTCCAAGCAGATCTGGGTATGTCTACGCCCTCACAATCGTAGATCATTACTCCCGGTTCCTGGTGGTGGTCCCGGTCAAGGACTTAACGGCTCAAACAGCAGCTAGAGCCTTCCAGCAGCACTTCTGCCGTCCACACGGGTACCTGGACCAAGTGTTGACAGACCAAGGACCAGCCTTCGAAGCGGAGGTCTTCCAGGAGTTCTGCAACCTGTATGGCTGCAAGATAAGAACAACGCCCTATCACCCTCAAACCAATGGACACTGCGAGAAGATGAACCAGGTGGTGATAGATCTGCTAAAAATGTTGCCCCTGGAAGAACGCAGTCTGTGGCCTCAGAAACTGCCCGATCTGATGGACCTGTATAACCACATCCCTGTAGGTTCCACCAACTGTACCCCGGCTTACCTAATGAGAGCAAGACCTGCTAAGCTGCCTATTGACCTGGATATGGGAGTCCTGACGCCTGAGGACACCTCGCCAGAGGCAGACTGGGATACAGAACGGCAGCAGCAGTATCAGGAGAGCGTCGAGCGAAGTCTGTCTCAAGCTAGAGAAAGGCAAGAGAAGGCTTATAACCAGTATGCTCCCGCTGTTCCCCTGGTACCTGGAGAGCAGGTCTTGAAGAGGAAGAGGCGGCTCCACAAGTTGGACGACCAGTGGGAGAAGGACCCGTACACCGTACTGCCATCAAGCCATGAGAACCCAAAAATCTGCATAATCAGTAAGGATGGAGGAGAAACCACAGCCATTGTCTCCAGAGACCACCTGAAGAAGTGTCCCGAGCAGCTGCAAAGCCCTGAAGAAGATCAAGGAAACCCTCAACCCGCAGAGGAAAGGGAAGAAATGATCAGTACCATACTCGGAGACTTCCCCCGGTCTTGGACACAAGTAAACGGTGCTGTCGTGGTACCCGTCCTCACCTTTCTCCAGCCAGCCCCGCAAGTGCCTACAGAGGAACCGGTAGAGCTGGAAGAGCAGCCGGCCCAAGAGGCAGAAGAGTCCACACCAGCAGTACAGGAGGATCAACCCTCTGCTAGTAGTGAGCCTGCCTTGCCCCTAGTGAGCCAAATAGTGCGCAGACAGCTGCCCAGCTTACCCATAACACCTCCTACACCCTGTAGTGCAGAACCAGTTAGTGAGCTCCGTAGGTCCACTAGAGTCACTAGAGGTCAGATGCCCGCTCGCTGGAGAATCTAAACTAATGCACTGTGAATTTAACTGTTAACTGTTTATGGTTTATGTTTGTTGCCTGGTATTAATTATGTTTCCCAGTTACCCTGCAGATTTTTATGGACTAACAGGTTATGGAAGCTGGATAACCGGAACAGTTTTGTAGATAGTTGCACCTTGGTGCCTCTTGCGAAGACGGCCGCGGAAGAGAAAACCTGTCTGGCGTGGCCTCCTTGCGGCCCAAAGTAGTTAGTCTACCCTTGCAGCCACGCCCAAGGACAACGCAAGGGGTTTGCTTTGGACAGGTCCCCTACTTCGCTTAAAGCTTCACCTTGGGTGATATGGACACCCGGTTGCGGACACGCCGTGAACTTTAAAGAACTAAAGCTTCTTGTAAATATGTTATCGTATTATTGTTTATACCCTGTTATTATGTTTTAAAAATGTGTTTAGTCCCGGAGTACTAAAATTTACTAGGGGGGAATGTGACACCCCAGGGGTCTGGTTGCCACAGTAATAGAGATATTATGTCTGAGAGCAAGTGGGAGGTTTCTCTGGTCAGGAGCCCTAAGCATGCAACACTGCCCGCCCAGACCTGGGAGGGGAGGAATCTGCCCTTATAAACTGGGTCTGGGGCGGGATTAAGTCAGTCAGAGCCTGGAGAGGGAAAGTGACAACAGGAGCTCTGTAGGAGCAGAGGCAGAAGGCCAGGGGCTGTGAGCAGAGATATAGCTCGCCCTGGCTGAAGTTACTAAAACCGGACACAGGAGTCCGAGGCTTTGGGGACTGATATACACCCAGCAGCAGAAACCACCCGGTGCTCCGAGAACCGGCACCAGGTGGCGCTGTGACCCACAGGCGCCCTGCTATCACTTACCACCAGGAGACGGCGCCCTTGTCTGCAGGGCCTGTGGGAGCTGATGCGCAGGCTTTAAACAGTGACCCGACTACAGACCTGCACCATCAGGTCCAAGAGCTGACTAAGAGCGTTGCCGCACTAACCAGAACTGTGCAGTCTTTACAGGTCTCTTCTCCAGGAAAGATCCAGCTGGCATCCGGACCGGAGGACGTCCCGTGGCACCGACTGAGGAGGACCCCACCGGCCAGAGGAAGACCCAGCGACAGATACAACGAGGACGAACGACCCATCTGCCGCCGCTGCAATCAACCCGGACATGTGGCAAGGTACTGTCATTTAAACGGGCACAACCTGGGGTAGAGGGCCAACCCCCAGGCATAAGACCATCAGGCCCATCAAACTGGCATGATAAATACGTAGGGGGACGTCCAATCTTGCCTGTGGTACTGGATGGCATTCCTATGAGTGCCCTACTAGACACTGGGTCACAGGTGACCACCATCCCGTACGTGCTCTTTAAACAGTACTGGAATGACTCGGACATAACCCGCTACCCAGATGACGACCTGAGTATCATCGCCAGCAATGGTCAGCCCGTGCCGCAGGTGGGATTCAGAGAGGTGACCATTAAGATCGGTAAAGTCGAACTGGCGGCACAAGGACTGATTATAGTGGACATAGACCGTCATGAGAGTCACCCTAGAATAACCTTGGGAACTAATGTGATTGAAAATTGTCTTGCAGAGGTGATTCTCATTTTACAGCAGGTTGCCAAGAACGACAGTTCCGGCCAGCAGCGTGTGCTCCAAAAAGAGATCCGGGCACTGATGAAGCGGCAACAGGTGGAACTATCTGGTGGTGAGATAGGTAGCGTGAGAATGTGTGACCCGTTCCCTATTGCCATGCCCCCAAAAAATGAGATGATGATTTGGTGCCGGGCAGCTATTGGTCTAAGAGGTAGAGACTACCAAGCAATGGTAGAACCCGTCTACTCAGACAGTAGGCCCACCATTTTGACGGCACGGGGGGTGGTCGATGTGCGCAAGTGAGGGTGCCCGTTCGCATCATAAATATCGAGGAGAGAGAAGTATACCTGCCCCGGTATGCCACGCTAGCCAAATTGTTCACCATAAACCAGAATTCTGTACAGGCCGTGGAACCCTTGCCTCCTTCTCAACCAGAGGAAGGTAACGGCTCTAAGAAACCAATGGAGGACTGGTGTCAGCAACTGCATTTGGGTACTGACTCCACTCCCTCACACCAGAAACAGGGAGTCTATCGGGTGGTTCGAGAGTACGAGAGAGTGTTTAGTAAACACCCGCTAGACTTCGGGCGAGTAAAGGGGGTAGAACACCACATCCCCACGGGAGACCATCCTCCCATAAAGGAGAGATACCGACCCGTACCCCCGGCACACTACCAACACGCCAAGGGGATGCTTAGAGACATGAAGGAGGCTGGGGTAATCAGGGACAGCTGTAGCCCCTGGGCAGCTCCACTAGTCTTAGTGAAAAAGAAAGACAACACCATGAGAATGTGTGTAGACTACAGGAAGGTCAACCGTATGACACACAAAGATGCGTACCCGTTACCAAGGATAGAAGAGTCCTTAGCTGCATTAAAATCTGCTAACTTCTTCTCTACTTTGGATCTCACTAGCGGGTACTGGCAGGTTCCTGTAGCAGAGGCGGACCGGGAGAAGACCGCATTCACCACCCCGATGGGTCTCAGCGAATTTAACTGTATGCCGTTCGGGCTCTGCAACGCACCAGGAACCTACCAACGGTTGATGGAATGCTGTCTGGGACACCGGAACTTCGAGACGGTCCTGTTATATCTGGACGATGTCATCGTCTATTCCAAGACCTACGAGGACCACCTGAAACACCTGGCAGAAGTGTTCGAAGCTCTGGCAAACTACGGCCTAAAGGTGAAACCCTCCAAGTGTCACCTCCTGAAACCAAAGGTGCAATACCTGGGACAAGTGGTGAGTGCTGACAGAGTGGCACCTGACCCTGATAAGATCACTGTGATTAAGTACTGGCCAAGACCCTCCAGCATAAAGGAAGTGCGGCAGTTCCTTGGGTTGGTAGGCTACTACCGAAGATTCATTCCCGGTTTCACCAAAATGACAGCCCCTATGCAGGACCTCCTGATAGGTCAATCTCGGAAAGCCAAAAACCAGAAGCCGCCCTTTAGGTGGGAAAAGCTGGAAGAGGAGTCCTTCTGCCAGCTGAAGATGGCCCTCACGGGGGATGAAATCCTGGCATATCCAGACTACAGCCAGCCCTTTATCCTCCACACGGACGCAAGCAACATCGGGCTAGGAGCTGTACTGTCCCAGATCCAGCAAGGGAAAGAACGGGTAATCGCTTACGCCAGCCGAAAGCTACGGCCCACGGAGAGGAACCCTGAGAATTATAGCTCATTCAAGCTGGAGTTCCTGGCAGTAGTGTGGGCAGTGACCGAACATTTCAAGCATTACCTTGCCTCCTCCAAATTCACAGTGTACACGGATAACAACCCGTTGACACACCTGGACACTGCAAGGCTCGGTGCCCTGGAACAGAGATGGATGGCCCGCCTGTCCAACTTTGAATTCACCATCAAATACCGGGCAGGACGCTCAAATACCAACGCGGATGCCCTGTCTAGAATGCCGAACTTACCGGACGTAGGGGAAGATCCAGAAGATCTGGAAGAAGTTGAGCTCCCTGCGTTCCACCGTCATGGGATTACCCTGTATTCCCACCGTGTGAAGGACAGGCGCTCCGTGACGTTCAATCCCTTGCCCCACTACAACTGGGCGGAGACGCAAGACAGTGATCCCGCAGTCCATTTGGTGAAGGAAATGCTGACCCAAGCCGATGCCCGTCTTGACCCAGATGCTCCGGAGGAGACCAAGCAACTGTGGAAGGAGAAAAGTAAGCTGTTCCTCTACAGGGAGAAGCTGTGCCGGAGAATGGTTAACTCTCGAACTCATGAGTTGACCTGGCAGGTAGTGGTCCCAAGACGAGACGCGGCTATGGTTCTGGAGGCATACCACAACGGAGCAGGGCATTTCGGATGGAAGAAGCTGGAGTTCTTGTTGCGTCAATGGTTCTACTGGGTAGGCATGAGAGGAGCCATCGAGAGGTGGTGCAGAGACTGTGGCCCGTGCCACCTGAGAAGAAAAGACCGAGCCAGCCAGAAGACTCCCCTGCAGCCCATCATCATCAGACAGCCACTGGAACTGGTAGCCCTGGACCATGTGAAACTGGCTCCAAGCAGATCTGGGTATGTCTACGCCCTCACAATCGTAGATCATTACTCCCGGTTCCTGGTGGTGGTCCCGGTCAAGGACTTAACGGCTCAAACAGCAGCTAGAGCCTTCCAGCAGCACTTCTGCCGTCCACACGGGTACCTGGACCAAGTGTTGACAGACCAAGGACCAGCCTTCGAAGCGGAGGTCTTCCAGGAGTTCTGCAACCTGTATGGCTGCAAGATAAGAACAACGCCCTATCACCCTCAAACCAATGGACACTGCGAGAAGATGAACCAGGTGGTGATAGATCTGCTAAAAATGTTGCCCCTGGAAGAACGCAGTCTGTGGCCTCAGAAACTGCCCGATCTGATGGACCTGTATAACCACATCCCTGTAGGTTCCACCAACTGTACCCCGGCTTACCTAATGAGAGCAAGACCTGCTAAGCTGCCTATTGACCTGGATATGGGAGTCCTGACGCCTGAGGACACCTCGCCAGAGGCAGACTGGGATACAGAACGGCAGCAGCAGTATCAGGAGAGCGTCGAGCGAAGTCTGTCTCAAGCTAGAGAAAGGCAAGAGAAGGCTTATAACCAGTATGCTCCCGCTGTTCCCCTGGTACCTGGAGAGCAGGTCTTGAAGAGGAAGAGGCGGCTCCACAAGTTGGACGACCAGTGGGAGAAGGACCCGTACACCGTACTGCCATCAAGCCATGAGAACCCAAAAATCTGCATAATCAGTAAGGATGGAGGAGAAACCACAGCCATTGTCTCCAGAGACCACCTGAAGAAGTGTCCCGAGCAGCTGCAAAGCCCTGAAGAAGATCAAGGAAACCCTCAACCCGCAGAGGAAAGGGAAGAAATGATCAGTACCATACTCGGAGACTTCCCCCGGTCTTGGACACAAGTAAACGGTGCTGTCGTGGTACCCGTCCTCACCTTTCTCCAGCCAGCCCCGCAAGTGCCTACAGAGGAACCGGTAGAGCTGGAAGAGCAGCCGGCCCAAGAGGCAGAAGAGTCCACACCAGCAGTACAGGAGGATCAACCCTCTGCTAGTAGTGAGCCTGCCTTGCCCCTAGTGAGCCAAATAGTGCGCAGACAGCTGCCCAGCTTACCCATAACACCTCCTACACCCTGTAGTGCAGAACCAGTTAGTGAGCTCCGTAGGTCCACTAGAGTCACTAGAGGTCAGATGCCCGCTCGCTGGAGAATCTAAACTAATGCACTGTGAATTTAACTGTTAACTGTTTATGGTTTATGTTTGTTGCCTGGTATTAATTATGTTTCCCAGTTACCCTGCAGATTTTTATGGACTAACAGGTTATGGAAGCTGGATAACCGGAACAGTTTTGTAGATAGTTGCACCTTGGTGCCTCTTGCGAAGACGGCCGCGGAAGAGAAAACCTGTCTGGCGTGGCCTCCTTGCGGCCCAAAGTAGTTAGTCTACCCTTGCAGCCACGCCCAAGGACAACGCAAGGGGTTTGCTTTGGACAGGTCCCCTACTTCGCTTAAAGCTTCACCTTGGGTGATATGGACACCCGGTTGCGGACACGCCGTGAACTTTAAAGAACTAAAGCTTCTTGTAAATATGTTATCGTATTATTGTTTATACCCTGTTATTATGTTTTAAAAATGTGTTTAGTCCCGGAGTACTAAAATTTACTAGGGGGGAATGTGACACCCCAGGGGTCTGGTTGCCACAGTAATAGAGATATTATGTCTGAGAGCAAGTGGGAGGTTTCTCTGGTCAGGAGCCCTAAGCATGCAACACTGCCCGCCCAGACCTGGGAGGGGAGGAATCTGCCCTTATAAACTGGGTCTGGGGCGGGATTAAGTCAGTCAGAGCCTGGAGAGGGAAAGTGACAACAGGAGCTCTGTAGGAGCAGAGGCAGAAGGCCAGGGGCTGTGAGCAGAGATATAGCTCACCCTGGCTGAAGTTACTAAAACCGGACACAGGAGTCCGAGGCTTTGGGGACTGATATACACCCAGCAGCAGAAACCAGCCGGCAGGGGATTCCAGGTCCTCTGGCCATAGAAGCCCAGAGGCTCAGTCACAAAGAAGGGACCAGCGCCGCCATCCAGGAGCGGAGGCTGACAGAAGGCCCCAAGTCACCAGCCATTCGGGTGAGCACCACACGGTATACTCAGGGACGTGGGCTACTTGTAACCGCTGACAGCAAGGTAGCCAGGAAGAGTGCAAATAAACGGGGAGGCCTACAACTCCACCTGGCCAGGGGAACTTCTGCTTGCTCGCAGACTGACCAGGCCCCTTATACTAGCCAGTACTCCCGGGAGGGTCTGCCTTGTACCATCAGTAAAGACCCTGAACTGCACCTCACATCTCTGTGATTCCTTGCCGCACCAGCACCATTAGCACTGGGACCCTCACACCATCACTCCCATCATCTCTCACATTAGCTGCCCTGAAGTAATACTTCTCCCGTGGGGAGTTATCCCATACTCGGCTGCGCAGACAACATCAGCCTCAGCGGTTGGCAGCGCAGCGGCGGTCCCCACTGACCGCAATCCACGGGTGGCGTAGTCGGACATTTGCTATACATTAAGACTGCCACTGGTTTGACCACCCTGGGCACAGACCGGGTCACCGCCACACGGAGACTACAACCCCCAGCATTCTACAACAGGCCCGGTTCCGGGTTCCCCTGCACAACACAGGCCCAGGGGGTGCGTCAGACACCCCATGCAAACATGGCTAAGGCGCTAACAAGGAGGAGGTGGAGTAATGTTTTGGGCTGGAATCATGGGGAGAGAGATTGTCGACCCTTTTAGGATCCCTGAAGGGGTAAAGATGAACTCCATAATGTATGTTGAGTTTCTCAAACAGCACTTCCTTCCATGGTTCAAGAAGAAGAACCGTGTATTCCGCAGCAAGATCATTTTCATGCATGATAATGCCCAGTCTCATGCTGCACATAACACATCTGCATCTCTGGCTGCTATGGGCATAAAAGGGGACAAACTTATGGTGTGGCACCCATGCTCCCCTGACCTCAACCCCATTGAGAACCTCTGGAGCATCATCAAAAGGAGTGTCTATGATGGCGGGAGGCAGTTCACATCTAAGCAACAGCTCTGGGAGGGTATTCTGTCCTCATGCAAAACAATTAAAGCAGAAACCATCCAAAACCTGACAAATTCAATGGACGAGAGAGTTCAGAAGCTCCTTTCGAACAAGGGGTCCTATGTGCAAATGTAACATCACCTAGAATAAAGTTTTGAGTTGAAAACTGTTTGATTTCAGTTTGTAATAACCTGCTAATGCTTATAATTTCAAAAATGACCATTTTTTTGTTTTTTATTAAAATGAAAAGGTTGAAAACTCTGCTGTGCATAATAATTTGGAACATGCATTTTGAGTGCAGTTTGAGTTTTTTATTTTTTTAAATATACTGTTATCATAGGCAGTTTGTACAAAAACCTTTCAATTGTACTCTAATAGTTATTTGACTGGAAAATTACAATGACTGCAATTCATATAGGTAATTTGGTAAAATCGGAGAAAATATTATTTGCATAATAATTTGGAACACAGTGTATCGATGACTCGTGAGTAGGCGTCCCTTGGAGGTAAGTATGGCCATCAGTTGTTCTCATAATAAAAAGTAAGACATCACCATCGCATATATCTCCGTCAGATGAACTACGAGTAAACAAAGGAACACCAAGGTTTAAGGCAATGGAAATAAATAAGACAATAAAACCTATGTCAACATCGAAACTGTTAAAAACCACAAAATGACACTACAAGAAGGAAGTAAAACTCAAAATTTCATTTAATTCTTTGGGTCGAATACAATCGATCCTCATAATCCACTGAGACTCCAATTGGGCCAGAGTTTTCCTCCAATTTCCATCTCTGCCGTCAAAGAGAACTCGGTCGATTCCAGAGATGGTCAAAAGTTTGGCATCACATCCATTGTGGGTTTTGAAATGCTTCGGAATTGGCTTAAGAGTGGAGACATCTTGGTTGTCAATAGCATTATTTATGTCTCTAAGATGTTCACGAACCCTAATTCGGAGTTGGCGGGACGTCAAACCCACATAAATTAGGCCGCAAGGACAAGTGGCATAATAAATCCGTCACTGGAGGAAAAACTGGAACACCGTCTTAAATTGGCACAGGCAGCGCAGCTCCCACAGGGGAAGAAACCCCACTTAGGGCCCTTTGATCCAAAAGCACGTTCTGGTCCCGGGTCTTTATGGTAACTGTGTACTAATAAGTCTCGCAAGTTTTTTTTTACAGATTACATGTACATATACATGCACACATGTATGCTTACACACGTGCGTGTGTGCATGCTTTAACCTTTGCATACTCTTTCATTCTTCTGTGCTGTGCAACTATTTTCAATAACAGGAGATGTACTACCATTGTGTATATAACACATATATATTTTCTCCCGCACGATATACACTCCTGTTGTCCACCTTTGTTTATGTATTGTACACCCTCGCACACATGTTTTTTTCTGTTGGTGTTCACAGCATTTCATTGTGCTTTAACCCAGCCATTACACACATATATATATATATATATGTACCCATCTCCCCCTCTTTTCACTGATCACTTATATAGGTACATACACATATGTATACGTATATATGAGCGTATATTCCCCTTTTTTCCCCTCTGTACACT
Source organism: Phyllobates terribilis (assembly GCF_046119375.1). Classification (NCBI taxonomy): domain Eukaryota; kingdom Metazoa; phylum Chordata; class Amphibia; order Anura; family Dendrobatidae; genus Phyllobates; species Phyllobates terribilis. The sequence goes on along the minus strand of NW_027362764.1, from coordinate 725,177,479 downwards.
TTTCACTTTTTTGCACTGTGCACTTTATATTTTTTAACATATACTGCCATTGTGCATATAACAGTTATATCTCATCTGCACCATATATACTCTTGTTGCCTTCTTTTGTTTATTTTGTGTATACCCTTGCACACATGGTTTTTGTGGTATTCTTTTCTGTGATTCACAGCGTTTTGTCTTGGTATATGGTTTATTTTTGTCACTTACACCTTCCTTTAATAAAATGGTAATTTTTGTTCACCCCATATCGTTCATTTCTTACTTTTGGGTGGGTCTTAAGATTGGATGATCGATATAGATAAGGATTTATATGTTGACACATAATTATTAATTCATTTTCCTCTATACAATATGTTTCACTTATTTGGGTCCTTTCTTTTTTTGTCCTAATTATCCATTTATTTATACACATATATATATCCTTTTCACTTCACTTAGTCCATGTTCTTTATCTTTATATTGTTTCAACACTCTTCTTTGTCTTGACTTGTTTTTCATTGATATATTAATGTGACAGTCCGTGTTGCCCACTGACACATCCTTTTGATATATTTTCTATTGCTATACTGCTTTGACAGCCAATTTTTCCCAATGCCATACTGCTCTGACTTTCCTTCATCGACTCATATAACCACCTCTTACCTGAGCGCTGTTCCTTTCATGTGGATCTAAGTGTCGTTGTCTCTCATTGCCGTCAGTAAGTGTGGAATGCGCTTCCGTCTTGCGGGCGGGGTTGGTTGCTGGGTGACGCGCTCCTCCATTGTCGTGTCTCTCCTCCCTCTGAGCTGACGCGTCGACCGGTGGGCGGAGATGGATGACGTGGAGCGCTGACGCCGCAGGCTTCCGCTCTGTTGCAGCCACCGGAAGCGCCACCATAGCCACACGTGCACATATGTGCACTGCTATATAAGGGAGCATGCGAGACCCCTATGTACCTCCTCCCGATGAAGCGGAACGCGAAACGCACGTTGGGGCTGTCCTTTTCCCTCCAGTGACAAGGTTGTATTGCTTCTCTTCCTGTTTTTTGTCCATTTGAATTGCCCTGTGTATCCTTTCTAATCAATCCATTTTTCATGATTGACACTGGTCTTTATTGTCTGGCATCACTACCAGCATTGATCCATTTCTCTTGTGATTAGTGTTATTCAGGGCATGGGGACCATTTTGAAGCTTTTCACTCTGGACTGAATATAGTCTTGTTTTATTATTGTGATAACCATCTTGTAGCCCTAGAAAACTGCGTTTTATCACTTGGTCTAATAAGAATAACATATACAGTTTGTCTTTTGTACTTTTTGATTCATTTATAAGCACTAAGCACAAGTCACCTTATTTATTGGGCTAACTGATGTGTTACACATGAATGTGGCTTTATTTATGTCCATATGATTATATATACTGATTGTCACTGTGGGTACCTTCATATTTTACTTCTCCTCTATGTATTTTTACCAGATTCTCTTTTTAATATTTTTGAATAAACTTGAATTTTATTTGCATCCACTGAATTATAATAATACGTCTGGCATAATTAAGAATAAACGCGGTGTCATCACAAGGTAATATCACAACTTTCTCCCTTGTGCAACAAAAATATTAGACGTGAACAATAGAGTCCAATCTGTCCTACCTGGGGGGCTATAAACCCCTTCAATATTCCTGTTACCAAACTTCAGTAAACATTACAGTATGACAGAACCAATGAGCGTCTTTGCTGATTTCTGAGTCTGAAATATTTTACCATTCAAGGCGTCACAATAAACTGATCCTCACAAATTCTCGATTTATAGTCATTTACCCATTAAACATGTTTGTTATACAGGACGGCATATGAAAGCCTAGAATAACAATGTTACCAGCCACGTATATAGCATATGGTACTGTTTACTGTAAATGTACTTATAACGTTATATTGTATTTATAATCTTTATGTATTTGGCCACATTGCCAAAATATTCTTGTCCAAAATGTGTAGGAATATAGCCATTGTTTATTTATCCTACTGGAAACAATTCTTAGCGGTCACATCTTATACGCCATCTATTTCAAACATGTGTTCAGGCAGAAATAAGACTTTCTTGATTTGATGTTTGCCATAATTGCTTTACAAAAGGCCAATACAAAAGGCCATGGTAAAGAGCAATGTCTACATTCAGAAGTTGTACAAAATCTTTAAAATCTCCATGTTAGGGAGCGTGACATCTCGCTTCATACAGCAGGCACCAAACTGCGCTAAGACTCCGTTCACACCTGTGCACTTCACTTTTCCATGTTAGTGGCAGAAAAACAAAATCTATGTGGAATATGGATCTGTTACAAAGTGGAAGCAAAAATGTCCCAATGACTATAATGGGGTCCGTCTCAATTCTGTTCTGCATAGAGTTGGTTTCAAACAATGTGCAGGATCAGGTTCATCAACCTACGTCAGTAATCTGTTCTCGCTCGACTGGAACCCTGAGAACCATCTCTTACCTGACGGCATCCATGGACCCCTCCCCCCCGCAACGCGGTCACAGGGAGCCAAAGGCTTACCATGGTAGACTAGGGCCTGCTGCGTTACATAGGAGAACGTCAGTGACACTATATAGTACTGCACATACAGTATATAACAATTGATCAAACATATCGCAGGTTCAAGTGTCCTAAAAGGGTTAAAAAATAAGTATGGTAAGTAAAAGAAAGAAAAGAATGTCCAAAAATATATAAAAGTTTAAATTGCACATTTTTTCCTTGTTCGAGAATAAATAAATTTAAAATACAAAATAAACAGATTTTTTATCATTGTGTCTGTAAAAGCCTAAAATGTAAAATTATAGTAAACACAAAAAAAGAAAAAAAAATTAAACATTAAAATTGCAGTTTTCCGGTCAAAATGTCATACATACCCCAAAATAGTGTACAGAGGTCAATCAACTAAAAAATAAAATAAAAAGGTTTCTTGACCACTGATTTTATATATTTTGGAAATTGATTTTGTATTCTGCGAGATATTGATTCAAATTTTACTCTTCAAATGGGGTGTACTCATTTATGCTGAGCAATCTATATATATATATATATATATATATATATATATATATATATATATATATATATATATATATATACACCGTATATAGGGTATGTGTATATATTCACTATATAAAGTTTGCAAGTTTGGTATTGCTGTAATCTTACTGACTTGAAGAGTTTTTTTGCCTGTTCATTTTTACTGCAATGTACACAATAAAAACAAAACACTGGGGACAGTGCCGATAATGTCTGTAAAGTGCAGTGGAATTAATAGCGCTATATAAGTGAGCAAAATAAATAAATATGCATTTTTTTTTAACAAAAAATGTAAAAATGTGCCTAAGCACTGACAGGCAGGTAGTTGCTACCTACCCGCATGTTGTGCCGGGCGCTGTTCATCCACAGAGTGGTCACAGACCGCCCTTGCTGGGCATTCAGCTTCCTCTGCTGACATCGCGTAGACAGAGTGGCAGTTTCTTTTCCGCTCCGCTCTGCTGACGGAACGGGACTTCAACGTCATTCTGATTGACAGCCGGATTCCCGCTGCCTAACTGGGGGGGGCGGACTGTCAATCAGAATGACATTGGAAGCTGCGCTCCATCAACAGAGCAGGGCAGAGAAGCCGCCGCTCTGTCGACATGACGTCAGCAGAGGAAGCTGAATCCCCGACAGGAGCGGTCTGTGCCGGCGATGAATGGTGTCGGGCAGGTAGGTAGCCTAAGCACATTTCTTGTTTTTCACAAAGTTCTGGATATCCCCTTTAATATAAATGACGCACCCCCTGGGCCGTGGGGTACCCGGAGCCGAGCCTTGTAGAGGCTGGGGGTTGTAGTCACCGTGGCGGCGACCCGGTCCGTGACCCATGGCGGTCAAACCAAGGGGGTAGTCTATATGTACAAACGTTAATGTCCGACTACGCCACCTGTGGAATGCGGTTATTGGTAACCGCCGCTGGGGAGCAGTCCGCTGAAGCTGGTGGTATGTGCAGCAAGGTGATGTGACTCCCCACAGGAGGAGTGTAGCTTCAGGGCAGCGTGACTGGATGATGGTGGTGATTGTGCAGGGCGTTCTAGTGCTGTGAGTGCTGGCGCCGCAAGGAACACAGAGGCAAGATAGTGCAGTCCCAGGGTCTTTACTCACTGTTGTTGTAGTTCAGATTACAGGTACCAAGCAATCTTCCCCCTTCGTGCTGTGTGTACTCAGTGAGGGGCTCAGTCCACCCTCAGGTATTTCCAGAGCACTTATCAGGACCCCATTCTGTGTACCTTCCTCTGGCCTCTTCCTGCACCTCACACCCAGCGCCACTTCTATCCGGTACTCTCGGGCCTTGGCGGGCGACGTATGTTCCGTCCCCTGGGTCCTATGTGGCTACCTTCTTAGTGTACTGGTGTGGACTTGTGGCTACAGCACTTGAAATGCTGCAGCCTCCAAGTTAAGCATTTGCGGTCTCTACTAGTTGAGGGATCCGGTTCCCTGTTCTGGCCTGACCCCTCTACCTCCTGGTAGCAACGGGCGTACGGGTGGCCTTCTGCACGGCCCATACCCCTAGGGTCCCTTCACTCCTCATTCCTGGAGCCGTCCAGCTCCCTCTCCTCTCTCTCAGGCTCAGGCCTCAGTGCTAGGCCCACCTCTGGAGCAGAGCTCGTGCAGAGCCTCTGCTCCCTGACTTCTCCTCCTCTGACTGGAACTCACTGAACTCCCTTCTCTCTTCTCCCCTGAACCAAGATGGTTCCTTACTTTTATAGCTCCTACACATGTGCCCCCAGGATCTACGTCCTCCTCCCCATCCACTACATAGTTCCCCCTCTCTAAGTGGTTCCTCCCCACTCCAGCCAGGGATCAGGGACTGTGCTGTCCCGTAGGAGCAATCTCGCCCTGTCCCCCGGAAATGTGGTGTAGTGAATGCAGGTGTTAGGGTCCTGAACTGTACTCCTTCCTTACCTGAGAGTGAGATACTACACCTCTGGGTGAGATGCAGTACCTCTGTGGCGACCGAACCCTCAGGGGCGCCACATAAACACCGCTGTTCTCCTTAATCTGACATTGTTTACTTTTTGTTCCTGAGATATGGTCCCTTCTTCCTTGTATGTAAATCTAATCTATTTAGCCAACTGGGTGTGGTCTTTAAGAAAACTCCCACAGAAAAGTGATGAGGACTACGCCAACTTGGCTAAAAAAGACGAGATTTATATACAGGGAAGAGGGGGTCATATCTCAGGAACAGGTGGGAGCAGGAACAAAAGAAAAACATTTCCGGATTCAGGAGAATGACGACATTTACACTAGATTAAAAAAATACCTATTTATGAAAATGACAGGTTCTCTATAGAATTAGGCAGACACAATGAGAACTATATTTTGTGGTGTACACAGCTTTATAAGTGAGCATCAAAAAGGCAGAAAGTGAATGTCCCCCTCCTCATTTTCAATTAATGTGATAGAAAGTCCAAAATTTACATTAATTTAATCAAATGTCTAAATGCACACATGACTAGTGTGAATACATCCGAAGAGCGTGGCCTGAGTCACTTCAGAGGGAATTTTTTTTTTTTGCAACTAAACACAAAAGCAGCAGCACTAACATCCCGTTCACCCCAGATATCTATTCTTCATCATTTTGTGAGGCCATATCGTTTCAATTAGTTCGATACACAGAGTTTAAAAAAAAAGAGTTACACAATATTTAGGTATTTCTCATATCGAATGACTGCACATCGAAGCCACAATAAATTAAATGAGGACTTTGATGATAGAAAACATTATAATGCATCTTTGTTTGGCAAAGCCAGACTAATAAAAATTGACAATCTTCTCACAGATATCACATGTCCAGCAGATGCTGTGATTAGAGTAGACAGGTATAATGATTTTATCAAACAAGACAGCAAAAAGTGAAAAAAATTCTAAACCTATAGTAAACGAATGAGATATATTCATGTAATGGAATCAATTATTACTGATATTTCGTTTTAAAAAAATACTGCTTTTCTTGAGCAAATTAGCCTTCTCAGAAAACGTGCGAGTACTACCTAGGAAAGGAGACCTATAAGCCAATGTCTGACCTTTGGAGGTCAGAAGTCCAAATGAATTTTCCTCCTAAAATGCCTATCTATTTAGTGTCGTAACTATTTTCTAATATACTGAAATTAATTTTTTTTTCCACTTCCTTTTTGATGAATATTTGTTTGAGAATCCCAGTGCACGCTGGGATAGGCAAATGAACCATCATCAGGGGGTAGAGGTTGCGATCACTGCCGCAGCCTCTGCCCCCTCCTTGAAACAAAGTGTCATCAGTTACGCTTGTTTAAGGAGATGGGCTAGTTCCTGCGTGATGTGCACAATGACAGCGTGCTCTCTCTGTTCAGCCTGCTCAGAGAAGCAATAGCAAACCGGCAACAGAGCGCATTGTCAGAATAACCAGTGTGCCTAGACCAGTGACGTCACTTGCGGGGGCGGCGCTGATCTCTGCACGCCAGGTAATTTGACAACACGCTCTGTTGCCGGTTAGTTAGTGCTGATCTGAGCCAGCAATCAAGAGCGCGCTGTCACTGTGCAAACTGCACGTCGTGCAGGGACTAGCCCAGCCCCTGAAACGAGTATCACTGATGATGCTTCGTTTCAGGGAGGAGGTAGGGCGTGCAGCAGTGACCGCCAACTCTGCCTCCTAATGACGCTTCGTTTGAGTATCCCAGCATGCACTGAGATTCTCAAATGAAGCATCATCAAAAAGTAAATGGAAAAATAAATAGAAAAGCAGTTAGATAGTGTAGTTAGGGAAGGATAGGGCATTTTTAATTCATCTGTAGTAGAAAATTGTTTAGATTATGGCATTAAATAGATAGGAATTTAGAAAGAAAATTAATCTGGACTTCGACCACCCCTTTAACGAGCCTTGCAACATGACCGGGGGTAAACATCAAACTAAAAATTACAGATTCTATAGACAGCTATTTCAGGCTGTTTGCCCCTCATCAGTGTAGAGAAAAGTCGGGCTGGCTGAGCGTGATGCCCTTGAGGCAACGTGGAGGAATTACTGGTTCTCCTTAATGGGTTACTCCCATTTTCATATATGGATATTGTCAGATAGTGCTTGACTTTTGCAATTTAGGCTTATTAAAATTTACTGTCATTCTTGATATATGAAATACTTATATCTGCATGTACCTCTTTCAAAGACAAGTCCAGCAATACCTTTACATGGTGAGTCCATTCCTCTGTTACTGTGTAATCAGCATTTGAATTGATAAGCAGTTGAGGCTGAAAGACTATGGTGGATCTGAAGCCTCTGTCACTACAGCTCTATTCCCCACACAGCGCTGATTCCTCCTGCTTGACTGATGGCTCCTTTTGCGCGAAGTCACACAACAAAGAGACTGTCAGGTGAGTATATTTATTAGGATCCGGCATTAGCGAAAACATGATTTCCAACGTTTCGACCGGTATGATGGTCTTTTTCAAAGAAATCTGTATGAGGAAGAAGCCGGGTATATGATGATGTGTGGCACTGTGGCAGATGCATGTGATCATGTTTTCAGTAATGCCGGATCTTAATAAATATACTCACAGCCAAAATGCCATATAGGCCATTGAGTTTTTCATTCAGACGCATTTGCAAAGTCTAGCAGTCATTTCTGTGAAAGAGTTAACAACCCTTTATGGGAGATACGCCCTTTCTTTTTCATACAGTAGCACATAATACGATTGCATATAAATTACAATTCTTAATCAAATTAATTATTTTTTCCGCCTACAGAATAACTAAACACGAGAATGTTTCCTGACTGTCATTTGCGCTAATGCAATTACATAGGTAAAATAAACACAGATGCTACACAGAACAATTGAGGCCTTTATCCGGAGCTATCCTCTGTGGATTACGTTGATTCAAGTGGACAGTGCACTTTTCACTTCTTCTTGGAAAAAGATATACTGAGCTTCGAATGAAATAACACGGAACCAAATTTACACTTGCAGAATAAAATGGCTTCTGTAAGGTCTCTTTTTATGTACGCTTCAGTAAGCAGCAAACTTTACATTCTGGAAGATGAAAACTCTCAGTATATATAGGATCACATGTTACTGGTAACCAAAACAGTCCCGTAACCACCAAAAAATAATCAAAACTCTTAGCCTGCCCGGGAACCATCCCCAAAGAGCAAGAATACAATGAAGGGTCTAATACTGAGTTGCAAAAATGACTTCATTGTTGACGTCAATGAGGCTTCCTTACAACTTGCCTCCATCATCATTAAGTTTTAGGACTAAACTCTAGTGGAAACTGAACTCATCTTCTTACAATAACAAACTATTATCAGGTGCAAAACTCAAATGAAAACCTCATAAGAAGAATTTGTATGAAACGATCATCAATCCACCAATCCAGGTGCTGGAGAGTGACGGATCCATGGGCACATTGTTAACGTTATGTTCTCTTACTGCAGATGTTTTGGAGATATTTGGAGAGCAATCCAGTAAAGAGGGTGAACTACGACCCCATTCCATTTCACCATTTATGGTAGACTACCATATATTCTTTGTTGTTGATTTTAGGAGACTGTTCCAAAATGTATTTAGCATGTAGCATGTACATCCATTTATATATGTCTGGATTTTCACCAGGTCCACTCTCAATGCTTGGAGGTTCTTCCACGTTGCTGGACCTTGACATCTGAGCCATTCTCTTTTGGGTTTTTCTAGGGCCCAAACCCTCAGTGGACAATACAAGTTTCTAATCGACTACTGTCAGAGTGTTACATTGGATTCTGTTTTGCGGGGGTCTTCCTCATCACACAGGGTGAACTAGGAGTCATCTTTCCATTTCACTGGTTCCACTCTCATTCTGTCAGCTCTTGTTCCAAGTCTACTTTGAGAGCCTCTCTGCACCTGCCACCAATTTTCCTGATACAACAACTCTAGCACCCCACATCACCCTACGCTGGAGTAATGTGCAAACAGCTTTTTCTTGGATTCCTCTAGTCCTTCTTAAAATGTTACAATAGGAACACAATTCTATCTCTGTGGTATCTTCTACAGTAACTGATTCAAAGAATAAGAGGCATCTGGTGAATAGTCACAAGAGAAGTATGGCTGCCTAGTTAGGCCCAGGAGGATCTCGGTGCTGGCTGGTAGATGGAGTGTAACATCCCTGGCAGCATGCCTGCATGGCTTACCACCTCCCACCATGCAAGACCGCCATCTTACCTATCAATCCAGGCTGCACACTTTGCTCCAGTACCTGCTGTGTCTCTTGTCTGATTGTTTAGGGCGGAGGCGCAGTTACTGCCTGATTCTTATAGTTACTGTGTGCACACTCCTAATGTCACTGGATACTTAAACCCCCTCCACCCAGTAGGGGGTGCCTGAGCAACACTTTTCTTCAGTGTGTTACTTGCAACTGAGTTGCCAGGTCCTGTCTTGTATCTTGTCTGTTCCGCCCCTGGGGGCTGTATACCCAGGCCTGTTACCTGTATCTGTGACTCCTAGTCTGTCTCCGCCACCCTGGGGGCTGAGTTCCCAGGCCCGTTCCTGTATCTTGTTCCTGTTTCAGTTCCTGTCTGAACTGTGTCCTAGCCCATTACCTGTTTGTCTCTATGTCTGAACCTTCCCTTTTCCTGCAGTGTCTGAACCTGCACCTAACTCCAACTCATTGTCTCTGAACTTCTGTTTGTGAGTTTTGTGTACACTCGCTACTTCATTGTAAGTACCTTGTGTGTATCTGGTTCTGCTTGTTCACCGCACCTGCGGTTTTGCTCTGCTTGTCCACCACACCTGCGGTTTCGCTCCGCCCTGCTTGTCCACCGCACCGGCAGTTTCGCTCTGCTCCGCTCTGCTTGTTCACCGCACCGGCGGTTTCGCTCTGCTCTGCTTGTTCACCGCACCTGCGGTTTCGCTCTGCTCTGCTTGTTCACCGCACCTGCGGTTTCGCTCTGCTCTGCTTGTTCACTGCACATGCGGGTTTTGCTCTGCTCTGCTTGTTTACCGCACCTGCAGGTTTTGCTCTGCTCTGCTTGTCTACAGCACCTGCGGGTTTTGCTCTGCTCTGCTTGTTTACCGCACCTGCGGGTTTTGCTCTGCTCTGCTTGTCTACCGCACCTGCGGGTTTTGCTCTGCTCTGCTTGTCTACCGCATCTGCGGGTTTTGCTCTGCTCTGCTTGTCTACCGCACCTGCGGGTTTTGCTCTGCTCTGCTTGTCTACCGCATCTGCGGGTTTTGCTCTGCTCTGCTTCTCTACAGCACCTGCCGGTTTTGCTCTGCTCTGCTGGTCTACCGCACCTGCGGGTTTTGCTCTGCTCTGCTTGTCTACCGCACCTGCGGGTTTTGCTCTGCTCTGCTTGTCTACCGAACCTGTGGGTTTTGCTCTGCTCTGCTTGTTTACCGCACCTGCGGTTTTGCTCTGCTGTGCTTGTCTACCGCACCTGCGGGTTTTGCTCTGCTCTGCTTGTCTACCACACCTGCGGGTTTTGCTCTGCTCTGCTTGTCTACCTCACCTGCGGGTTTTGCTCTGCTCTGCTTGTCTACCCCACCTGCGGGTTTTGCTCTGCTCTGCTTGTCTACCGCACCTGCGGGTTTTGCTCTGCTCTGCTTGTCTACCGCACCTGCGGGTTTTGCTCTGCTCTGCTTGTCTACCGCACCTGCGGGTTTTGCTCTGCTCTGCTTGTCTACCGCACCTGCGGTTCCGTTCCTGTATCCCAGTCTGTACTGGTCCCTATCCTGCCTGCGTTCCTACCTGCCAGTACCCGCCTGTCTGCATGCCAGCCGTGCCTGCCAGTGCCCACCTGTCTGCATGCCAGCCGTGCCTGCCAGTGCCCATCTGTCTGCATACCAGCCGTGCCTGCCAATACCCACCTGTCTGCATACCAGCCGTGCCTGCCAGTACCCACCTGTCTATATGCCAGTGTAACCTGCCTGTTCCTGCATTCCCCAGTGTGGGTCAAGAGCTGTGACCGGGGTCTGACCTGGAGTAGCACCTGGTCCCTCTGCTCGGTTACTCCCTGGTTCACGGAGTCGACTGAGCCACCGTGCGACCTTGGTCGGACCGGTTTGATACTTAGTCACGCCCCTCGAGGCACTCCTCGGTTCATGGTCCAGTGGGATCACTATCCACGCTCACGCCAGTCAGTCCGGGCGCGAGCGTAACATTGAGGATAGTGACCCAAATGCACTGCATCGCTAAGCTGTCTGATGGGCAGAGAGGAGAATTATTGAGTGAATGATTTACTGCTTCAGATGCAAGCCCAGAGTTTGTATGGTCTGAGCAGAGGTAAAAAAGTAATTTAATCACCAATCATCAAAAGGTTGTGCCTCTGCGGTGAGATAGAAGATGTCTGGAGGGTTGCCTGCGTGGAGCTGTTGGACTTGTGGTCAGATGTGATGGAAAGACCCATTCATATCTCGGAGCAGAAGGCAGTTTGGCTGCTTTAGCTGTGGCTTGACTGCTCAGTCTGGGAAAGTGAGTCATAGACAGCAAACAACTCACTAAAACTGTCGAAATTACATGCATGGTGCAATATTTCTAATAGACTGCAATACTACTGATTATGTTCCTAGGGAATATAGAAAAGCACAGTAGCCCTCTTTTAGCAGGCAGAACAGTTTGCTAAAAGTGTCTCCGCCTTTGACCGACTCACCATAACCATGCAGAAACACGGTCACCCATTTACTTGTATTATAAAATGTATGGCCACCTGTAGCTTTAGTAGCCATCTGCTTTCTTTTGAGTATGGATTGTTCAGTTTGGACAGCCTCTTTAGCTCTATGCAAAAATGCGTTCACTTTTGGCTAAAATGTACAAAAAAATTGACAAACTTATTCTCTTAATAGATTCTATTGGCTAGTGAATTTATAGCTTTCAGCTCGATCTCAGGCCATGGCAACTTAATGGATGAATGCTCTGTAGGAAGATTGTTATTTGTGCAAGCCTAGATAGGTCCACCAGGGTCTTCTCCGCCATTATCTTGATAGTATCAAGCCATCGGGTTGCTGGTCTGTCTTCCTCTTCACCTTGTTCCTTCTATTCTTCCAACCATGATGTCCTTCTTCCGTGATTGCTATGAGCTAAATCATCTTTTTACCCCTTAACACAAATTGACGTACATGTACATGATTGCGGGGATGGCAACGTGTGGAAGAGGCTCAGGAATTGAGCTTCCTCCACACGCACAGTAGATGCCAGTGATATTACATAACCGGCATCTGTATCTAACAGCCGCTCCTGTTAACCATTTAAACGCCAATGTCAAACGTCAAAACCAGCGATTATAAAGAACGTGCGCTGCTGCTCATGCGTACCAGCTTCCATCAGCCCACCATCATGCAATTATGGGGCGCCGATGAGTTACCATGGCAGGTGAGGGCCTACTGTAGGTTCTGATGGCCACTATCTTGGTACTCCTGTGTTGCTCAGCCACAGTTTGAGCTTTGATAGTTTTGAGAATGAGATACTGTAGTATTGGAGTATTTAGTATAAGCGATCAGAAGATCACAGATTTAAGTCCCTTAAAAAGACTAAAAAATAAAGTAAAAAATGCAAATGATATTTAATTATTTTTTTATTTTTTAAATTTTCAATACCTCTAATAAAAAAAACTGCAATCTTCACACTGGCCACTAAGTCTAACACTAGACTCATATTTCCTGTTCTATACAGATAACTTTTCAGCAGTCTCATTATCATAACAGGGAGAATTACAGTGATAGATCATACCTCTATATACAGTAGATCATTTGGGATCCACCATAGAATCATAGAATCATAGAATGGTAGAGTTGGAGGGGACCTCCTGGGTCATCTGGTCCAACCCCCTGCTCAAAGCAGGATTCACTAAATCATCTCAGACAGATGTCTGTCCAGCCTCTGTTTGAAGACGTCCATTGAAGGGGAACTCACCACCTCTCGTGGCAGCCTGTTCCACTCATTGATCACCCTCACTGTCAAAAAGTTTTTCCTAATATCTCATCTGTGTCTCCTCCCATTCAGTTTCATCCCATTGCTTCTAGTTCTTCCTTGTGCAAATGAGAATAAAGATGATTCTTTTACAATGTGACAGCCCTTGAGATATTTGTAGACAGCTATTAAGTCTCCTCTCAGTCTTCTTTTTTGCAAGCTAAACATTCCCAAATCCTGTAACCGTTCCTCATAGGACATGGTTTGCAGACCGGTCACCATTCTAGTCGCTCTTCTCTGAACTTGCTCCAGTTTGTCGATGTCTTTTTTAAAATGTGGTGCCTAAAAGTCGCTCATATTCCAGATGAGGTCTGACCAAAGAGGAGTAAAGTCCGATAATGATTTCACGTGATCTAGACTGTATGCTTCTGTTAATACATCCCAGAATTGTATTTGCCTTTTTTGCTGCTGCATCACACTGTTGACTCATGTTCAGTCTATGATCTATTAGTATACCTAAGTCTTTTTCACATGTACTGTTGCTTAGCTCTATTCCTCCCATTTTGTATATGCTTTTTTCATTTTTATTGCCCAGATGTAGTACTTTGCATTTTTCCCTGTTAAAAACCATTCTGTTAGTTGCTGCCCACTGCTCCAGTTTATTTAGGTCTTTTTGAAGCCTCTCTCTCTCTCTCCTCTAGTGTCAGCTATCCCTCCTAGCTTTGTGTCATCAGCAAATTTAATCAGTTTACCCTCAATTCCTTCATCTAAATCATTGATAAAGATGTTGAACAATACAGGTCCCAGGATAGAGCCCTGTGGTACCCCACTTGAGACATTCATCCAACTGGATGTGAAGCCATTTACGACCACTCTTTGAGTCTGATCACTAAGCCAGTTATGAATCCACCTAACAGTTGCCTTGTCCATTCCATACTTGGTAATTTATTCAATAAGGATGGTGTGAGATACTTTGTCAAATGCTTTGCTGAAGTCAAGGTATACTATATCTACAGCATTTCCCTGATCCACCCAGGCAGTGATTCTGTTATAGAAGGAAATTAAGTTAGTCTGACATGACTTGTTAGTTACAAACCCATGCTGACTCTGGTTAATCACTTCATTCTTTTCCAGGTACTTACATACATGTTGTTTAATAATTTGTTCAAAGATCTTTCCTGGTATAGAAGTCAGACTCACCGGCCTATAGTTCCCTGGGTCCACCTTCTTCCCCTTTTTGAAGATAGGAACAACATTTGCTCTTCTCCAGTCTTCTGGGACTTCTCCTGTTCTCCAAGAATTTTCAAAGATTATGGAGAGTGGTTCTAAAATTTCTTCTACGATCTCCTTCAGTACTCTGGGGTGTAATTCATCTGGACCTGGAGACTTGAACTAATTTATGTTAGCTAAATATTCCCTCACAATCTCTCTGTTTACAGATAACTTGGATTCTTCTATTCCTTTAATAGGACAGTGAAGATCAGTTGATGTTACATTTTCTTTCTGAGAGAAAACTGATGCAAAATAGGAATTAAAAAGTTCGGCCTTCTCAACATCCTTTCTTACCATTTCACCATTTTCATCCTGTAAAAATCCTATAGCATCTTTGACTTTTCTTTTACTTTTGACATACCCCCAAAATCCTTTTTTATTGCTTTTGACATCTCTTGCAAGCCTTAATTCATTGTCAGCTTTAGTTAACCTGATACGTGCCCTACAGGTTCTGCAGACTGCATTATAATCTTCTTTAGATATGCCTCCCTCTTTCCATTTGATAAACATTTCTTTCTTTCCTTTTAGCATGTGTTTAAGTTCTGTGTTCATCCATCCTGGTTTCCTTAAGTGCTTCCCATTCTTCCTACTTTTCGGGATTGTTAACAATTGTGCTTTGAGAATCTCATTTTTAAAAATCTCCCATCCTTCCTGGACATTTTGTCCTTAAGGACATCCAGCCATTGGATCCCTCCTATTCTCTTTCTGAGTCGCTTAAAATCTGCCTTTCTGAAATCTAACCATTCACAATAGGTGATGTTATAGCTCACCTCCTCACCCTCTCTGCACAATGACCTGTGCCCAGAGCAGAGCAGGCCTAAGAAGTAATCCTGTAGAAGTCAATGAGTCAGAGCCAGTCTATTGATACCTATGTTCATGTGACTGCTGAAAAGTGATCTGTACAGAACAGGAAGTGTGAGTTTAGTATTTGGTTTTGTCACGATTCCGCCTATCGGTGTGTCTGGAAGCAGTGAGTGACATTTCAGCTGTCCAATATAGGACAGGGGGGTGGTGAGCTGTCAGTATGGTGATGGACAGCTCAGGCGTCCAATCGGTGGGTGTGGCGTGCTGAGTTGTCAATGTGATGAGTGACAGTTCGGCTGTCCAATCAGGGCCGGGAAGTGCTGGAGCTTCCTCCACATGTCTGCTATTCAAGGACTTACCTGGCTATTTAGCTGGCTCTCTGCCTCCAATTAGTGCCAGTTGTAGCTTTGCTCAAATGGTGTGCGCTTGATCTGTTCTCTTTGTTTTTGTATTTGATCTTTGTTCCCCGACCTTGGACCTTGCCTTTGATCATCCGTTTGCCTTGCCCTTTTGTCTTGATCCACTGCCTTCCCAAAATTTTGACCTCGGACTGTGACCTGACTACTCCTTTGCCCTACCCCTTTGTGTATGGCGAGGCTTCTTGGTATCTGACCCTGGACCTCTTGAACACCCAAGCCTCACGGCTTGTACATGAGTAACTGACTAGCATCACAGGTTTAGTAATTCCAAAAATACATTCCCTTAAATGACCCATAGTGATATGTTGGACTCAGTAGTATCACTGTGGGACAGTTATCTTGTTGGGAGCTACTGTGGAGATCTAGATCCCTGACCCTTTTTTAAGGACAGCTCTGAAAGGTCAATGTAACATCTGTGGTGTTCAGGCCCCTCTTACACACTAATATGGTAAAAGTGGAGCCTCACCTTTAATCCCCTTTGTAGTGAATATTCAAAGACTTTTGAACACATGTGAAGAGTCAGTATACTATCTGGACATTGCATCAAATTAATAAAGAACATTTGTCTCTCAATCCCATGTTTTCAGCCCCATAACAATTCTATTATATTTTGGCATATATTACAAATCATCAACAGATAGTGTGTTTGTCTTCTATCAGATAACCTTTTATAAACAAATTCATCATTATAACAAACGGCATTTTTACTGTCTGTTCCTAGTATTTAGTGTCACATTCACACGCTCTGCTTTACCCCTGACCCCAAGACTGGATATAAAACCCATACCAAAGAATGTAGAAATTCAGTTTATATCATGTATCATGAAAAAGGCATCCCACCCAAAATAAACATGAAGGGTAATAAAAGTGAAAATATATATATCTATGTCCATAAATATTAAATATTATCATCCGAAAATGGCAAATTGTTTGAATTGTGTTTTGATTAATAACATTTGTTTTTATATATACTTTTGTGGTGCTTTTTTCAATGTTTCTGTTACTATCCATATAGAAAAAAATCTTGAAACCCAGTTTTTGGGTTAGCCATTAGAAAAGACACTGTTTTCTTTCGCTACTACCTTTTATGCTTTCCTGTGTAGACTGGAACAGAGTAAACAAGAAGCAAGTGATTTTAGGACAGCTGTATTATATTGTCTGTTACACACCTGTCCCAGGTCCAGGCTCTATTCCCCTTGCCCCGGTCCATTGAACTCTGTTGTGCTCCACATGAGGCTTTTCACGTGGCCCAGCGTGCTCCCATGTGATTGTCTGCCTAGGCCTATATAAGGCTTTCCAAGACACACACGTGTCTTGGTATTACGACTCTTAGTTTCATCTGTGTTCTGTCTGCCTGCGACCTCCACTGCTTCCAGTGCCTGCTCCATATCCATACCTGCTTTCTGGTGTCCTGTCTGCCTGCGGCCTCCACCGCTTCCAGTATCTGCTCCATATCCATATCTGCTTTCTGGTGTCCAGTCTGCCTGCGTCCTCCAGCGCTTCCAGTACTGGCTCCATATCCATATCAGCTTTCCGGTGTACGGTCTGCCTGCGGCCTCCAGTGCTTCCAGTACCTGCTCCATATCCATACCTGCTTTCCGGTGTCCGGTCCGCCTGCGGCCTCCAGCATTTCCAGTACCTGCTCCATATCCATACCTGCTTTCCGTTATCTGGTCTGCCTGTGGCCTCCAACGCTTCCAGTACCTGCTCCATATCCATACCTGCTTCCCGGTGTCTGGTTTGCCTGCGGCCTCCAGTCCCTCCTAGTACCTGCTCCATAGCCATACCTGCTTTCCAGTGTCTCGTCCGCCTGCGTTCTCCATCGCTTCCAGTACCTGCTCCATATCCATACCTGCTTACCGGTGTCCGGTCTGCCTGTGGCCTCCAGTGCTTCCAGGACCTGCTCCATGTCCGTATCTGCTTTTTGGTGTCCTGTGCATCTGTGGCCTCCAGCGCTTTCAGTACCTGCTCCATATCTATACCTGCTTTCCGGTGTCTGGTCTGCCTTCGGCCTCCAGTGCTTCCAGTACCTGCTCCATATCCATATCTGCTTTCCAGTGTCTGGTCAGCCTGCGGCTTCCAGCGCTTCCAGTACCTGCTCCATATCCATACCTGCTTACCGGTGTCCGGTCTGCCTGTGGCCTCCAGTGCTTCCAGTACCTGCTCCATGTCCATATCTGCTTTCCGGTGTCCCGTCAGCCTGTGTCCTCCATCGCTTTCAATACCTGCTCCATATCTATACCTGCTTTCCGGTGTCCGGTCTGCCTGTGGCCTCCAGCGCTTCCAGTACCTGCTCCATATCCATACCTGCTTTCCAGTGTCCAGTGAGCCTGCGGCCTCTAGCGCTTCCAGTACCTGCTCCATATCCATATCGGCTTTCCGGTGTCTGGTCTGCCTGCGACCTCCAGCGTTTCCAGTACCTGCTCCATGTCCATATCTGCTTTGTGGTGTCCAGTGAGCCTGCGGCCTCTAGCGCTTCCAGTACCTGCTCCATATCCATATCGGCTTTCCGGTGTCTGGTCTGCCTGCGGCCTCCAGCGTTTCCAGTACCTGCTCCATATCCATACCTGCTTTCCGGTGTCCGGTCTGCCTGTAGCCTCCAGTGCTTCCAGTCCCTGCTCCATGTCCATATCTGCTTTCCGGCGCTTCCAGTACCTGCTCCATATCCATACCTGCTCCATTCCTGTGTCCTGTCTACCTGCAGCCTCCACTGCTTCCAGTACCTGCTCCATATCCATACCTGCTTTCTGGTGTCCTGTTTTCCTGCGGCCTCCAGCGCTTCCAGTAACATAGTAACGTAGGTTGAATAAAGACCTAGGTCCATCAAGTTCAACCTTTCGCCCCCAATTGTACTCCCTACACTAACACTACATTAACTTACTGGAACTAGGCCTTACAAATGTATTATTACCATATTTATTATTATTGCACTATTACAATTACACATGAACCCATTTATAATTTTTTAATTAGTTTTATTTTTTGTATTACTCTTATGGCATTACTAAAATCACTGTACCTAAATCTGTTGATCCAGAAGAAGGCAAAAACCCCAGGACACATTCAGCCAATTTGCATCACAGGGAAAAATTCCATCTTGACACCAAGAAAAGGCGATCAGTCCTAGATCCTT
Source organism: Phyllobates terribilis (assembly GCF_046119375.1). Classification (NCBI taxonomy): domain Eukaryota; kingdom Metazoa; phylum Chordata; class Amphibia; order Anura; family Dendrobatidae; genus Phyllobates; species Phyllobates terribilis. Next base: position 725,158,956 of record NW_027362764.1, on the reverse strand, counting down.
GACCCTGGATCAAATGTACTACTATAGGTGTAACATTTTGTTTAATTTAACTATAACCCACAATGTTACCTGTATCGAGGAAATCGTCCAGCCCTTTTTTCAAAGCTGTAAAAGTGTCGGCCATCACTACCTCTTGTTGTCGGCATTCCACAGCCCGACTGCTCTGACTGTAATGAACCCTTTCCTGTTTAGCTGCCAGAATCACCTTTTTCCACCCACAATGAGTGCCCCCTGGTCCTTAGTATAGACTTTGGAAGGAATAAGTCATGTGCTAGTCCTTTGTACTGACCACACATTTATTTATACATATAAATGAGATCCCCTCTGAGGCGTCGTTTTTCTAAGCTAAACAAGCTCAACTTTTTCAACCTCTCATCATATGAGAGGCCTTCCATCCCTTGCAATAATCTAGTTGCCGCCTTTGAACTGACTCTCACTTCTGAATATCCTTTCTAAAATGTGGAGCCCAAAACTGGATCCCATATTCCAGATGTGGCCTCACCAGTGATTTATAAAGGGGTAACAATACGTTGGCATCGCCGGATTTTAATTCTCTTTTTATACACCCTAAAATCTTGTTTGCTTTTGCTTGACATTGAGTACTGCTGGTCAGCTTACTTATATCCAGAATACCCAAATCCTTCTCCTGTTCTGTAGTCCTGAATGTCAGGGAAATATTAATGTCAGGAAAATGTTCTTCCATATTTGCCTGACATAGATGTTCACCCCCCTCCCTTATTCCCCCTCTGCTCAGCACAAAAGCCCCAATTAACACATGCCTGAGAAATAGCTTACACAAACAACTGGCAGCCAAGGAGTGTTATAACTTCATTTAGAAGCAAGCATCTTGTCCCCGGAAGAGGCAGGGGGTAATTACTGGCAGGGTTGCACTAATCAGCGTTTAACTGGGAAACTTGCTTTCCCAAGCTTCAAAGAGAGTTTAATAGAAATCTCTAGACAATCCGACTATGAAACAAAATATGAACTATTGTGAGTTCCATACATCCGAAAGGTAACGGAACCCATATCTTTAGTGACCAAATCAGCCCAGGAATGTATATGTAGTTTTCCAGGGCTGTAAGCAAAATCAGGGAGCTGTAGTGCAAAAACACCACATTAGCAGACTGCGACTATGCGATTCTAACTGAAGATAAAATCATAAGGGAAAAATGGTGTCATTTGCAAGCTTCTGCGATCAACGAGCGATGAGTTATTGCAGAAGTTAGCGTTTTTAATAAAAATGTACAGGCTGGAGATCGGCCCACATAATGTCAGCACAGGAGGTGTATGGACAGATCTCCCCTTAGGTATAAGAGAACCCATGGACAGTACAGACTGACTCATTGCCAGGGGGGTATAAGACTTATAAGCAACGGGTCACGTTCGATAACGTTCAAATCCAACTGGGGAGCCAGTCCTCCACCTATGTCTTCTTCTTTTATCCTGTTTATTTTATGTAACTGCTTATGTATTTTAATGTCTCCTTTGTAACATCCTTGTATATATTTTTCCTAAACACTGCCTCCCTTCTGGATTAAATATAAAATTTAATAGTTCTGTTTCTTTTGTCCTGTAATCGATCCCTCCCCCAAAGCCATATACGCTACCAAAATGCAGGCATCCGCCCAGGCCTGTACATATTTCAAATCTGGACAGTGGTGGCAGAGAATAATATTAATTGGGCTATCGTAAAGCTGACAGTGACAGTACGGAGGGCGTAAACACGGATTCCAGACTTTGGAACCCAGAGGTGTGACGCCATACTCTCACTGGTTGCTTGCCGATATCCACGTAGCGAGTAGTCTGGATCGCGTGCTCGCGATTCCGGTCGAAATACTGACAGCATGACGGCTCGGTGTTGTCAGGGAAATATTAATGTCAGGAAAACATTCTTCCATATTTGCCTGACACCAAGTATACTCCCATTTAATTCATATGCAGCAATAGGATTACTCCGTCCTAGGTGCATTACTCTACATTTATCTACATTAAACTTCATCTGCCAAGTGTTTGCTCATTCAGAGTATTATCCAGATTGTTCTGCAATATTGTAATGTCAAGATCAGATTTTAATATTCTACATAGATTGGTATCATCAGCAAAAACTGACACTTCATTCTCAATCCCATCCCCAAGGTCATTAATAAAGAGGTTAACCGTTTCCCGACCATCCACTGTACATAAACGTCGGCGCTGCCTGGGCTCTGTGCAGCACCGACGTTTATGAATGGTCGGCGGTCCCGCAGCCCTCAGGACCCCCAGGGTCCTGCGAGTGCTGCGGTTGCGGTTCAGAGCGACAGCTCTGGCAGGGGACATCATCGGGACCTGATTGGATCAGGTCCCAATGATGTTAACCCTTTGCTATCTTCTATATGCCGCGATCTGAAGTGATCACGGCATATAGAAGATAGTGAGAGGAGAGGGGGTCGTCCACTTACCTCTCCGACGGCTCCCTGATGTCTTCCAGGACCTGCCGTTGTTATGGCAGCTGGAGGTCACATTACTGCCTCCAGATCTGCCATATATGGTGTCCTGCTGAGCTCAGCCTGCAGCTGAGTCCAGCAGGAGACAGACAGTGTGAAACTGTCAGCAAAGTTCTCATGCAATGTCTATTGCATTGCATGAGAACAGCGATAAGAAAAATAAAAATTAATGTCCAATACAGGACTAAGTAAAAATGTAAAAAAAAAGTCTAAAAAATGTTTTAAAAAAACTCAAAAAAAATCACAAAATAAATAAAAATAAATAAATAAAATATTAAACCAATAAATCCGTATATTTATGCAAAAACAAAAAAAGTACACAGATTTGGTATCGCCGCATCCGAAACAACCCGATCTATAAAACTGTCACACTAATTAACTCCTTCTGTGCACACCGTAATAAAAATAAATAAAAAACGGAGCAAAAAACTATGCTTTTTCATCATATCACCAAAAAAAAGTGGAAAAAAATGCGATCAAAAAGCAAAATGGAAATAAAAATGATACCGCTGAAAACGTCACCTTGTTCCGCAAAAAAAAAGCCGCCATACAGCTCCATCAGCCAAAAAATAAAAAAGTTATAGCTCTCAGAATAAAGCGATGCAAAAAAAATATTTTTTCTATAAAATAGTTTTATTGTGTAAAAGCGCCAAAACATAAAAAAATATACAGTAAGTGTAGTATCGCTGTAAACGTACTGACCCGAAGAATAACGCTGCCTTATCACTTTTACCACACGCAGAACGGCATAAAAAAAAACCTCAAAAAACAATTCCTGAATTGTTGGTTTTTGTTAATTTTACCTCCCAAAAAACGGAATAGAAAGTGATTAAAAAATGTCACGTACCCAGAAATGGTACCAATAAAAATGTCAACTCGTCCCGCAAAAAACAAGCTATCACATGACTCTGTCGGCCGAAATATGGAAAAATTATAGCTCTCAAAATATGGCGATGCAAAAACTAGATTTTGCAAAAAAAAGCGTCTCTTAGTGTGTGACAGCTGTCAGTCATAAAAACCCGATATAAATCTGGTATCTCTGTAATCGCACCGACCCGAAGAATAAAGTAATCTAATCAGTTATACCGCACGAGGAACGGCGTAAAAAAATAAATAAAACCAATTCTTCACCTGCTACTGATTTGTTTATTATGTCTCCGAAAGATCGCAGTAAGGCTCTGCTCACATTTATCCTGCGCTCTGCGCTGAGCACTTACACCAGAGTTTCCGTGTAAATCTCTGAAATTCGTGATTCAGACGGAACCCACGGCAGAAGATTCCCTGTAATGAGGCAGATATAGGCCACTGTGGATGCCATCTGGCCTGTGATCCCACGGTGTCAGATTTTTTAGGAGTGCATAAAAGTGCGGTTGGCCACAGTTTTGTGCACTTCTGAAAAAAAGAACACCGCTAAACAGAGGCCAGACAGAGTCCAGAATAACTCTGCTGCCTCATTATAGTGAATGGATCCCGCAGGGGTTTCATCTCAATTACATCACTTGGAAGTTTAGATGGAAACCCCGATGTAAGTGCTCAGCCTAGAGCGCCGGATAAATGTTATGCAAAATGTTCCTAATAAAAGCTTCAACTCAGTCCTCAAAAAAAACTAGTCCCCACTCAGGTCCGTCATCTGTTAAAAATATAAGGGACTTCCAAGTTACTGGTAGCAGAAAGGTTCTAGAAAAGCGAAAAGGCCCTTGCCCCCCAAAAGAAATTCAGAAAATTTTGTGCTCCCAAATCCAAATGCCTATTCTACAATAATTTGTTCTCCAATTGTCAAATAGCGCTCCGTCCCTCCCAGATCTCGCCATATGGCTGAGTGGTACGATACAGCCACATATGGGGTATTGCCACTTTTAGAAGAAATTGTGTGACACATTTCGGCACCATTTTTACCCATTGCCCTGTGTGAAAATGTAAAATCTGAGGGTAAAACATTTTTTTGTGGTAAAAATACAATTATGTTTTCTTCACTGCCCAATGGTATAAATTTAAAAATTAAAAAATACTCACTACTTCCCTAGATGAATTCCTTGAGAGGTGTATTTTTCAAAATGGGGAGAAATTGCACAACAAATTTCATGGTGCAATTTCTCCTGTTATCCTTATGATAATGCAAAATTAGGGGATGAAAAACATTTTTTGTGGGAAAAATGTGAAAATTTTATTTTTACGGCTCAATATTATAAACTTCTGTGAAGCACCTGGGGGTGCAAGGTGCTCACCACACATCTAGATAAGTTCCCTAAGGGGTCTAGTTACCAAAATGGTGTCACTTGTGGTTGGTTTCCACTGTTTAGGCACATCAGGGGCTCCCCAAATGCAACATGGCGTCCGCTAATTATTCAAACAAATTTTACATTCAAAAAGTCTAATGGCGCTCCTTCCCTTCCGAATCCTGCAGTGCGCCCAAACAGTGGTTTACCCTCACATATGGGGTATCAGCGCACTAATGAGAAATTGCACTACAAATTGTGTATTCCATTTTTTCCTGTTAACCTTGTGAAAATAAAAAAATTGGGTCTAAAGTAACATTTTTGTGAAGAAAAGTTAAATGTTCATTGTTTTTTTCCACATTCGAAAAATTCCCGTGAAACACGTGAAGGGTTAATAAACTTCTTGAATGTGGTTTTGAGCACCTTGAGGGGTGCAGTTTTTAGAATGGTGTCACTTTTGGGTATTTTCTTTCATAAAGGCCCCTCAAAGTCACTTCAAATAAGATGTGGTCCCTAAAAAAATGTTTTTGTAAATTTTGTTGGAAAAATGAGAAATCGCTGGTCAACTTTTAACCCTTATAGCTTCCTAACAAAAAAAAAATTTGGTTCCAAAATTGTGCTGATGTAAAGTAGACATGTGGGAAATGTTATTTATTAAGTATTTTGTGTGACATATCTCTCTGATTTAAGGGCATGAAAATTCAAAGTTTGAAAATTGCAAAATTTTCAAAATTTTTGCCAAATTTCCGATTTTTTTCACAAATAAACGCAAGTGATATCGAAGAAATTTTACCACTATCATGAAGTACAGTATGTCACGAAAAAACATTCTCAGAATCAGGGGAATCCGTTGAAGCGTTCCAGTGTAATTACCTCATAAAGTGACAGTGGTCAGTATTGAAAAAATTGGCCCGGTCACGAAGGCAAAAACAGGCTCTGGCGCGAAGTGGTTAAAAAGAATCGGTCCTAGCACAGATCCCCGCTGTCCCCACTGCTGACTATATCCCATTTAGAGAACGTACCATTTATGGTGACCCTTTGTTTCCTATCAATTAGCCAATTCCTTACCCATCTACATATACAGTGCCTACAAGTAGTATTCAACCCCCTGCAGATTTAGCTGGTTGACACATGCGGAATTAACTTGGCATTGTGACATTTGTACTGTAGATCAGCCTGGAAGTGGGAAATGCACTGCAGCAAATTTTGTTTTTGTTTTGTTTTTTTTTGTTTTTTTTAAAACGTTAAAAGTTAATTCAGAGTGTCATTTATTATTCAACCCCTCAAACCACAAGAATTCTGTTTGGTCCCCCTAAAGTATTAAGAAGTAGTTCAGGCACCAAGAATAATGAGCTTCAAATGTGTGGATTAAAGATCTCTTTTGCCAGCCTTTTCTGACTATTTAAGACCCTCCCCAAACTTGTGAACAGCACTCAGACATGGTCAACATGGGAAAGACAAAGGAGCATTCCAAGGCCATCAGAGACAAGATCGTGGAGGGTCACAAGGCTGGCAAGGGGTACAAAACCCTTTCCAAGGAGTTGGGCCTACCTGTCTCCACTGTTGGGAGCATCATCCGTAAGTGGAAGGCTTATGGAACTACTGTTAGCCTTCCACGGCCTGGACAGCCTTTGAAAGTGTCCTCCTGTGCCGAGGCCAGGCTTGTCCGAAGAGTCAAGGCTAACCCAAGGACAACAAGGAAGGAGCTCCGGGAAGATCTCATGGCAGTGGGGACATTGGTTTCAGTCAATACCATAAGTAATGTACTCCACTGCAATGGTCTCCGTTCCAGACCTTTACTATCAAAGCGTCATGTCAGGGCTCGTCTACAGTTTGCTCATGATCACTTGGAGGACTCTGAGACAGACTGGTTAAAGGTTCTATGGTCTGATGAGCCCAAGATCGAGATCTTTGGTGCCAACCACACACGTGACGTTTGGAGACTGGATGGCACTGCATACGACCCCAAGAATACCATCCCTACAGTCAAGCATGGTGGTGGCAGCATCATGCTGTGGGGCTGTTTCTCAGCCAAGGGGCCTGGCCATCTGGTCCGCATCCATGGGAAGATGGATAGCACGGCCTACCTGGAGATTTTGGCCAAGAACCTCCGCTCCTCCATCAAGGATCTTAAGATGGGTCGTAATTTCATCTTCCAACAAGACAACGACCCAAAGCACACAGCCAAGAAAACCAAGGCCTGGTTCAAGAGGGAAAAAGTCAAGGTGTTGGAGTGGTCTAGTCAGTCTCCTGACCTTAACCCAATTGAAAACTTGTGGAAGGAGCTCAAGAATAAAGTCCACATGAGACACCCAAAGAACCTAGATAACTTGGAGAAGATCTGCATGGAGGAGTGGGCCAAGATAACTTCCCAGACCTGTGCCGGCCTGATCAGGTCTTATAAAAGACGATTATTAGCTGTAATTGCAAACAAGGGTTATTCCACAAAATATTAAACATAGGGGTTGTATAATAATTGACCCACACTTTTATGTTTAAAATTTAATAAAATTCAACTGAGCAACATAACTTTTTGGTTTGTAAGATTTATGCTTCTGTTCATAAAACCTACTCTCGTTTGCAGTTTGAAGGCTCTAACTTACAGTTATATGAAAAAGTTTGGGCACCCCTATTAATCTTAAGCTTAATGTTTTTTAAAAATTGTTGTTTTTGCAACAGCTATTTCAGTTTGATATATGTAATAACTGTTGGACACAGTAATGTTTCTGCCTTGAAATGAGGTTTATTGTACTAACAGAAAATGTGCAATCTGCATTCAAACAAAATTTGACAGGTGCATAAGTATGGGCACCTCACCAGAAAAGTGACATTAATATTTAGTAGATCCTCCTTTTGCAAAAATAACTGCCTCTAGTCGCTTCCTGTAGGTTTTAATGAGTTCCTGGATCCTGGATGAAGGTATTTTTGACCATTCTTCTTTACAAAACAATTCCAGTTCAGTTAAGTTTGATGGTCGCTGAGCATGGACAGCCCTCTTCAAATGATCCCACAGATGTTCAATGATATTCAGGTCTGGGGACTGGGATGGTCATTCCAGAAAATTGCAATTGTTCCTCTGCATGAATGCCTGAGTAGATTTGGAGCGGTGTTTTGGATCATTGTCTTGCTGAAAGATCCATCCATTGTCAAGAATCTGCTGATACTGAGTGGAATCCATGCGTCCCTCAACTTTAACAAGATTCCCGGTGCCGGCATTGGCCACACAGCCCCAAAGCATGATGGAACCTCCACCAAATTTTACTGTGGGTAGCAAGTGTTTTTCTTGGAATGCTGTGTTTTTTTGCCGTCATGCATAACGGCTTTTTGTATGACCAAACAACTCAATCTTGGTTTCATCAGTCCACAGGACCTTCTTCCAAAAAGAAATTGGCTTCTCCAAATGTGCTTTTGCATACCTCAGCCAACTCTGTTTGTGGCGTGCTTGCAGAAACGGCTTCTTTCGCATCACTCTCCCATACAGCTTCTCCTTGTGCAAAGTGCGTTGTATAGTTGACCGATGCACAGTGACACCATCTGCAGCAAGTTGATGCTGCAGCTCTCTGGAGGTGGTCTGAGGATTGTCCTTGACTGATCTCACCATTCTTCTCCTCTGCCTTTCTGATGTTTTTCTTGGCCTGCCTCTTCTGGCCTTAACAAGAACTGTCCCTGTGTTCTTCCATTTCCTTACTATATTCCTCACAGTAGAAACTGACAAGTTAAATCTCTGAGACAGCTTTTTGTATCATTCCCCTGAACAACTATGTTGAATAATCTTTGTTTTCAGATCATTTGACAGTTGTTTTGAGGAGCCCATGATGCCAGTCTTCAGAGGAGATTCAAACAGGAGAACAACTTGCAAGTGGCCACTTTAAGTAGCTTTTCTCATGATTGCATACACCTGGCTATGAAGTTCAAAGCTCAATGAGGTTACAAAATTTACAAAACCAAAAAAGTGCTTTAGTACGTCAGTAAAAAGTAGGTAGGAGTATTTAAAACAAGAAAATGATAAGGGTGCCCATACTTATGCACCTGTCAAATTTTGTTTGAATGCAGATTGCACATTTTCTGTTAGTACAATAAACCTCATTTCAAGGCAGAAACATTACTGTGTCCAACAGTTATTACATATATCAAACTGAAATAGCTGTTGCAAAAACACCAATTTTTAAAAAACATTAAGCTTAAGATTAATAGGGGTGCCCAAACTTTTTCATATAACTGTATTTGCATCTTATCAAAGCAGCTAAATCTGCAGGGGGTTGAATACTACTTGTAGGCACTGCAGTTCCCCCAAGTCCTTGCTTCTGTAGCTTCAAGGGAATCTGTCACCCCCTGGGAGATATCATCTCCAATATGGGCATACAGGTTATAGAAAAGTAAATCTATACATACCTGTGTGGCCCATAGTAGAGGCCTGCTTGCAGAGAAATGTGTTTTTTATAAATTCGGTTTTCACATGGTTGGGGCTCGGGCGACACCAAGAAATCCCCGCCTATCTGATTAGGAAGCCCAGAAATCCCTGCTTATCAGTTTATTTAGCATATTCCCCCGCTCCCCTGCACGTCAAAGGGCCCTGTGATGTGCACTCGTATCACTCACTTCCCGTGCATGAGCAAATCGCCGCTATCATCAGGAGCGCTTTTTTTTCCTCCTGGCCCCATTTGTCTCTGCAGTGTTCTAGTGCGCAGGCGCCCGGAAGTCACAGTGAGCTCCGTGGTACATGCACAGTCGGTTGAAGGAATAATTTGTATCTTTATTTCCGGGGGGAATAACTTTGGAATGCAAGAGCACTGGAAAAAAAAACTGTTCCAGAATCAGTGGAGTAGTGGCAATTAGAGAAGGTACTCTGTTAAATAAAAAAAAAAGTCCAGTGATAGGTCCTCTTTAAGTGATATTTATGTTTACAAAAAAGAACAATCCAACAAAATTATGTCCAGCCAACTTAAAGCGCCTCCCTAGAGGAGCCTGCCTGCTTTGGGCTGACTGATAATAAATTGGTAATATGATAATATTGAAGTGGTTGTACCATAAATATTTATGATCTTTTCACAGGAATCCAGTCTGTACTATTATATGATTGGATCATAGCAGTATTGTGCTGCTGTGCAGGCGGCTACTCACCCCTGTGTCACCAGTGAGGTGTTTAACAGGGTGCATTAACTTTTAGAGAGTTTCCCATAGCACCATATGACTCCCTGTCTGGGTGACGATATCTAGCTTCCAGCTAAGCCAGGTCACAGAGATGCTGTCAGGTCTTTTGGGACGTTGGAGACCACCAGGTGTTAGCACTGCTGGTAGGCGTTGTTTAGAAGTCACACAGTTCCAGTAGCAGACAGAGGCCTCCGATGTGTTTGAAACTATCCCCAAAGATGAAGAATGAGGGTAATTTACCAGCTTTGGTGGTGGGTTGGGATGTGCAACTAACAGTCTCAAATCGCCTCTACACCGCCTTCACTCTTTTCCAAGCTGAGGCTAAAGCTGCACCATGTGTAGAAGGCTGCAACACTAAGGTGTTTCAGATTAGAACTAAAGTGGGCGTGTAATGTTCCTCACAATTTACAGTTGAAACCAGAAGTTTCCATACACTATATAAAAAGACACATCTGCATGTTTTTCTCAACATCTGACATGAAATCAGAATAAACCTTTCCCATTTTAGGTCAATTAGGATTACCATAATTTTTAATATTTGCCAAATGCCAGAATAATGAGAGAGAGAGAAAGTTTTAAGGCATTTTTATTACTTACTGAAAAGTCAAAAGTTTACATACACTAAGATTGCTATGCCTTTAAACAATTCTGGACTGCCCATATGATGATGTCATGTGTTTGGCAGCTTCTGATAGTTTTTTTGGCAACATCTGAGTTAATTAGAGACACACCTGTGGATGTATTTTAATGCACACCTGAAACACACTGCTTCTTTCTGTAGAATCATGGGAAAGTCTAAAGAAATCAGCCAAGATATCATGAAGAAAATTGTGGACTTGCACAAGTCTGGCTCATCCTTGGGTACAATTTCAAGATACCTGAAAGTGCCTCGTTCATGTGTGCAAACAATTATACGCAAGTACAAACAAGATGGGAAAGTCCAGCCATCACACCGCTCAAGAAGGAGATGAGTTCTGTGTCCCAAAAATGAATGTGCTATGGTCCAACATTGGCATATCAACCCAAGGACAAAAGCAAAAGACCTTGTGAAGATGATGGCGGAAGCTGGTAATATTGTGTCAATATCCACAGTGAAACGAGTACTGTATCAAAATGGGCTGAAAGGCCACTCTGCCAGGAAGAAGCCATTACTCCAAAACAAACATAAAAAAGACAGATTCATGTTTGAAAATGCACACAGGAACACAGACCTTAATTTTTGGAGGCATGTCCTGTGGTCTGATGAATGTTATGTTCTGCCACCAGAGCTAAGGAAAGAGAGGAGATCTGTCCCTATGATAGAACTCAGCTTAATCCCTACGATGTAACAGGGAACCTGATCCTGCGATCAGACCTGCTAAAGTCCTAAGCTAGTCTGTACGGAGACCTATAGATGTGGGGAAGGAATCCCTACAAGTACTAAGGACTGGGAGGAATATGGGACACCTCCTAACAGAAATAGTAGCAGACAGACGAACAAACAAAATATATAGAACATAGAGGTCAGTAGACCAAGCAAACTAACAGAGCAAGACACAGAGCACAGGCTAGCTAGAAAGTAGATATACAATGAAGTCCAGCAAAGCCAGAAGGGCGGAGCAGGATTAAATAGGCCAACAAGGTCATGTGACCAGCAAAGGAAAAAAAAAACTAAGAGCAAGGTTCTAACAGTACCCCCCCTTCTAAGAGGATCCTCCAGATCCCCTAGGACCAGGCTTATCAGGAAATCTCCTGTGAAACGCTCTGATAAGTCTGGACGCGGAAACATCATCTATAGGTCTCCGAAAATTTTTTTGAAAAAAAGGCACAGGGATGTAATCCATCCCCGTTATCCTGAGACAATACTGCGCCAACCCCCACAGAGGAAGCATCAACCTCAACCAAAAACGGCCTAGTAACATCAGGCTGCATAAGGATGGGAGCAGAGGTGAACCTCTCCTTGAGATACACAAAAGCTTCAATGGCCTCAGAAGACCACTGAACCGTATCAGCACCTTTCCTGGTGAGATCAGTCAGAGGTTTGACAATACTAGAAAAATTTTTTATGAATTTTCTATAGTAATTGGCGAAACCCAAAAACCTCTGTATCGATTTCAAACCAATAGGCCTAGGCCATTCCTGCACAGCCTGAACCTTAACCGGATCCATCTCAAAACCTTTGCTGGAGATAATGTAGCCCAAAAAACTAATTCTCTGTACAGCGAACTCACATTTCTCCAGCTTAGCAAAAAGCGAATTGTCCATTAATAACTGTAATACCTCACGCACGCTTCGCCAATGAGACTCCAGATCCGGCGAATAAATCAAAATGTCATCCAAATACACAACCACATTTTTACCGATCAAAGGTCTAAGGATGTCATTAATCAGATTCTGAAAAAATGCAGGAGCATTAGTAAGACCAAAAGGCATAACCAGATTCTCAAAATGACCCACAGGAGTGTTAAAAGCAGTCTTCCATTCGTCACCCTCCTTCATGCGCAACAGATTGTATGCCCCCTTAAGGTCAATTTTAGAGAACCACTTGGCCCCCATTAACTGGTTAAACAGATCAGGAATCAATGGCAGTGGGTAAGGATTGCGTACAGTAATTTTGTTAATCTCACGAAAATCCAGACAAGGACGTAAACCGCCGTCCTTTTTTTTTACAAAAAAAAATCCAACCGCCACAGGAGACTTAGAGGGCCTAATGTGACCGGCGGCCAAACTTGTCTGTATGTATTCCTCCAAAGCCTTCCTCTCAGGAATAGTAAGGTTAAATAAACGACTTTTAGGAAGAATCGCTCCAGGGACAAATTCAATAGAACAATCATAGTCTCTATGGGGAGGCAAAACCTGCGATTCCTTCTCAGAAAAAACTCTCCAAAAATCCTGAATAGGAACAGGCAATTCTCCCCTATCCAAAGCTGCAATACGCCCATTACAACACTTGTCATAACATTTATGGCTCCAGGATTTAATTTCACTGGTAGACCAATCCAGTACAGGATTGTGAAATTTTAACCAGGGCAATCCCAATATTACTGGAGAAGGCAAGTTATTCAACACTACCTGATCGTTGTTTTAAACGTCTCAACTCAGTCTCAGCTGATGCGACACGGTCAGGATCATCATATAATAGTCCCAAAGCAGAAAAAAAACTATCCACTGATCTGAAGCATGTATCACTAGGTTGCAAAGAAAAGGCCCACTCCTGAGGCTCTTTGCGCAAAAGTGACATTATGAACCCTACGCGCTAGGATTCATCCCCAGAGGACTTAGGTCTCAAACAAAAATACAATAAGCAAGCATTTTTGAATGAAAAAAATTCTCGGTGTTCACCAAAAAATAAATCCGGCAAACATACCTTAGGCTCCAAGAAATGTGCTCCAGGACAGTTACTCACGTGCTGACGGAGCTCGGCCACCTCCAGAGAGAGTCCCTGCAGGCGATGAACCAAATCCTGAACCGACACCATGATGGAACAGAAAAATCTTTCCTTAGAGAATTTGCTGGCTGGACTTACTGTTATGTTCTGCTACCAGAGCTAAGGAAAGAGAGGAGATCTGTCCCTACGATAGAACTCAGCTTAATCCCTACGATGTAACAGGGAACCTGATCCTGCGATCAGACCTGCTAAAGTCCTAAGCTAGTCTGTACGGAGACCTATAGATGTGGGGAAGGAATCCCTACAAGTACTAAGGACTGGGAGGAATATGGGACACCTCCTAACAGAAATAGTAGCAGACAGACGAACAAACAAAATATATAGAACATAGAGGTCAGTAGACCAAGCAAACTAACAGAGCAAGACACAGAGCACAGGCTAGCTAGAAAGTAGATATACAATGAAGTCCAGCAAAGCCAGAAGGGCGGAGCAGGATTAAATAGGCCAACAAGGTCATGTGACCAGCAAAGAAAAAAAAAAAATAAGAGCAAGGTTCTAACAATGAAACTAAAATTTAACTTTTTGGGCATAATGACCATCGCTATGTTTGGAAGAAAAAGGGAGAAGCTTGGCAGCCTAAGAACACCATCCCAACTGTGAAACACAGGGGTGGCAGCATCATGTTGTGGGGTTGTTTTGCTGCAGGAGGGACTGGGCACTTCACAAAAAAGATGTTATCATGAGGAAAAAAGATTATCTGGCAATACTGAAGCAACATCTCAACACATCAGCCAGGAAGTTAAAACTTGGGCAGAAATGGGGCTTCCAAACGGACAATGACCCGAAGCAGAGTGGCAAAATGGTAACAAAGTGGCTTAAGAATAACAAAGTCAATGTTTTGGAGTGGCCATCACAAAGCCCTGATCTCAATCCTATTGAAAATGTATGGACAAAGCTGAAAGGGCAGGTGCGAGCTAGGCGACCTACAAACCTGGATCAGTTACACCAGTTTTGTTAGGAGAAATGGTCCCAAATTCCAACCAACTATTGTGAGAAGCTTGTGGAAAGATATCCCAAACGTTTGACCCAAGTCATTCAGTTTAAGGGCAATGGTACCAAATACTAATGAAATGTATGTAAATTTTTGACTTTGCAGTTAGTAATAAAAATGCCTTAAAACATTCTCTCTCTCTCATTCTGGCATTTGGCAAATATTAAAAATTATGGTAATCCTAACTGACCTAAAACGGGAAAGGTTTATTCTGATTTCATGTCAGATATTGAGAAAAACATGCATATGTGTCTTTTTATATAGTGTATGTAAACTTCTGGTTTCAACTGTATACAAAGTTTTTCTGTGCTTTTTATCACTGGGGTCGAGGATTCCTCTTGTTTTAGTAAAGACAATGAGGAGCTATGTGCTGTGCATCCACACTGCTCCTGGATAGGTGAGAAATGGATGATTGCTGGAGGTTTAGCTGATTCCTAGAACAGATGTCCCAAAGCCACAATCTGATGGTGTGTGCCTGGGTCACTCCAGATTCTGCAGAGAAAAATAAACTGTAGTATAGACAGTCTATAAACCAGAAAGCACTCTACATACAGATGCACAGTCTCAGTCAGAAGCTTCACCAAAGATATATTATGTTTATGATGGACAAATTCTCTTCAGAATGACAGCACCCTAGTGGCACCTTATCGGGCTAACCTCCATTCATAATCTGCATACCACAATATCAATGGAAATGTAGCCATGATGTAGATTGTAGGTACTGTCCTACCAGTGTGTTGGAAGGGAGATTATAGCAGCACAGAGACCAGATGCCAGTATCACCATTATCTGTGCAGCTGATTCCAGCCAATGTTGAGGAATTACTCATAGCCCCCCTCTACTGTTATCAGACATCACTTTCATACTGATTAAAAGAAGCCCTTTCACGAGTTTGATCCTGTTAAACTGGCCTCCTGATGGAATAGTGGCTGGAGAGCTGTGTAAATCTTTGGCACGGCTCTTTTGTTGCAAGTGATGCGTGACAGCATCAGTCCAGTTTAATTCATAGGACTTTTAGTGCTGATAGATCAGAGAGATATGAGGATAATTGTGTGGTTTTTGATTTCTCCTTCCTGAGAGCCCAGGGCGGGACTGCCTGCTATGTAAACTGCTCGGTCTCTAACTTCCACTGCCAGTCAGTTAGTTTTGCTGTCCGACTTGTGCTTGTCATGATCCTGCCATTCACAAGACCCTAGGGAGGCAGTTAGTGATAACTCAGCAGCTCTATAAAATGCAGGGACGTGCTGGACTGTCAGTTTTGTGAATGACAGACCAGCCTCCCAATCAGTGGCAGGGATGAGCTGGCTTGTTGTTATTGTGAATGACAGCCCCACTGCCCATTCAGTTTTTGGTTGCCTTTGACCATCCGTTTGCCTAACCCCTTTTGTCTCGATCCGTTACCTCCCTGGAGTCACCTTGAACTGTGACTGTTAAAAGTACTGTTGGCAGGGGGGGGGTTTAATTCGGTGGTTTCAGTCCACGAGGATAGGAAAAACACTGCTGGTACTCCGCAATCAACAACCTAGCATGACAAAGCACTAGCAGCTCTTATGTCCACCTGCCAATTAATCGACTCCTGGAGGTTCCTGAACCCTAGTAATAGAGAATTCACGTATTTCTCACATGCCAATGACTCTTGGTCTCGAATTTACTATATTTTTATCTCTCCTTCTCTGTTAGCTAAATTGATAACTGTACACATCGATAACATTGTTATTTCAGACCATGCTCCAGTAAATTTGGAACTATCAAAGAAATTCCCTAGAAGCTTTGATTTCTTATGGAGATTTCCAGATTACTTTTGCAAAGATGATTCTTTTATTTCCTCTCTCAAATTATGGTGGCAGGAATTCTTGTCTGAGAACTCGGCACACCAAGATGATCCCACACTACTATGGGAATCGGCCAAGGCGGTACTTAGGGGGAAAATGTTGGCGTATACGTTTTCTCACAAAAAAAAGTTATGAGAAGATATAGTGAACTATCCGCTGAACTGAAACAAGTCTACACTACATTTCTTCTTGACCCTTCCCCTTTAAATAAAACACAATGGTGTCAAAAACAGTCTGAATTCAACCAATACGCAGATATGAGGGAATTTTCCAATTAAGAAATACCAACGGGGTAATTCATACGAATTCTAAATCAATTAATGAGATCCTAGGCTCATTTTATAAGGACTTATATAAAAATCCAAAACAAGCCTTACCCCACTCAGATACATTCTTAGATGGGGTCAAATTACCTTCATTTTCAGAGGAACACAAATCGATATTAAATAAACTTATCTCATTGGAAGAGATTACTAATACAATTAGAAATTTGAAACCAAACAAAGCCCTTAGACCAGATGGATACACTTCTGATTTCTTTAAATCTTTAAGGGAAGAGGTTTCCCCATTATTATTATCGATCTTTAACAAAATAACTCGAGGCGATCCCATTTTCCCTTCCGCAAATATGGCTTACGTTAAATTATTACTAAAACCAGACAAAGATCCATTATCTCCCAGTTCATACAGACCAATTTCTCTCATAAATACCGACATTAAGCTATTGTCCAAAATAATGGCTGACAGACTGGCCTCTATTTTACCTCATCTTATATCCCCTGTACAAGCAGGTTTTGTTAAGGGTCGCTCAGCCACGCTAAATATTAGGAAGGTACTGTTGGCGCTGGATAAAATCCACTCTGCACCTAATTTAAAAGGTTCCCCAGCGATTGTCTCCCTAGACGCCGAAAAGGCCTTTGATAACATTAGCTGGGATTGGCTATATAAGGTCTTAACTAAGGTGTCGTTGTCAGGCCCCTTCTTTAATTATATACGCAATTTATATATGTCTCCAAAAGCTCAGGTGTATACCCCAGGTTTTCTGTCCACTTCCTTCCCCCTTGAGAAGGAAACGAGACAAGGATGTCCTTTGTCCCCCCTACTTTTTAATATAGCACTAGAACCCTTAGTTCGTATTCTATAGGACCCTAAAACTTTTTCAGGCATCCAATTTACTAAAAAATCAATTCAGGCGGCATTTTTTGCAGACGATATCATTCTGTTTATGTCTGATCCCATTCTGCATTTACCTCTGGTTATGGATTTACTTAAAAATTTTGGTCCTTACTCTGGGTTTAAAATAAATGCTAAAAAATGTGAATTACTACCATTAACTGAAAAAGGAATAAAACTTTACCCAAAAGGATCTTTTAATAATATAACTATAGCGCCCTCTCATTTCACTTATTTGGGCATCAAAATAGATCGCTCACCATCCTCTTTGTACACGGTAAATTATCCCCCCCTCATTAAAAAAAATCACCAATCAATTGAAGTCATGGCAGGATTTTCCCTTGTCTTTTTTGGGTAGGGCACATTTGGTCAAGATGATCAGTACTTCCAAAATTATGAATCATCTCCAAACTCTACCATTGCTACTGAAACACTCTGACGTAACTACACTCAACAGGGCCTTTAGTCATTTTATATGGAGGGGAAAACGTCCTAGGATTAATCTAGACAAACTTATGTCATCCAAAGATGATGGCGGCATTAATTTTCCAAGTATCAGGAAGACATCATATTTTTCGGACTATAAGACGCACCGAACCATAAGATGCACCTAGGTTTTAGAGGAGGAAAATAAAAATGTAAGCAAAAAATGTGGTCATGATGCACTTTTAAGGGGGAGGGGATCTTCTGCTGACACTGGTATAGGGGTAATGTCCCCCAATTCTGACAATATCCCCCATCCTGGTATTTCCCCCTCCCCCTTCCTTTTATACGTGGTCCCCATCCCCATCCTGGTATGCCTGGCACCCCTCCATCCTGTTATGCATGGCACCCCTCATCCTTAGCCTGGTATGCATGGCACCCCTCATACCTATCCTGATATGCATGGCACCCCTCATCCCTGTCCTAGTATGCATGGTACCCCTCATCCCTGTCCTGGTATGCATGGCACCCCTAATCCCTATCCTGGTATGCATGGCACCCATCATCCCTGTCCTGGTATGCATGGCACCCCTAATCCCTGTCCTGGTATGCATGGCACCCCTCATCCCTGCCCTGGTATGCATGGCACCCCTCATCCCTGTCCTGGTATGCTTGGCACCCCTAATCCCTGTCCTGGTATGCATGGCACCCCTAATCCCTGTCCTGGTATGCATGGCACCCCTAATCCCTGTCCTAGTATGCATGGTCCCCCTAATCCCCATCATGCTGCACATTAAAAAAAAATAAACACTTCTACTCACCTTTCTTCTCTCCTACAGCGCTGCGTCCGGTCTGCCTGCACTGATCTCTCCATGTGAGCCACGCATGACATCACTGCCTTCCGCGGCTCACATGGAGAGATCAGCTGCCGGAAGTCACTGCTCCCCATGCCGAGTCTGTGTGCGCGGGGAGCAGCGACTTCACTCTCCATCATAGCCGGCACACAGCGGAGCCGGCAGCAGCAGCCGCAGCGCAGCTGCACTGTATACCGCTATTAAGGAGCATGAATATTTAGTGCTCCCCACGCCCAATGGGTGTGGGGAGCAGTGAATATTCATTTTCTTTAGCAGCGGGGACAGTGTAAGCGGCAGTAGGCGGCTGCTGCCTCCTGTGCTCCGCTCCTCCACCGATACCGCTCCCCCCACACCACACATAAATATACACCCCCCCCAACATTCGGACTATAAGACGCACCCCCCATTTTCCTCTAAAATTTTGGAGGAAAAAAGTGCGTCTTATAGTCCAAAAAATACGGTACATACTCTGATTACTCGTTGGAATCAGATTATACTTACCCCTTCAATTTGACTGCACTTCTACACTCTCGCTATACTTCCCTACCCCTAGCAATCAAAAAATCATTAACTTTTAAAGACACCATCTCCGCTTGGAGGGCGGTAAGGAAGAAATATGGCCTCTCTTTCAGAATTTCTAAGCACCTGCCGCTATGGTGGAATTCAGAATTTCCTCAGGGCATTGAAAACAAATTATTCTTTAAATGGCAGCAGGCTGGTATAGATACCATATCTCTCCTCCACCCTACCGATCAGAGATGGTTGACATACCCAGAGTGTATGGGTAAATATGGTCTACCTCTCCAACATGGCTTCCAATATGAACAAATCAGACTTTCCGTTATGTCAAACTTAAGGGATGTTACTTTCGAGACCTCCCAAAATGAATTGGATGTCATTCTACTATCTCCAACGGGTACCCCCTCAATATCTAATCTTTATTCAGTAATGAAATTTAATTTGTTAAAGATACACCCTGACATTTTTTCAAATATTGGAAGCATCAATTGGAAGACGTTGAAATTCCCATTAAGATCAGATCAGGCTGGAAGGTACAGTTATATGAAAAAGTTTGGGCACCCCTATTAATCTTAAGCTTAATGTTTTTTAAAAATTGGTGTTTTTGCAACAGCTATTTCAGTTTGATATATGTAATAACTGTTGGACACAGTAATGTTTCTGCCTTGAAATGAGGTTTATTGTACTAACAGAAAATGTGCAATCTGCATTCAAACAAAATTTGACAGGTGCATAAGTATGGGCACCCTTATCATTTTCTTGTTTTAAATACTCCTACCTACTTTTTACTGATGTACTAAAGCACTTTTTTGGTTTTGTAAATTTTGTAACCTCATTGAGCTTTGAACTTCATAGCCAGGTGTATGCAATCATGAGAAAAGCTACTTAAAGTGGCCACTTGCAAGTTGTTCTCCTGTTTGAATCTCCTCTGAAGAGTGGCATCATGGGCTCCTCAAAACAACTGTCAAATGATCTGAAAACAAAGATTATTCAAAATAGTTGTTCAGGGGAATGATACAAAAAGCTGTCTCAGAGATTTAACTTGTCAGTTTCTACTGTGAGGAATATAGTAAGGAAATGGAAGAACACAGGGACAGTTCTTGTTAAGGCCAGAAGAGGCAGGCCAAGAAAAACATCAGAAAGGCAGAGGAGAAGAATGGTGAGATCAGTCAAGGACAATCCTCAGACCACCTCCAGAGAGCTGCAGCATCAACTTGCTGCAGATGGTGTCACTGTGCATCGGTCAACTATACAACGCACTTTGCACAAGGAGAAGCTGTATGTGAGAGTGATGCGAAAGAAGCCGTTTCTGCAAGCACGCCACAAACAGAGTTGGCTGAGGTATGCAAAAGCACATTTGGAGAAGCCAATTTCTTTTTGGAAGAAGGTCCTGTGGACTGATGAAACCAAGATTGAGTTGTTTGGTCATACAAAAAGCCGTTATGCATGGCGGCAAAAAAACACAGCATTCCAAGAAAAACACTTGCTACCCACAGTAAAATTTGGTGGAGGTTCCATCATTCTTTGGGGCTGTGTGGCCAATGCCGGCACCGGGAATCTTGTTAAAGTTGAGGGACGCATGGATTCCACTCAGTATCAGCAGATTCTTGACAATAATGTTCAAGAATCAGTGATAAAGTTGAAGTTACGCAGGGGATGGATCTTTCAGCAAGACAATGATCCAAAACACCGCTCCAAATCTACTCAGGCATTCATGCAGAGGAACAATTGCAATTTTCTGGAATGACCATCCCAGTCCCCAGACCTGAATATCATTGAACATCTGTGGGATCATTTGAAGAGGGCTGTCCATGCTCAGCGACCATCAAACTTAACTGAACTTGAATTGTTTTGTAAAGAGGAATGGTCAAAAATACCTTCATCCAGGATCCAGGAACTCATTAAAACCTACAGGAAGCGACTAGAGGCAGTTATTTTTGCAAAAGGAGGATCTACTAAATATTAATGTCACTTTTCTGGTGAGGTGCCCATACTTATGCACCTGTCAAATTCTGTTTGAATGCAGATTGCACATTTTCTGTTAGTACAATAAACCTCATTTCAAGGCAGAAACATTACTGTGTCCAACAGTTATTACATATATCAAACTGAAATAGCTGTTGCAAAAACACCAATTTTTAAAAAACATTAAGCTTAAGATTAATAGGGGTGCCCAAACTTTTTCATATAACTGTATTTAGAAAATACATTATAAATGAAACATGGAGAGAAACTCAATATAAAATAATACATGGAGCCATATACGCCTTTAATATACCGAAAAAGGATCCATTATCGAATAGACTAATTGCATGCCCTAAGTGTCATCATCCATACTCTGACCTCATGCATGGCCTATGGTCCTGCACCGATTCAACAGTATATTGGGATCAGGTTTCAGATTTGATTCATACTATATGGGGTCCAGGGTACACCCTCTTTCCATACTTAGCCCTACTACATTATTGGAGGAACCCAGAGAATCCTTACAAAAAAACAAAAGGCCCCCCAAAACTGCTTCACACTCTACTGTTCTTGGCAAAAAAAAAACTACTCAAACATTGGCTAGATCCTAACATTCCCCCCACAGCAGAGCTGATAATCCAATTGAAACACTTTATGGGAGTAGAACAACTTGATGCCTTCAGTAACAAGGAACAAGCTGACAAATTTCTATCAAAATGGACTGAGGTCTAAGGGGTAGCGTTTCTCCTTATGGAGAGTGACACACCAGCTTTGGCACGTCAAGGTAAGGAGGCTTATTCGCCATGCAATGCTCCTCTGGGAAATTTAATATGCAAATGTAGCGCCCCGAGGGTTCGTCCGCTACAGGGGTATTGCACCTCTGCCAGAGGTGTGATATTCCACTCCCGGGTAAGAATGGAGTATGGACCAGGGCTCAGTTAGCTGCATGCATCACACACACCCCATTTCCGGGGAACAGCTCAACGGTGCTCCCATTTATACAGTAATGCAGGCACGACAGACCATGTCCCTGGCTGGAGTGGGGAGGGGGGAGGAAAACTCAGTGATGTAGGAGCAGAAGGGGACAGTTTCTGAGCATAGGTAGGAGCTCATTGGGTGCTGGTCACCTGAGCTCACACTCAGAGGGGAGGTATAAAAGGTGGGCACCATCTTAGGAGTGTGTTCAGTCAGACAGAAGTACAGTGGAGTGGTGACAGGGAGCAGAGGCTCTGTAGGAGCTCTGCTCAGAAGGCAGGCCTAGGGTGAAGGCCGGAGCCTAGGAGGAGAAGGAGAAGTAGGCCTGGAGAAGAGGCCGAGTGAAGGAGGAGAAGAAGGAACAGGAAAGGAGAAGGAGTGACAGAGAAACAGAAGGGCTCAGAAACAAGAAGGCAGAGGGGACCCTAAGGACCAACGTGAAATCGGGTGACGGGTCAGGCAAGAAAAGGGTACCAGATCCCAAATTGGTGGAGGAAAATAATCCTCAGCCAAGAACCGGAGGTCGTGATCATCACTTGGTGCGACCCCCTGCTAAACCTTGCTAGGAAGGCACCATATAGGATAGTGGGAAACGGGGCCCACCTTTACCCGCATAGATCCGCGGCAGCTGGACAAAAGCTTGGTCACTGGTGGGGCACGAGCCAGAGGAAGGATAGAAGGGAGTCCTGTACCATACTCCTGAATTGCCTGGGGGTTGACCGAGCCCCTCACCTGGTGGACGCAGCACGGCTTGGGCAGTCACTACCTGTACAGAAGTGGCTTGGAGTATACAAACTGTGAGTAAAAGACCCTGGACTGCAACACGTTGTCTTTGTGCTTCTTACTTCGCCAGCACTAACGGTACTGGGACTCCCTGCACCATCACTCCCACCATCTACACCTCGCTGCCCTGAGGCTACACTCCTCCCGTGGGGAGTCGTACTATTCCCTGCTGCACCCACAACACCAGCCTCAGCGGTCTGCACTGCAGCGGCGGTTAGCCCTGACCGCAATCCACGGGTGGCGTAGTCGGACATTGCAAAGCACATAGTAGACTACCACTGGTCTGACCACCCTGAGCCACAGGACCGGGTCGCCACTACTACCCCCATCATTACACTGAAGCCCGGTTCTGAGTGCCCCAAGGCCCAGGGGGCGAGTCACAAATTGCCTCTTCAGAGAAAAAGAGGACTTGTACTCTATAGCGGTACAGTACAAGTCCTCTTTTTCTCTGAAGAGGCAATTTGCATATCAAAATGGAAACAGTTTATTATAACATGTTGCCCTCTGATTGAAAAAAATAAAATTGTCGAACCATTCACTTCTACAGAATGGTATATTCTAGAGGATCTAAATAACAACTTAGGACTATTACACGTAAACTAAAATATGGGAGATAATCAGAACGAATTAATTATCTGCATCTAATTCCTTTTGTATTGTTGACAATGATGACTTTTAATTGTTAATATTTAATCTTTGTTTATTTGTTGTGCCGGCTAATCACAATTTATTGCCTATACAATGTGCCTGATCTGCGTACGGGCTCCTGATTAATGTCTCATTTTGGCTTTGTTCATCTGTCTTTATATGTTTTTTCTTGTCTGAAAATCTTAATAAAAATTATGTTTTTAAAAAAAAAAAAAAAAAAAAGTACTGTTGGCGAAGTTGGGTCCTAAATGTATTCACCCTTATGAGATTCTGGAAGTAGTCAATCCAGTGGCCTTTAAATTGAAACTTCCTCCATGTCTTCCCATTCCAAATGTCTTCCACAGATCCCAATTAAAAGAGTTTGTCCCTTCTATGTTGTCTCTCTCGTACCAGCCTCCTCCAGTTTCTGATGATGGAAGTTTGGAGTATGAGGTGCAGAGGATCGTGGATTCCTAGAAGGTACGAAATTCCCCAATGTCTAGTTCATTGCAGGGAATACGGACCTGGGGAGAGATCCTAGTTCCCAGCTCGATCCGTGAGAGCTGATTGCTTGGTGTGTCCAGCAAAAAAAAATCCTTGCATCCCTTGGGATGTGGAAATAAACGAGATTAATTCACCACATGTGAGTGCTGGGATTCGTTTTTGCGGGACACATCACTTCTCCTCGTGCACCACGAAAGGATTGCAGAGTGCCGACTGCATTTTGAACCATAGATTGCTGGGAAACCTGGGGGCCCAGTGGCTCCCATAGAAGAGGGGGTACTATCACGGTCTTGCCATTCATAAGGCACTGGCTATTTGGTTAGCTCACAATAGTTAGATCATGGTCAGTTGTAGCTTTAGTTCTGTGGTGTGTGTGCCTTGTTCTCTAGTGCTCTGTATTTTTGTTCTTTTGCTGCCCGACCTTGGACCTTGCCTTTGACCATCTGCCCAGCCCCTTTGTTTCGATCTGCTATTTCCCTGGAATTATGACCTCGAGCTGTGACCTGTTTACTCCTTTGTTTTGCCCCTCTGTTTATGGTGAACTCTCTTTATATTTGACCCCGGATCTCTTGACTCCCCTGCTACCACGGCTTGTCCGAGAGAAGTGATGTTTACAAGCATTGTACTGCTCTTTTCCTTGCTTGTGGTGTTTTCCTGATTTCTCTTGTTTCCCGACCTCGGCGTGAAATTTGACGATCCTCTTGTTTTACGATTTTGTTCCTAAAGTGACCTCTTCCTGCCTTCCGGATGGCAGCCCTTCCATGAAAGTAATTCATTGGACACCATTGTAAGACCAGATCCCTGTACAGGGGTTAGAGGGTGAAGGTTGGGGTTCCTCTGGAATTTGCCAGACAGTGGCTTGTACCAAGTGTGTCCAAGGTAGCCATGTCATGACATGCAAGGCATCATGCAGGATCAAAATAAGAACATTCTCACAGAAAATATCAGAGCCAGCCTTCTCTGTGTGACATGGAAAGACATGTAATGATGACACACAGCCCTGCTATCCTGACTGATCTCACTGTTGGCTCCTACTGTGGTTAGAAGCGGGGGAGTAGAACAGAGCTGTGCGTCATTACTAACACCTGTGCATCTGCAACTCTCATCATTATTAACCTTTAGGATTGACCGGCAGCACTGTAGTTGTTCAATAATAAAATTAATCATCAAAAATACAAATTGCCGACCAATTCTGCACACAGTGTAATCTGGAAAAGTCAATATAAAACTTTTGACCAAAACAACAAAAATAACTTCAGAAATAATTTATAAGTTAATAGCATAAGTAATTGAAATGTAGCCCCTCACAGTGCCTAATAATACATTATTTTCTACATAAGATATATAAAGCCACATCAGTAAGAAAAAATATATAAAAATATATAAACGCTTTGACTACTAAAGTGCAAATTGCCCAAAAAAAAAATCATCAAAATCAAATTGGCGGAAAACACCTTGAGGCTGTGTCCACACTGTGCGTTTTTGATGCGTTTTCACTGTGTTTTTTCCGCGCAGAAATGCACCAAAAATGCCAGCTAATGCAATGACAATCTTAATTTGCTGTGCACATGATCAGGAATTTTCCGCTCAGGATTCTCATTGCGTTTAAATACGCAGCATGTCCATTCTTTGTAGCGTTTCTGCAGCGCAAAAATGCACAAAGAATGGTACCCGGGTCGAGGAAGAAGACTACTTCTCCCATCATCCGACCGCAGCTCTCGCTGATAACAGCGAGAGCAGCGCGGCTGAGGGGAGAAGTAGTCTCATCAGTCGAGCTGGCGTCTGTGCGCGCTGTGTAAAAAAAAAAGTCAAAATCTATTTAAAATAAAAAAACACATTATTCTCACCTGTCCGCCATCCTTCCAATGTCCCCCAGCGACAGGCGGTATACTGACAGGAGCGCGCTCGATCCCGACAGTGTACATCGCTGCGCTGCCAGCTAAGTTCACCGGAGTTCATCAGCTGGTGATCAGCTGACGAGTTCCAGGACCTCACTTTACGGCAATGGTGCTGTGTGGGAATATTCCCACACATCACTGATGCAGTAAATGAGGTCACCAGAGCTGATCAGCTGATCATCAGCTGATAAATTCAGGTGAACTCAACCTGCAGCACAGCGATGTACACTGACAGGAGTGATTACACTCTTGTCAGTGTACAGTGCTGTCTTCTACAGCAGTGACATCAGTGATTGATGTGGCTGCTGTAGAAGTGACCCGGATCTCCGTGGGACACTCGGATTACATCATGAGGGCGAACAGGTAAGGGATATGGTTGTTTTTTATAATTTTTTTTACAGGAGACGAGGGATTCAGGGATTAGGTGAATAATAAATAAATTATTAAACCGTGTGTAATTTTATTTCAATAAAATACTTTATTCTGGCAGTGTTTTTATTGAAAAACTGTCAAAACCCTTTATTACAGGGTTAGTAATGTGGGTGTCTTATAGATGCCTCTCCATTACTAACCTGGTCTTCATGTCAGCCGCCAATACAAGGCTGACATGAACCCCAACCTTATTAACCCACTCGCCACCAATACACGGCAATGGGAAGAGCGAGGCTAAGCGCCAGATTTCTGGGACTGCTGAGAGCTGATATTATTAGCCACAGAGGGGGCCAGGATCCATGGCCCCTTCCATGGCTATTAATATTAGCCCGCAGCAGTCTGTTTAGCCTTTGCTGGTTAGATTTTATAGGGGGACCCTACGTCAATTTTTTTTCGGGGGTTTCCCTGTAATCTAGTAAATAGCTGTGGGTTGTTATTAATAGCCAGGGAAAAATTTTGGCTCATGGCCCCTTCCTCAGCTACTAATATCAGTTCCCAGCGGTCGGCTTTCCCTCTGCTGGTTATGAAAATGATGCAGGAGCCCACGTAATTTTTTTTAATTTTAGGTTATGTGCCCACGATCCGGACGTAGCAGCGCTTTGGACGCAGCATATTTTGCAGTGTCCAAAACGCTGCATTCTATTGAACGCAGGTAAATCCACATGTGTTCACTGAACCATGAGGATTTAATGCATTCAATATATTCTAGTGGTCAAATTTCTGTTGCGGAGACTAGCGACTCCACAAGAGAAATTGACATGCTGCGGTCCTGAAAGACGCGTCGCATGTCAGTGTCCACGGGTGATCCGCAGCCTCAGATGCATGCATAGTGGACATGGGATTTCTAGAAATACCATCCACTATGCTGTAACATCTGTACGTTGTGAGTTTGATGCCGCATAAACAGTGGCTCCTGATCATGGGCAAGTACCTAAACTCACCCGCAGCATGTTAATTTTTGTAGTGGAAGCGCTAGTCTTCACTGCAGATTTTGACCGATTGAAGTGTCATTACATGTGGTGGATCCGCATGTATTGATAACAAAAGTGCGGCATTAGAACACACTGTTTTGGATGCAGCGTAAATGTGCTGCCTCCAAAGCGCTGCTGATTTCTGATCGTGGAGACGTTGCAGCTAAACAAACAGCTGTGAGCTGTTATTAATAGCCAGGGAACATGTTTGCCTAATGCCATTTTCCTCGGCTAAAAATAGCAACTCTCAGCTGCCCCAGAAATTACATGAATGGGAATGCTAATGAGACTGGATTTAGCTGACATCTAGCCCTTTTGTTTAGTGATGACAAGGTGCCAATCAGACCCTTTCATTACTAAACCTAAAGTAAAGTAAAGTTAAATAAACATATACACAGTCAAACACTTTATTTGAAATACAACAGACACATTCTTTAATCATTTAAATTAGCCAATATACTCACCCCAGGTCTGACGGTAATCCAAGGGTAAAGCGATGTCACACGTTTCTTTTTTCAAATATCTTTATTTAGCTCCAAAAAGTATTCATTGATGTACAAAAACGTATCAAAAAACGCATTAAAAAATGCATCAAAAACACGACAAAATTGCAGAAAAACAAGCATTTTTTTTGCAGCGTTTTTTCTGCCAAGAGATGTAGGAACGCTGCAGACATTTCTGCAATCAAATCCTGAATGTGTGCACATAAACTTAGTAGGAGCTGAGCTGCAGTACCTGAGAACGACCACTACACAGTGAATAGCACTGTACCGGTGGCCTCCATTGCTTACAACTGAAACCATCTTATTGGTGGATTGACTCACAGTCCACACAGGAGACGCTGCAGGAGTGTAGACTTTATCAGTAAGGGGTTAAAAGCATTTTTCCTTTGGAAATCTTTGAGCATTGTAATAGAAAATCTATTATTGGAATATCATGTCTTCTGGCTCTCACTGCAGTTTACTTTGTTTTATCGATGACTCCAGTCATTTTTGTAAGTTTTGTTGATGTAGTATTTAATGTAAGCAAAAATAATGGATATATTATATTGACAGAGTGAAATCGAACTGAGAGTCGCATTTCTTTCTTTGGTATTTACAAGGAATGGTCAACATCTCAATGGCCAAAAAACATTTCTTAGGAATGAAAAGTAATTTTTGCATTTCTTGAGGCTCTTTCAAGCCTTTTAGCTTATTTTAGAAATTAGCTGTGGTGCCACCTTCGTCAAACTGTTGCAACAGAACCACAGAGTTTGCAAGTTTGATTATTGACTTTCGACGACTATATTATTATGAGTTCGGCGTGTTATTGGTATCGTTGGCCTCGCTAATGGACGTTGAGTATGAAAAGAATATTATCCCTGGCACACACAATCATTCCTATTTTTACAAACTTATTTTTAGCTATTTAAAAGGAGACATAAGTTCTTCACAATAAGCTATACAACTTTACTTGTATTGAAGGTATATTTGAAATATTTGCATAAAAACCTTCCAATTTACCAATTTTGGGTGATTCCTGTTTGTGAGCATTTTAAAGAGGTTGTTGACTACTCTTAAATATTATATTCCTCAGTGTAAAATAAAAATAGCAGATACTCACTTCCCATACCGATACCGTTCCAGCGATGATCCTTGTTCTAGAGATTAATGGGGTTCCAGCAAACAGGAACCTCAGGGATCAATCATTTGTCACCTAGACCAGGGTTCCTCAACCTGTAGCTTGAGAGCCACATGTGGCTCGCTAGACCGTAATGTGTGGCTCGCCGCTGTCTACCAGCTTGGTGCATTAGCACCAGGTCTAGCAAACAGCTATTAAGAGCAGATCTCTAGATGGTGACTTTTGTGTGTAGACCTAGATAGGAAACCCTTGAGCTTGACCTACTGCCTTGGTTTGATTTCAGTGGAAAAACTTTGGCTGTGATTATAACGGTAATGGGGACTCTGGGTGGGGCAGGAGCTGGATGTGGCTCGCGATCCTCTCTCAGAGCTGAATGTGGCTCCTGACCCTCTGTCATAGCTGAATGAGGCTCTCAAGGTCAGAAAGGTTGGGGACCTCTGACCTAGACTATGGATGGCAGATACATTTCCTTTCAATGAAACCCCTTTAATCTCTTAGTGACACCTAGGTTCTGGATAAGGACCCAAGATCATGGATCTCCATGAATGTTATCTACTGTCTTGTAGATCTTAAGCTTGCAAGCAGAGACCTCACTCCTAATGTAACTGTTTAAACTGTCTTACCTTGTTTTGAATTTATTGTCTATACATGTCCCCACTTAATTGTAAAGTGCTGCGGAATATGTTGGCGCTATATAAATAAAAATTATCATTATTATGAAATTATTACTGTCAATTGGGGTAGATTACCCCTTTAGTGGCCCAATATATTTGATCCAGTGTTTCCACAAAATTCTTACAGCTCATTTTGTAGCTCAAAAAAAAAGACTGATTATTACTTTTCTAATCCTCTAAGCCTATGTAAACTTTCACAATGCCAACTTCATCATCAGTGCAGATCTTCTGTTTCCCTCCTTGTAATAAATACTCGTCGGCGTCGCCAGGTGTCTCATTAAATACGTGCAAGAATTTCCACTACATACTTGTTGAAATTTACATAATGGTTCTTCCAAACAGGGTGTACTCAAGCTGTGTTCTTGACTCTGTGCACCCATAACATTTCCAGGACTGATGAAAACCATACATGACTATCCTTCCCTGCCAGCCCTACTTTACCAATGAAGTAGTACTTTTTGTTTGATGATCTGTCTACTTGATTCCGGCTTTGCTCTCTACAA
Source organism: Phyllobates terribilis (assembly GCF_046119375.1). NCBI lineage: Eukaryota > Metazoa > Chordata > Amphibia > Anura > Dendrobatidae > Phyllobates > Phyllobates terribilis. The sequence continues at coordinate 725,128,935 of NW_027362764.1, read as the reverse complement.
TATAGACATACCCCTTCTGTGCATCGTTAAAAAGTTTATTGAAGAAGGAGCTCAAATTTTGTTACATTCAGTCTTTTGGAAGCTAATATAAATGCTTTATTTTTTAGAGAAACATTTTTATATAACTTAGAGAAAGATAAAAAAATAACCTTATGCATTAATGTCTTTGCGAGATAAATGCCGGATTGTATTAGTATAAGGCATATAAAAATTACCCACGATATCCACTAGGCCATTCAGATGTCTCCACATTTACCTTTCCGCAAAATATATTACAGTGGCATGTAAAAGTTTGGGCACCCCAAGTCAAAATTACTGTTATTGTGGACAGTTAAGGAAGTTGAAGATGAAATTATCTCTAAAAGGACTAAAGTTAAATATGACATATTTCCTTTGTATTTTAGGTAAAAAAAAATATATATTGTCATTTTTTACGTTTTTAAAAATTACAAAAAGGAAAATGGGCCTAATGCAAAAATTTGTGCACCCTGCATGGCTAGTACCTAGAAGCACACCATTTTGAAAGTATCACAGCTTGTAAACATTTTTTGTAGCCAAACAAGAGTATTTCAGTCGTGGTTTGAGGGATTTTCATCGATTCTTCCTTGGAAAAATCTTCACGTTCTGTGAGATTCCTGTTGGCGTTTTGCATGCACTGCTATTTTGAGGTCTAGCCACAGCTTTTCAATGATGTTTTGATCAGGGACTGTGAGGGCCATTGTAAAACCTTCAGCTTGCGCCTTTTCAGGTAGTCTATTGTGGATTTTGACGTGTGTTTAGGATCATTATTCATTTGTAGAAGCCATCCTCTTTTCAACTTCAGCTTTTTTACAGATGGTGTTGTTTGCATCAAGAATTTGTTGAAATTTCATCAAATCTATTCTTCCCTATACCCGTGAAATGTTCCCCGTGCCATTGACTGCAACACAACCCGAAAGCATGATTGATCCACTCCCATGCTTAACCCCTTTACCCCCGAGGGTGGTTATTGACCAGGCCAATTTTTACAATTCTGACCTCTGTCACTTCATGAGGTAATTACTCTGGAACGCTTCAACAGATCCCCCTGATTATGAGATTGTTTTCTCGTGACATATTGTACTTCTTGATAGTGGTAAAATTTCTTCAATATCGCTTGTGTTTATTTGTGAAAAAATTGGAAATTTGGCGAAAATTTAGAAAATTTTGCAATTTTCAAAATTTTTTTTTTATGCCCTTAAATCAAAGAGATTTGTCACACAAAATAGTTAATAGATAACATTTCCCACATGTCTACTTTACATCAACACAATTTTGGAACCAAATTTTTTTTTAGTAGGGAGCTATAAGGGTTAAAAGTTGACCAGCGATTTCTCATTTTAACAACAAAATTTACAAAACCATTTTTTTAGAGACCACATCACATTTGTAGTGACACCATTCTAAAAACTGCACCCCTCAAGGTGCTCAAAACCACATTCAATAAGTTTATTAACCCTTCACATGCTTCACAGGAATTTTTGAAATGTGGAAGAAAAAATGAACATTTAACTTTTTTCACAAAAATGTTACTTTAGACCCAATTTTTTTTATTTTCGCAGGGGTAACAGGAAAAAATGGACCCCAAAATTTGTTTTGTAATTTCCCCTGAGCACGCAGATACCCCATATGTGAGAAAAAAACACTGTTTGGGCGCACGGCAGGGTTTGGAAGGGAAGGAACGCCATTTGACTTTTTGAATGTAAAATTTGCTTGAATAATTAGCGGACACCATGTTGTGTTTGGGGAGCCCCTGATGTGCCTAAACAGTGGAAACCCCCCACAAGTGACACCATTTTGGAAACTAGACCCCTTAGGAAACTTATGTAGATGTGTGGTGAGCACCCTGAACCCCCAGGTGCTTCACAGAATTTTTTAACATTGAGCCGTAAAAATAAAATTTTCACATTTTTCCAACAAAAATGTTTTTCAGCCCCCAATTTTGCATTTTCATAAGGGTAACAGGAGAAATTGCACCATGCAATTTGTTGTGCAATTTCTCCTGAGTAAGCTGATACCCCATATGTGGGGGAAAACCACTGTTTGGGCGCACGGCAGGGTTCGGAAGGGAAGGAGCGCCATTTGACTTTTTGAATGTAAAATTTGCTCGAATAATTAGCGGACACCATGTTGCGTTTGGGGAGCCCCTGATGTGCCTAAACAGTGGAAACCCCCCCACAAGTGACACCATTTTGGAAACTAGACCCCTTAGGGAACTTATCTAGATGCGTTGTGTGCACCTCGAACCCCCAGGTGCTTCACAGAAGTTTATAACAATGAGTCGTAAAAATAAAATTTTCACATTTTTCCAACACAAATGTTTTTCAGCCCCCAATTTTGCATTTTCATAAGGGTAACAGGAGAAATTGGACCATGCAGTTTGTTGTGCAATTTCTCCTGAGTAAGCCGATACCCCATATGTGGGGGAAAACCACTGTTTGGGCGCACGGCAGGGTTCGGAAGGGAAGGAGCGCCATTTGACTTTTTGAATGTAAAATTTGCTTGAATAATTAGCGGACTCAATAACAGCTGCAAAACATTTGGGGAGGAGACTCGAGCATGTCACTCGTGCACTCGCCATACTCGGTGTATGCCCAAGCACCCGATGCAAACTCAAGTAGCGAGTACTTGCGCTCACTAGTCGCCATATCGTCGTCATTTTTTTTTCTTTACTTCTGAAAAAATCCCAACCCCAACCCGAACCTTAGCCCAACCATAACCCTAGCCTAACCCTAACCTTAGCCTAACCTTAGCCCAACCCTAACCCTAGCCCAACCCTAACCCTATCCCAACCCTAACCCTAGCCCAACCCTAGCCCAACCCTAACCCCAACCCTTGCCCAACCCTAACCCCAACCCTAGCCCAACCCTAACCCTAGTCCGTTAACCCAAACCCTAGCACAACCCTAGCACAACCCTAACCCTAGCACAACCCTAACCCTAAATTTATTTTTTACGCTGTTCCTCGTGTGGTATAAGTGATTAGACGACGTTATTCTTCGGGTCGATGCAATTACAGCGATGCCAGATTCATATCGGGTTTTTATGATTGACAGCTGTCACACACTAAAAGACGCATTTTTTTGCAAAGACTAGTTTTTGCATCGCCATATTTTGAGACCTATAATTTTTCCATATTTTGGCCGACAGAGTCATGTGATGGCTTGTTTTTTGCGGGACAAGTTGACGTTTTTATCAGTATCATTTTCGGGCAACTTACATTTTTTGATCGCTTTCTATTCCGATTTTTGGGAGGCAGAATAAACAAAAGCCAACAATTCAGGAATTGGTTTTTTTTTGTTTTTTTTTGTTTTTTTATGCCGTTCTGCGTGTGGTAAAATTGATAAGGTAGCTTTATTCTTCGGGTCAGTACGCTTACAGAGGTACCGCATTTTTTTATATATATATATATATATATATATATATATATATGTTTTGGCGCTTTTACACGATAAAAACTATTTTATAGAAAAAAGAATTGTTTTTGCATCGCTTTATTCTGAGAGATATAACTTTTTTATTTTTCTTTTGTTGGAGCTGTATTGCAGCTACTTTTTTGCAGGACAAGATGACGTTTTCAGCGGTACCATTTTTATTTACATTCGTCTTTTTGATCGTGTTTTATTCCATTTTTTGTTTGGCAGTATGATGATAAAACATCGTTTTATGTTTCGTTTTTTCTTTTTTTTTACCATGTTCATTAAAGGGGTTAACTAGTGGGACAGTTTTATAGGTCAGGTCGTTCCGAACTCGGCGATACCAAATATGTGTACTTTTATTGGTTTATTTTTTTTTTCATAAGATCATTTATTTATGGGTATAATATATATATATATATATATATATATATATATATATTTATATTTATATATATATATATATATATATATATATATATTTATTTATTTATTTTTTTATTATTATTAGTTTTTTCATTTTTTTTTTTTTTAAATATTTTTTAAAAATTTTTTTTATTCTTTTTTCACTTTCTGACATTTTTATTACTTGTTCACATTGTCCCACTATGGGATTTTCACTTTTTGCAGCCTGATCGCCTGCATGGCATAGAGAGCAGCAGCTCCCTATGCCATGCAGCCTGTCAGTGCTGCACAGGGAGAAGTTACTTTGGTCGGGCACTGCACATGACCAAAGCAACTTCCTGCCTCCTGGTGTCCCGGATGTTGTCATGATGACGTCGGGTCACCATGGCAACATCCGGGACCGGATTCAGACTCCGCTGGACGCCGGCAGAGAAGGTAAGTATCGCGCTTACCTCCTCTTGCCACCGGAATGTCGATCGCAGCATTTCGGGGGTTAATGTGCCAGGAGCGGTGCGGGACCGCTCCTTGCACATAGTACCGGGTGTCAGCTGTAACAATCATCTGACACCCGGCGGCGATCTCGTCCTCACCGTTTGTGTGTGGGCGAAATCGCCAGGGCATATTAATACGTATCAGGCCCATAAGGCCCAGGGCACCCATACGCCCTGGGTCAGAAAGGTGTTAATGTTTTTTTTCCTGAAATTTTATGCCCTTTTTTCTCCACACATACCTTTGATCATGGTAGCCAAAAGTTATATTTTAACCTCATCAGTCCACAGGACTTGTTTCCAAAATGCATTAGGCTTGTTTAGATGTTCTTTTGCATAATTCTGATGCTGAATTTTATGGTGAGAATGCAGGAGAGGTTTTCTTCTGATGACTTTCATGAAGGCCATATTTGTGCAGGTGTTCAGGTGTCTCTGAACAATAGAACAATGTACCACAACTCCAGAGTCTGCTAAATATTTCTGAAGGTCTTTTGCAGTCATGCGGGGGTTCTGATTTGCCTCTCTGGCAATCCTAAGAGCAGCTCTCACTGAAATTTTGCTTGGTCTTCCAGACCTTATCTTGACCCTGTTAACTGCCATTTCTTAATTACATTTTGAACTGAGGAAAGGGCAACTTGAAAATGCTTCTTATAGCCTACTCCTGCTTTGTGGGCCTCCACCATTTTCAGAGTGCTAGGCAGCTGCTTGGATGAACCCATGGCTGCTGTTTTTTGGCACAAGGTTAGAGAAGGCTGGGTTTTTATAAAGCTGGGAAATTTGCATCACCTGGCCTTTCCCTACGATGATAGTGAACAAGCCATAACCCTAACAGGCTAATTAAGCTCTGAAACGTTGGTCAAAGTTATCTGAGCACACAAATCTCCAAGGTGGCCCAAACGTACAGTACAGACCAAAATTTTGGACACACCTTCTCATTTAAAGATTTTTCTGTATTTTCATGACTTTGAAAATTGTACATTCACACTGAAGGCATCAAAACTATGAACTGACACATGTGGTATTATATATTTAACAAAAAAGTGTGACGCAACTGAAAATATGTCTTATATTCTAGGTTCTTCAAAGTAGCCACCTTTTGCTTTGATGACTGCTTTGCACACTCTTGGCATTCTCTTGATGTACTTCAAGAGGTAGTCACCAGAAATGGTTTTCACTTCACAGGTGTGCCCTGTCAGGTTTAATAAGTGGGATTTCTTGCCTTATAAATGGGATTGGGACCATCAGTTGTGTTGTGCAGAAGTCAGGTGGATACACAGCTGATAGTCCTACTGAATAGACTGTTAGAGTTTGTATTATGGCAAGAAAAAAGCAGCTAAGTAAAGAAAAACGAGTGGCCATCATTACTTTAAGAATGAAGGTCAGTCAGTCCGAAAAATTGGGCAAACTTTGAAAGTGTCCCCAAGTGCAGTTGCAAAAACCATCAAGCGCTACAAAGAAACTGGCTCACATGAGGACCGCCCCAGGAAAGGAAGACGAAGAGTAACCTCTGCTTCTGAGGATAAGTTTATCCGAGTCACCAGTCTCAGAAATCGCAGGTTAACAGCAGCTCAGATTAGAGACCAGGTCAATGCCACACAGAGTTCTAGCAGCAGACACATCTCAACAACAACTGTTAAGAGGAGACTTTGTGCAGCAGGCCTTCATGGTAAAATAGCTGCTAGGAAACCACTGCTAAGGACAGGCAACAAGCAGCAGAGACTTGTTTGGGCTAAAGAACACAAGGAATGGACATTAGACCAGTGGAAATCTGTGCTTTGGTCTGATGAGTCCAAATTTACCACCGTGTCTTTGTGCGATGCAGAAAAGGCAAACGGATGGACTCTACATGCCTGGTTCCCACCGTGAAGCATGGAAGAGGAGGTGTGATGGTGTGGGGGTGCTTTGCTGGTGACACTGTTGGGGATTTATTCAAAATTGAAGGCATACTGAACCAGCATGGCTACCACAGCATCTTGAAGCGGCCAGCTATTACATCCGATTTGCGTTTAGTTGGACCATCATTTATTTTTCAACAGGACAATGACCCCAAACCTACCTTCAGGCTGTGTAAGGGCTATGTGACCAAGAAGGAGAGTGATGGGAGGCTACGCCAGATGACCTGGTCTCCACAGTCACCAGACCTGAACCCAATCGAGATGGTTTGGGGTGAGCTGGACCGCAGAGTGAAGGCAAAAGGGCCAACAAGTGCTAAGCATCTCTGGGAACTCCTTCAAGATTGTTGGAAGACCATTTCCGGTGACTACCTCTTGAAGCTCATCGAGAGAATGCCAAGAGTGTGCAAAGCAGTCATCAAAGCAAAAGGTGGCTACTTTGAAGAACCTAGAATATAAGACATATTTTCAGTTGTTTCACACTTTTTTGTTAAGTATATAAGTCCACATGTGTTAATTCATAGTTTTGATGCCTTCAGTGTGAATGTACAATTTTCAAAGTCATGAAAATACAGAAAAATCTTTAAATGAGAAGGTGTGTCCAAACTTTTGGTCTGTACTGTATGCATCGGCCCATTTTCCTTTTTGTAATTTTTAAAATGTAAACGATGAGAATATATATATATTTTTGCTTAAAATGCTAAAGAAATGTGTAATCTTTAACTTTAGGCCTTTTACAGATCATTTCATCTTCAACTTGCTTAACTGTTCACAATAACAGTAATTTTGACCAGGGGTGCCCAAACTTTTACATGCCACTGTAAAGGGAATCTTTCAGTAGGATCAAGTCATCTATATGGGCAAATTGTTCATAGGAAGCTGAATAAAATGATACCTTGATATCAAAGACCTAATTCCAGGGAAATCTATGTTTTACTTAATATGTAAATGAGTTGTTAAGACCTATAGACCAGACACAGATCTTCTCTAAAATATGGTCTGAGTTTTATCAGAGTTTTTAATCAGTGTCAGAGTTTGGTCAGTGTTACTTTTTCCTTCAGAGTTTGGTCAAAGTTACATCATTTTTTGTTAGAGGAAATGAAAAAAATGTTGGATGTTTCTCCTGATTCTCCTTTCAAACAAGCCGTGAAAAACGGACAGTAGGATGGCATCTGACTGCTGTCCAATTTTTTGACTGATCCATAGACTTGCATTGGTGAGTTTGATCCGACAGTCAGATCAATACCGGACAAGTGTCTGTGCTTCTGTGTGCGGACCAGTCAGTCCGAGAAAATAATTGGATATGTGAACTATGGAGCCAACTATGGATTCAAGATTGTCGTTAAAGCGGGCGAAGCGTTGAGGTGCTGGTGAAACAGGGTGTTTAGAAGCATAGGTTCAGAAATTCACCGAACAGTCTTTGAGTTGAAGAAAACAAAATACTTTATTTGGTAGACAAAAAAAAGGGGAAAGATTCCAGCTCGTTAAAATTACAAGATTTATTCCAACAATTTAAAAAGTAGATCCATAATGTGATCAAAGGCAACGCGTTTCAAACACTCACTGGCGTCTTTTATCAAAGCTTTGTTAGAGATGTTACATATATAATCTGAGAGGAATCATTCTCAATAGAAAATACAGCATAAATATCTCATAGGGATATAGTGGATCAAGTTGTGCTCTAAAAGGATGACAGGTGTGGGTAAAAAGGAACACGTGTATCATCTTTAGTATACATAGACCTAATAATGGGAACCAGGAAAGAAATAGGCTATGTTGTGAAGTGGATGGGGATTAGGCAGGGGTTATACGGAGAATGCAGCATGTGGGAAGGGTACTTGGTTTAGGAAGGGGCAGGAGTGGTGATGAGGTGCCTGAAGAAAACATAAAGATAGCCTGGAGGAGACATACAGTCTGGTGATGGAAGGAGGTTGCTACCCGGGTAAAGTAAGGGGACAGGCGGTGTGGTAAGGAGGCAAATGAAAAAGCACATAAAGAAGGTATGTGGTATGGAGCTGCAGAATAATGTAATAAAATGTAATCAGTTACCTCAGAGGGATGTGGCTGTGCTGCGTTCCCGCGTCTGTCAATGGCGTCTGGCAGGGGAATGTAGCAGAGTGCCTGCTTAAAGAAGTTGTCCACTACTTTGACATTGATGCCCTATTCGTAGGATAGGGCATCAATGTATGATCGGGCGGGGTCCCGCACGCGGCACTCCCGCTAATCAACTGTTATCGGTGTCGGTGGCAGCGGCCATCGGCCGGAAGTCCTTCACTGCGGTGCTTGGCTGTCAAGTTGTAGTGGCCGCCGCTTGTAACTGCACATCCGCCTCCCATTCAATTGATGACAATCGATGACAGCTGATCAGCGGGGGTGCCGCGTGTGGGACCCCAGCTGATCATACATCAATGCCCTATCCCATGGATAGGGCATCAATGTCAAAGTAGTGGACAACCACTTTAAGTAACCAGCGGTAACTGGTTACATTATATTACATTATCTTGCAACTACGGAACACATACCTTCTTTATGTGCCATTTCATTTACCTCCTTACCACCCCTTTTCCCTCCAACACTAGACTGTATGTCTCCTCCAGGATATCTTTATGTCTCTTGCAGACAACTATGGAGGCAGTTACCACCTCCAAATGTAAGGTACAAGAAACAAATCTGACCAGCACCTCCTTACAGAATGAAACAAGTGTGACAAGCTGCTTGTTACATAAGTGTTCCGGGTCTGGGTCCTGTTCCCTTCACCTAGGTGCGATAAACTCTCTTGTGCTCCATGTAAGGTGTTAGAACCTTGCTCTTAGGTTTTTTCCTTTGCTGGTCACATGACCTTGTTGGCCTATTTAATCCTGCTCCGCCCTTCTGGCTTTGCTGGACTTCATTGTATAACTACTTTCTAGCTAGCCTGTGCTCTGTATCTTACTCTGTTAGTTTGCTTGGTCTACGGACCTCTATGTTCTATATATTTTGTTTGTTCGTCTGTCTGCTACTATTTCTGTTAGGAGGTGTCCCATATTCCTCCCAGTCCTTAGTACTTGTAGGGATTCCTTCCCCACATCTATAGGTCTCCGTACAGACTAGCTTAGGACTTTAGCAGGTCTGATCGCAGGATCAGGTTCCCTGTTACATCGTAGGGATTCAGCTGAGTTCTATCGTAGGGACAGATCTCCTCTCTTTCCTTAGCTCTGGTAGCAGAACATAACAGGAAGTCCAGCCTGCAAATTCTCTAAGGAAAGATTTTTCTGTTCCATCATGGTGTCGGTTCAGGATTTGGCTAAACACCTGCAGGGACTCTCTCTGGAGGTGGCCGAGCTCCGTCAGCACGTGAGTAACTGTCCTGGAGCACATTTCTTGGAGCCTAAGGTATGTTTGCCGGATTTATTTTTTGGTGAACACCGAGAATTTTTTTCATTTAAAAATGCTTGCTTATTGTATTTTGGTTTGAGACCCAAGTCCTCTGGGGATGAATCCCAGCGCATAGGGTTCATAATGTTACTTTTGCGCAAAGAGCCTCAGGAGTGGGCCTTTTCTTTGCAACCTAGTGATACATGCTTCAGATCAGTGGATAGTTTTTTTTCTGCTTTGGGACTATTATATGATGATCCTGACCGTGTCGCATCAGCTGAGACTGAGTTGAGACGTTTGAAACAGGGATCAGGTAATGTGGAAAAATATTGTACTCATTTCCGTCGATGGTCTACTCAAACAGGGTGGAACGATTCTGCTCTGAAAAGTCTATTTCTTGCTGGGCTCAATGAAAGGGTTAAAGACCTGCTAATTGCTTATCCTACACCTGAAGATTTGCAACAGGCTATGCAATTAGCTATACGGGTGGATAGGAGACTGCGTGCAAGGGTTAATGAGAGCAAATCCTCTGCTATGTCAGTTTCTGGTTATGAGAATGTGTGTACTAACAGTGGTGAACCGATGGAGATTGGATCGGTGGCACCTCGCTCTCAAGAAAAAGACCGTCGATTTTCTGAAGGCTTGTGTTTCTATTGCGGAAAATCTGGTCATTTGATTAAAGGCTGTGAGCTTCGTATGAAGAAAGAAAAAAAAATGGTCAGTCATGCCCGTATTGCCTGTTTAAATTCCAAGGGTGTATTTTTAGCTGCTTCCACGATTGCTCAGGAAAAATTAATGGAATCGGGTGTTTGTTGATTGTGGGTCTACTCTGAATGTAATTGATGGGGGATTCTTGGAAAGACTCAATTTAAAACCCGAACCTTTATCATCCCCCATTGCTGTGGTTTCTGTGGATGGTTCCCCTTTGAAGAATATTACTCTCAAGGTCTGTGAATTTCCTCTTACTATTAATGGTGTTCACCATGAGAAATTGGATTTGGTAGTTTTGAATAACTTGCCTTCTCCAGTAATATTGGGATTGCCCTGGTTAAAATTTCACAATCCTGTACTGGATTGGTCTACCAGTGAAATTAAATCCTGGAGCCATAAATGTTATGACAAGTGTTGTAACGGGCGTATTGCAGCTTTGGATAGGGGAGAATTGCCTGTTCCTATTCAGGATTTTTGGAGAGTTTTTTCTGAGAAGGAATCGCAGGTTTTGCCTCCCCATAGAGACTATGATTGTTCTATTGAATTTGTCCCTGGAGCGACTCTTCCTAAAAGTCGTTTATTTAACCTTACTATTCCTGAGAGGAAGGCTTTGGAGGAATACATACAGACAAGTTTGGCCGCCGGTCACATTAGGCCCTCTAAGTCTCCTGTGGCGGTTGGATTTTTTTTTGTAAAAAAAAAGGACGGCGGTTTACGTCCTTGTCTGGATTTTCGTGAGATTAACAAAATTACTGTACGCAATCCTTACCCACTGCCATTGATTCCTGATCTGTTTAACCAGTTAATGGGGGCCAAGTGGTTCTCTAAAATTGACCTTAAGGGAGCATACAATCTGTTGCGCATGAAGGAGGGTGATGAATGGAAGACTGCTTTTAACACTCCTGTGGGTCATTTTGAGAACCTGGTTATGCCTTTTGGTCTTACTAATGCTCCTGCATTTTTTCAGAATCTTATTAATGACATCCTTAGACCTTTGATCGGCAAAAATGTGGTTGTGTATTTGGATGACATTTTGATTTATTCGCCGGATCTGGAGTCTCATTGGCGGAGCGTACGTGAGGTATTACAGTTATTAATGGACAATTCGCTTTTTGCTAAGCTGGAGAAATGTGAGTTCGCTGTACAGAGAATCAGTTTTTTGGGTTACATTATCTCCAGCGAAGGTTTTGAGATGGACCCGGTTAAAGTTCAAGCTGTACAGGAATGGCCTAGGCCTATTGGTTTGAAATCGATACAGAGGTTTTTGGGTTTCGCCAATTATTACAGAAAATTCATAAAAAAATTTTCTAGTATTGTCAAACCTCTGACCGATCTCACCAGGAAAGGTGCTGATGCGGTTCAGTGGTCTTCTGAGGCCATTGAAGCTTTTGTGTATCTCAAGGAGAGGTTCACCTCTGCTCCCATCCTTATGCAGCCTGATGTGACTAAGCCGTTTTTGGTTGAGGTTGATGCTTCCTCTGTGGGGGTTGGCGCAGTATTGTCTCAGGATAACGGGGATGGATTACATCCCTGTGCCTTTTTTTCAAAAAATTTTTCGGAGACTGAACTGAATTACGATATTGGTAATCGGGAATTATTGGCTATTAAACTCGCATTTGAACACTGGCGCCACTTCTTGGAAGGTGCTGAATTTCCCGTTCAGGTTCTTACGGATCATAAAAATCTGATATATCTTGATGCTGCCAAGCGCCTGAATGCCCGTCAGGCTAGGTGGGCACTGTTTTTCTCGCGGTTTAATTTCTCCGTTACTTACATCCCTGGTACTAAGAATTTTAAGGCGGATGCCTTGTCTCGCAGTTTTTCTCCCATAGTCGGTGCTGAGAAAGAGGAGAACATTTTACAAGAAGGTGTTGTGATAGCTGCTTTGGACTCCGTTTTGGAAGATGAGATTCTTAAAGCACAGGAGAATGCCCCATCTAACACTCCTCATGGGAGGTTGTTTGTGCCTGGGACCTTTAGGAGAGATTTGTTTGTTGAGTGTCACGAATCTCGGTTGGCAGGTCATCCCGGAATCTCTGAGACCAAGAGACTGGTGGGTCACAGTTTTTGGTGGCCTGGATGGCAGAAGGAAGTCATTAAGTGGGTGCGTCAATGTACTATATGTGCTAGATCTAAGTCCTCACATACTCCTGCTGCGGGGTTGCTTTGTCCTTTGGAGGTTCCCAGTGCTCCTTGGACACATTTGGCTATGGACTTTATAACTGACCTCCCCCCCTCTGAGGGTTTTACTGTCATCTGGGTGGTCGTGGACCGTTTTAGCAAGATGTGTCACTTGGTTCCCTTCGTCAAACTGCCCTGCGCTAAAACTCTCGCTAAGGCCTTTGTCAAGGAAATTGTCAGACTTCATGGCGTTCCTACTGACATTGTTTCTGATAGGGGTCCTCAGTTCGTGGCTCGTTTTTGGCGTGCCTTTTGTGACAGGTTGGGAGTTCATTTGTCGTTCTCGTCCGGATATCATCCTGAATCTAATGGCCAGACAGAAAGGAAAAACCAGGATGTTGAGCAGTTCTTGCGTTGTTTTGTGGCAGACAATCAAAAGGGGTGGTCTGAGTTTCTGCCACTTGCTGAATTTGCTCTGAACAATCATACATCTTCTTCTGCTGGTTGTTCGCCTTTTTTTTGTTGTTCTGGGAGACATCCGTCGTTTGGGTCGTTCTCCAAGTTGGGATCTGCCGTGCCTGAGGAGGAGAATTTTTCCGGTGATTTGGAGAGAGTTTGGACGGATGTGCGTGGTAGTCTTCAGGAGGCCAACAGAAAATCTAAAGACTACTTTGATAGGAAACGACAGGAGGTTTTGTTCGCTGTTGGTGACATGGTCTGGTTGTCCTCTAGGAATCTGTGGTTGAGGATTCCTTCTAAGAAATTGGGTCCCAAGTTTGTAGGGCCCTTTAAGGTGCTTCAGGTTGTCAACCAATCTGCTGTTAGGTTGGAGGTTCCTACCTCCTGGAGAATTAATCCGGTATTTCATGTCTCTCTGTTAAAAAAAGCTGTTGTGTCGGATGGTGACGCCTCTGCCTCTGTTCCTCCGGTGGTGGAGGACGGGGAATATGAAATTTCTCGCATCCTTAACTCTAGACGGTATAGAGGTAGTTTGCAGTATCTTGTGGCCTGGAAAGGTTTCGGACCCGAGGATAACTCTTGGGTGAGGTCAGATGATGTTTCCGCGTCCAGACTTATCAGAGCGTTTCACAGGAGATTTCCTGATAAGCCTGGTCCTAGGGGATCCGGAGGATCCTCTTAGAAGGGGGGGTACTGTTAGAACCTTGCTCTTAGGCTTTTTCCTTTGCTGGTCGCATGACCTTGTTGGCCTATTTAATCCTGCTCCGCCCTTCTGGCTTTGCTGGACTTCATTGTATAACTACTTTCTAGCTAGCCTGTGCTCTGTATCTTACTCTGTTAGTTTGCTTGGTCTACGGACCTCTATGTTCTATATATTTTGTTTGTTCGTCTGTCTGCTACTATTTCTGTTAGGAGGTGTCCCATATTCCTCCCAGTCCTTAGTACTTGTAGGGATTCCTTCCCCACATCTATAGGTCTCCGTACAGACTAGCTTAGGACTTTAGCAGGTCTGATCGCAGGATCAGGTTCCCTGTTACATCGTAGGGATTCAGCTGAGTTCTATCGTAGGGACAGATCTCCTCTCTTTCCTTAGCTCTGGTAGCAGAACATAACATAAGGCTTTGCAAGTGGCCCATTTTGCTGCCATGTGATCATCTAGCTAAGCCTACATAAGGTCTACCAAGACACATACCTGTGTCTTAGTATTAAGACGACTCTTAATTTGACTGTGCACCACTACTTTCCTTAAGTACCTGTTACCCTGTGTCGTGTTTGCCTGCAGCCTCCAGTGCTTCTAGTACCTGTTTCCTGTGTGCCTTACCTGCCTGCTGCACCAATGCCAATAGCCCGCGTGCCCACCCAGACCTGGGGCTTAGAGGATCCACCTCACAAGGTGAGCCCATAACACTGCTGAGAACTGCATTTCTGCTACATAGATTATACATATTAAATTGAGGCACTTAGCACAAAATTTGGCCAATTCCTGTCAACTTGTCATCAGCCACAACAACTCGATCTCTCATTGAGGGGCTCCTAAATCAATCGAATATCCTGGCCTACAAGTTTAAAGGAAATCTGTTAGCAGTATTTCACACCCCAAACTGTTTTTGGGGCCTGAAAGCGAATGCAGCTCTTTCAAAGACAAGTCCATCAATACTTTTAAATGGCCAGTCCTTTCCTCGTTTACTGAGAAATCAGGGTTTAAATTGATATACACATGTGGCTGAAGAGCTATTTGTAGATCTGAAACCTGCGTCACTCCAGCTCTATTCCCCAACCAGCGCCTCCTCCTCCTGCTTTTCGCCTGAACTCACACAGCATAGAGGCTGTCAATCAGGCAGAAGGAGGCAGCACTGGACGGGGAATAGAGCTGGAGTGACAAAGGCTTCAGATCTACCATAGTCCTTCTGCCCTATTTGCATATCAATTCAAACACTGATTTCTCAGTAATGGAGAAACGGACTGGCCATGTAAAGGTATTGCTGGACTTGTCTTTGAAAGAGCTACATGCACATATAAATAGTTTGGGGTGTGAGATTCCCTTTAATTTTTGTTATTCTTTAATGAAAATATATTACAATGATACCACAATCAACATTTTCTGAATAGTCAGGACATAATTTTTTTAATTTTTTTTTTTCATGACTATTTTTTATTATTTTACTTCTTTATGTAATTTAAGACATTTTAGCCTGACTTTTACTCTAAAAAATGGTCACATGCCAAGATTTATCCGCCTCCAAAAAACCAGGCAGCGCTCTCCACTAGTCTACACTGTGTTCCTACCCTGTAGTGCTTTGAGCATGTTCGGAGCTGATTTAGTATTAGTTTCCTCGGGTTTAGCTGTAATGCACACTCTATACCAAAGCAGGAAAGTAAAACATATTTTCATTCCTTCCATTAAACAAAGCAGGGGTTATTCAGAGACATGAAAATGTTTTCCCCGCGCTAGAGATCAAGTTATGCTTATGAATCTTTTCATAATCCGGGTGCAGGCGTCCATGGGCATTACCGCGCGTGTTAATATCCGAGATGAAAATGTTTATAGGAATTGGAATGGATGAAGTCTGCCAGTAAATAGCCATCAAAGTATCAATGACCAAATTCACCGCACACCTCAGGTCATAAGCGAAACGAGCTTAGCGTTCTCAGCCTATTACTTTACTGGATGTTTACAAATTAGAGAGATCGCCACAAAAGCGTCCATTGTGTTTAGACTGGCAAATCCTCCTTGAGATAAGCGCTGCTCGGCTAGATGGGAAGTTAAATATGAAGCACGGATGAGGATGTAGTGATTGCTCTCTGCAGGTCTATAGTAATAGAACAGAATAAGAAATTGTGAATTCTTGTGCAATTGTCTATTGTGGGTTTGCATCAGATTATTATTATTGTAATATTGCTCGCACAAGTTCATGCAAAATATACAAGATGGGCCACAAAAACCAGCCCGCTGCTCCCCTAAGTGATTTGTGCCTTATAGGTCTTACCTTCATCCTCAGAATTGTCTTTTGGCTTGTGCAGACGACCGTATGTTCTCCATCCTAGAAAAAAAGGTCCCATTATGCTAATCAGATTCTGATCAGAATTTGTTCAGATTGTGATCTGACTTTCTTGGATGTGGAGAATTTAAAATAAAAAAGTTTCTCCATCATCTCCACTCAGTCTGTCCGTGAAAATTGGACCGCACTTGGAAGTCATCCCAGCGCAGTACGATGTTTTCCACGGACCCAAAGATATGAATGGGTGAGTGCCATCTGATTATTTGCATGCTGCGATTTTCTTAGCAAACACAAGACTTCAAAAGGGTATGAGGCCTTCTCCAAAGACCTTGGTATCCCAGATTCAACAGTGCGCAATGTTATTAAGAAGTTTGCCAAGTATGGAACCATCAAGAACTTCCCTAGACGTGGGGGAAAGAGGAAAATTGGCAATAGATGTCTTTGAAGGTTGGTGCGAATGGTGAAAAAACCAAAGACCTGAAGGCCAACCTGGAACAGTCTGGGGTCATGGTTTCAACAAGTAACATATGCTGCACACTAAACCAAGCAGAGCTTTATGGGCAAAGGCCAAGGAAGAAACCATTGCTCTAGAAAAGACATAAAAAGGAATGACTGATCTTTGCCAAAGAGTACCTTGACAAAACACAATCCTTCTGGGAAAATGTTCTGTGGACAGATGAAACAAAAATAGAGCTTTTTGGCAATGCAAAGCAGCAGTTTGTTTACAGATGGCGCAAAGAAGCTTGTAAGGAAAAGAACACCTTACCAACAGTTAAGCATGGTGGAGGATCCATAATGCTGTGCGGTTGCTTTACTGCATCTGGTGGTGGAAGCCTTTGTTAGAATCCTCCTGTTAGTTTTTTCTATCTTGTGTTTTGTGGTCACGTGACCATCAGCCTATATATTCCAGCTCCGCCCTTCTGGCTTTGCTGGACTTCAGTGTTGTTTGACTGTTTTGATAGCCTGGTGCTTCGGTGCCTATCTCTGTCAGTTTGCTTGGTCCTCTTGCACCTTTAGTACTTTTTGTCAGTTTGTCTTTTGTGTTCTACAACAATTTCTGTTTAGGAGGTGTCCCATTTTTGTCCCAGTCCTTAGTTCTTTTAGGGACCCCTTCCTTAATTCTATAGGTCTTCGTTCAGACTAGCCGAGGACGAAGGCGGGTCTGTTCACTAGGAACAGGCAGCCCGCTACATCGTAGGGATTCAGCTTAGTCTTACTGTAGGGACAGCTTTCCCCTATCTTTCCTTAGTTCTTGTTGCAGATCATAACAGTAAGTCCAGCCCAAAAAAACTAAAAGGAAAGAAATTCGGGGATCAGTATGGTTTCTGTCCAGGATTTGGCTCAACGCCTGCAGGGATTGTCTCTGGAGGTGGCCGAGCTTCAGCAACACGTGAGTAGCTGTCCTGGAGCGCATTTTGTGGAACCGAAGGTAGGACTGCCTGATGTTTTTTATGGTAAACAGCAAGATTTTTTTTCCTTTAAAAATGCTTGTTTGTTATATTTTCGTTTGAGACCAAGATCCTCTGGGAATGAATCACAGCGCATTGGTTTTATTATGTCACTTTTGCGCAAAGAACCACAGGGTTGGGCCTTTTCTCTCCAGCCTAATGATCCGTGTTTAAGTTCTGTTGAAGAATTTTTTTCTGCTATGGGGCTATTATATGACGATCCTGATCGAATCTCATCTGCTGAATCAGAACTTAGACGTTTGAATCAGGGGTCTGATGATGTTGAAAATTATTGCACACACTTCAGGAGATGGGCTTCAGAAGTTAAGTGGAATGATTTGGTGCTGAGATGTTTATTTCTTGCTGGTCTAAGTGAAAGTGTTAAGGATTTTCTAATTGCATTCTCTGCACCTGAGACTCTGCAGGATGCTATGCAGTTAGCTGTTCGTATAGACAGGAGACTGAGGTACAGGCTCAATGATGTAAAGACTCCTGTAATGTCAGGTCCTAGTCCCCATAAAATCTGCTCTGACAGTGGGAAACCGATGGAGGTTGGTGGGATGTCACTCCGCTCTCAGGAAAAAGACCGGAGATTCGCCGAGGGATTGTGTCTTTATTGTGGTAAAGGTGACCATTTGATTAAGTATTATGAGCGTCGTTTAAGTAAAGAAAAAAAAGGTCAGTTACGCCCGTATAGCTTGTTTACGCTCTGCAGGAGTATTTCTCTCTGGGAGTACTTCTCTGCAGGGAGATTTGATTGAATTTCAGGTATTTGTGGATTGTGGTTCAACACTTAATGTGTTTGATAAAGGGTTTTTGGAAAACCTTAAATTGAAATCCAAACCTTTGTCATCACCTATTTCTGTGGTTGCAATTGATAACACTCCTTTGAAATGTATTACTCACAAGACTGCTGCATTTCCTCTCACTATCAATGGAGTTCAACAAGAAATTTTGGACTTAGTTGTTTTGGATAATTTACCCTCTCCAGTTGTTCTAGGATTGCCTTGGTTAAAACTGCACAATCCTTTATTGGACTGGTCTACTAATGTGATTAAGTCTTGGAGTCCGAAGTGCTATTATAAATGTTGTAATGGTTGCATTGCGGCTGTGGAAAAAGTGGAATTACCTGTACCTATTCAAGATTTTTGGAGGGTTTTTTCGGAGGAGGAGTCGCAAGTTTTACCTCTTCATAGGGATTATGATTGCGCCATTGAGTTTGTTCCGGGAGCTACTCTTCCCAAAAGTCACTTGTTTAATCTGACTATCCCTGGAAGAAAGGCCTTGGAGGAATACATACAGACTAGCCTGGCTGCTGGTCACATTAGACCTTCTAAGTCGCCTGTGGCAGTTGGATTCTTCTTTGTTAAAAAAAAGGACGCCGGTTTACGTCCATGTCTGGATTTTCGTGAAATTAATAAGATTACCGTACGCAATTCCTACCCATTACCATTAATTCCTGACTTGTTTAACCAGTTAGTGGGAGCCAAGTGGTTCTCCAAAATTGATCTCCGGGGGGCATACAATTTGTTACGTGTGAAGGAGGGTGATGAATGGAAAACTGCTTTCAACACTCCGGTAGGTCATTTTGAGAATCTGGTGATGCCTTTTGGTCTTACCAATGCACCTGCATTTTTTCAGAACCTTATTAATGACTTCCTGAGACCTTTGATTGGTAAGAATGTGGTTGTGTATTTGGATGACATTTTGATTTATTCACCAGATCTAGAGTCCCATTGGTAGAGTGTACGTGAAGTTTTGCAGTTATTGAGTGATAATTCACTGTTTGCTAAGATGGAGAAATGTGAGTTCGCTGTGCAGAAAATTAGTTTTTTGGGCTACATTGTCTCCAGCGAGGGCTTTCAGATCGACCCTGTGAAGGTTCAGGCTGTGCAGGAATGGCCTATTGGTTTGAAATCTATACAGAGATTTTTGGGTTTTGGCAATTATTACAGGAAATTCATTAAGAATTTTTCTGTAATTGTTAAACCTCTAACCGATCTCACCAGGAAAGGTGCGAATACGGCCCAGTGGACGACTGAGGCCATTGAAGCGTTTGAGTATCTCAAAGAGAGGTTCAGTTCTGCCCCTATTCTTATGCAGCCTGATGAGACCAAGCCTTTTTTGGTCGAGGTCGATACTTAATTGGTGGGGGTCAGAGCAGTTTTGTCTCGGGAGAACAAGGATAGAGTACATGCTTGTGCCTTCTTTTCGAAAAAAATTTCGGAAACCGAACTGAATTATGATGTTGGAAATCGGGAGTTGCTGGCTATTAAACTCGCGTTTGAACATTGGATGCTGCCAAGTGCTTGAATGCCCGTCAAGCTAGGTGGGCACTTTTTTTTTCTCGGTTTCATTTTTCTGTTACCTATATCCCTGGTACTAAGAATGTTAAAGCCGATGCTTTATCTCGCAGCTTCTCTCCTACGGTCGGTGCCAAGGAGGAGGAGAGCATTTTACAGAAAGGAGTTGTGGTGGCGGCTTTGGACTCTGTTTTGGAGAATGGGATTCTGAAAGCTCAAGATGATGCT
Organism: Phyllobates terribilis; assembly: GCF_046119375.1. Classification (NCBI taxonomy): domain Eukaryota; kingdom Metazoa; phylum Chordata; class Amphibia; order Anura; family Dendrobatidae; genus Phyllobates; species Phyllobates terribilis. The sequence goes on along the minus strand of NW_027362764.1, from coordinate 725,109,094 downwards.
CCATCTAACACTCCCCATGGGAGGTTGTTCGCGCCTAGAGCCTTTAGGAGAGATTTGTTTGTGGAGTGTCATTAGTCTCTGTTGGCAGGTCATCCAGGAATTTCGGAGACTAAGAGACTGATCAGTCGCAGTTTTTGGTGGCCTGGATGGCAGAAGGTGTGTCAGTGTACTGTGTGCGCTAGGTCAAAGGCTTTACATATTCCTGCTGCGGGGTTGCTTTGCCCTCTGGAGGTTCCTAGTGCGCCTTGGACGCATCTCACTATGGATTTTATTACTGATCTTCCTGTGTACGAGGGTTTTACTGTCATCTGGGTGGTCGTGGACCGTTTTAGTAAGAGGTGTCATTTGGTTCCATTCATTAAGTTGCCCTGCGCCAAGACACTCGCTAAGGCGTTTGTTAAGGAGATTGTCAAGCTCCATGGCGTTCCCACGGATATTGTTTCTGATAGAGGACCTCAGTTTGTGGCTCGCTTTTGGCATGCTTTTTGTGACAGGTTGGGAGTCCATTTGTCATTTTCATCTGGTTATCATCCTGAGTCGAATGGACAGACTGAAAGAAAGAACCAGGATGTTGAGCAGTTTTTGCGTTGTTTTGTGGCGGACAATCAAGAGGTGTGGTCTGAGTTTCTGCCTCTCGCAGAATTTGCTCTTAACAATCATACATCCTCCTCTGCTGGGTGTTCTCCTTTTTTTTGTTGTACTGGGAGACATCCGTCCTTTGGTTCATTCTCCAAATTGGGGTCGGCGGTGCCAGAGGAGGAGAATTTTTCCGGTGATTTGGAGAGAGTTTGGACTAATGTACGTTGTAACCTTCAACAGGCTAACAAAAAGTCCAAGAAGTATTTTGACAGGAAACGTAAAGAGGTTTTGATTACTGTGGGTGACATGGTTTGGTTGTCCTCGAAGAACCTGCGGTTGAGGATTCCCTCTAAAAAACTGGGTCCTAAGTTTGTGGGTCCATTTAAAGTGCTTCAGGTTGTTAACCAGTCTGCTGTTAGGTTGGATGTCCCTACTTCCTGGAAGATTAATCCTGTGTTTCATGTTTCCTTGTTGAAAAAGGCTGACGTATCTGTAGGGACGTCACTGTCACAGTTCCTCCTGTGGTGGAAGACGGCGAATATGAAATTTCGCGTATCTTGAATTCTAGATGGCATAGAGGGAGATTACAGTATCTTGTCTCCTGGAAGGGTTTCGGTCCCGAAGACAACTCCTGGGTAAGGACAGATGATGTCTCTGCTCCTAGGCTTGTTAAAGCTTTCCACAGGAGGTTTCCGGATAGGCCTGGGCCTGGAGGATCCGGAGGATCCTCATAAAAGAGGGGGTAGTGTTAGAACCCTCCTGTTAGTTTTTTCTATCTTGTGTTTTGCGGTCACGTGACCATCTGCCTATATATTCCAGCTCTGCCCTTCTGGCTTTGCTGGACTTCAGTGTTGTTTGACTGTTTTGATAGCCTGGTGCTTCGGTGCCTATCTCTGTCAGTTTGCTTGGTCTTCTTGGACCTCTAGAACTTTTTGTCAGTTTGTCTTTTGTGTTCTACAACAATTTCTGTTTAGGAGGTGTCCCATTTTTGTCCCAGTCCTTAGTTCTTTTAGGGACCCCATCCTTAATTCTATAGGTCTTCCTTCAGACTAGCCGAGGACGAAGGCGGGTCTGTTCACTAGGAACAGGCAGCCCGCTACATCGTAGGGATTCAGCTTAGTCTTACTGTAGGGATAGCTTTCCCCTATCTTTCCTTAGTTCTTGTTGCAGATCATAACAGCCTTGACTGTATCACAGGAATCATAAAATCAGAGAATTATCAAGAGATTTTAGAGAGAAATGGCCTAAACAGTGGAAGAAAATTTGGTTTTGACACCAAAATTTGTCCCACAATTTCTGCTGAATTTAGAAATACTCCATATGTGGCTGTACAGTACTGCTTAGTAATATGGCGAGACTCGAGAGGGATGGAGCCCTTTTTGCCTTCTGAAGTGCAGGTAAAATTGATAAGGCAGCGTTATTCTTCGGGTCAGTACGATTACAGCGAGACCCCATTTATATAGTTTTTTTTATGTTTTGGCGCTTTTACACAATAAAAAATATTTTATAGAAAAAAGAGGGCTGTAATTGTTTATTTTTCCAATGATGGAGCTGTATGGCGGCTTGTTTTTTTGCAGGACAAGATGGTGTTTCCAGCAATACCATTTTTATTTACATTCACCTTTTTAATCGCGTTTTATTCCACTTTTAGTTCAGCGGTATGATGATAAAGCATAGTTTTTTGCCTTGTTTCATTCTTTTTTTTTAATGGTGTTAACTGAAGGGGTTAACTAGTGGGACATTTTTTATAGGTCGTGTACTTCTGTACGCGGCCAAACCAAATATGTGTACTTTTTTTTATTTTTTTTAACAGATAAATTTATTTATTGAATTTATATATATAAACTTTGTTCTTTATTTTGTGATTTTTTTTAAATATTTTTAGAGTTTTTATTAACATTTTTTTTACTTTATTACATTGTCCCACTATGGGACATCAACTGTCCCTGCACTGATCACTGATCTAATACTCTGCAGTGCATTTGCACAGAGAGCATTAGATCAGCGTCTGACAGGCAGGAAGGAAGCATCTCAGCTCCTGCTTTCTCAGTAGGTGCTGAGTGGCCACCTTCCTGCAGGACCCTGAAGGACCCCACGGCCATCTTGAGAACGGTGGTCACCATGAAGACCATCAGTACAGCGCGTTGTGCTGATGGAAGCAGACAGGGAGCTCACTCCCTGTGCGATGCCCTGCGATGTCGCTGCCACTATTGACAGCAGTATCACAGGAGTTAAAAGTCCGTGATCGATTGTGGGTGTTACTGCAGGGTCATAGAGCTGTCACATAGAGCTGACACCTGCACTCAATCCCGGCGGCGCTCAGCGTGAGCCCGTGCGATCGTGGTGCCGTATATATACGGCACTTTGCTGGAATACAGCTCCCGCGAGAGAGGGAGTTAATAATACCTGCCCTTAGCAGTGCCCACCTCCACCTCGCTGGCATCTGAGTTGCACTGGACGTCTGTGCCAGTTACTGATGCAGTCATGGTCCATTCAGCTGGTTCATTAAGAGTCACTCTCATCTTATCAGTCCATAAAACCTTAGAAAAATCTATTTTCAGATATCTCTTGGTCCTGTCTTAACGTTTCCCCTTCAGTGTCTTGCTCAGTGGTGGTCGGGCTCAGCCTCCTCACCCCTGCCATATCTCTGAGCACTGAACACCTTGTACTTCTGGGCCACCAGGGAAGTTACAGTTTTGGAATATGACAGCACTAGAGGATAATGGCTTCCTGGTCGCTTCACGTTTGATTCTTCTCAAATGTTTAGCAGATAATTTTAGGTTTTTTTTTCCTCAACACATATACTGCGCCCCCATTATATAGCTCGGAATTGGAAAATCTGCATAGAAATGATGATGAGGTCAAAATACTCAATTGCCTAATCATTTAGCACACTGTTTATACATACATATGTGTGTCACCCTGGCCTGGATGCCACAAGTGTAAATAAAGCTGTGTCTGAGAGCAAGGGGGAGGTTCTCTAGTCAGGGGAACATTAGCATGCAATGCCTCCTGTCTCAGGCCAGTAGGGGGAGCTGGCTGCCCCTATAAAAGCTGGTACTGGGGGCAGGGTTAGGGAGAACTTAATGGCCTGTCTCAGCACTGAGACTTGTCCCAGAGCAGAGCAGGGACAGACAGTTTTGTATTGCACCTAAGAGGAAGTGTGGCAAGAGGAGAGCCACAAGCCAGAGACAAGAGGCGAAGAGAGCCTGTCTTGGCAGATAAAAGACTTACTTTACCAGACTTTGGTGTCTGAGGCTGGGAGGATTCTACATCCCCCAGCAGAGAACCAGTCTGCAAGGGACTGTATATTCCTTGGCCTAAGAAGCCTGGAGGCCCTGCCACAACCGAAGGGACCAGTAAAGCCGTACAAGGCTGGGAGCAGAAAGGAACCCACGTCGCAGGCCATACAGGCGAGAATACACGGAAAGCTTGGAAACGTGGGCTGTTACCCTATAACGAGATAGCCAGAAGGAGTGCAGAAAGCACGGTAGGCCTACACCCTCACCCTGACCAGGGCCAATTTCCCCGTTGCTCTCAGACATCCAGGTCCCCTCCTAGCTGGGACTGTTTATGGGTCAGTTTACCTGTTTCAGTAAAGACCCTGGACTGCAACCTATTGTCTGTGTGCTCCTTCGCGCCTCCAGCACTACCGGTACTGGGACTCACACCACCATCACTCCCACCATCCATTATACTGCCCTGGGGCCGCACTCTTCCCGTGGGTAGTCACACTACCCTAGCTGCACACCTCATCAGCCCCAGCGGTCTGCATGCAGCAGCGGTTCCTAATAACCGCAATCCACGGGTGGCGTAGTCGGACATTATCAGCAGAACGTAGCAGACTACCATTGGCCTGACCACCCTGAGCCATGGAACCGGGTCGCCACTACTACCCCCATTGTCTCCCTATTGCCCGGATCCGAGTGCCCCACGGCCCAGGGGGCGAGTCAGCTTTGGCGTAGTCGGCAGGATTTCGTGCCCGCAACCACCGGGTACTGCATGCCTGAAAAAGACTTTTGTAACTTACCTGTGGCGAAGTTTCCCGCCGTCCGGAGTCGTTTCCCGCCATCCGGAGCCGATTCCCGCCATCAGACGCCATCTTGGACCGTTTCCCGCCGTCTTCCCGCCATCGGCAGCTGCTTCCCGCCATCGGATGCCATCTTCAGGACGCCGCGTGGGAAGAAGAGGGGCGTGGACGTCCAAAGCGCGCGAGATCTGAAGCTCCGCCCCACACACCGACGCTGCGCAAGGTCCTGGAAGGGAGAGAGAGCGACGCTGACGTCATCAGGACGCCACGCAAGGTCCTCGTCCAGAGCAGCAGCAGCGGAGCCGCGGCCTACAGAAGAGGATCGTCGGAAGGTAGGCCATGCTTAACTAGGGGCGAGGAAGATGTCGGACACAGAGGCGCCCACTACCACCAACGCAGCTGCAGCAGCGGTGATGCCCTTTTCCCTGCCCTACATCCCTGGAGCGGCCTGGCTGCCCAAGTACTCAGGGGAGCCCCATGCCCTAACTGACTTTAAGGAAAGGCTGTACAGTTTGTTCCACGTTTACCCCCTGACAGAGGAACAGAAGGTCAGCATACTAACAGGGCAGTTAACTGGCGCAGCCCAAAGGGAGGTAAAATCATGGCCCACTGAGGAGAAAAGAACTGTAAAGGGTATTCTGGCCCGGCTGCGGGGTACCTTTGACACACGTACCTCCGCTGAAATTAAAATGAGGTTCTATGGATGTAAGCAGCGGGCACAGGACAGCATCAGAGACTATGCCCTAAATCTGCAGGAAGCCTTGAGGGCTATTCAACAAACTGACCCTGGCAGTGTGCAGGAAACGGATAAGCTGCTAACAGAACAATTCATAGAAGATCTGTCTAGCGCCCACAGGGCCCAACTGCGCCTCATGTTCTTTCAGAACCCTGACCTGACCTTTGCCCAATTTAAGGACAGGGCCATAAGGGTGCTCCGTGAATCTGCAACCAGTGGCGCTATAAACCCCCGGCGCCCTGCTCTCACCTACCACCAGGAGGCGGCGCCCTCCTCTATGGACCCCGTGGGGGCTGATGCACAGGCTCTGAACCACGCCCCGTCGAAAGACCTACACCACCAAGTCCAGGAGCTGACCAGCAGCGTCGCGGCGTTGACCAGGACCGTCCAGGCGTTGCAAGTGGACCCGTCAAGACCCATCGAGCTGGCTTCAAGTCCGGAGGATGTCCCGTGGCGTCGACAGAGGAGGATCCCGTCGTTCCGAGGGAGGCCCACAGACCGCTACGCGGAGGATGGACAGCCCTTTTGCCGTCGATGCAACCAGCCCGGACACATTTCCAGGTACTGTAATTTAAACGGGTCCAACCTGGGGCAGAGGGCCAACCCCCAGGCATAAGATCACCAGGCCCTTACAATTGGCGTAATAAGTACGTTGGGGGGTGCCCGGTTTTACCCGTGGTGCTGGATGGTATCCCCATGAGCGCCTTGCTGGATACTGGGTCGCAAGTAACCACTATCCCTTATGTACTTTTTAAGCAGTATTGGACTGATGCTGATATCACACGGTATCCAGACGGTAACTTGAGCATCATCGCCAGTAATGGCTTACCCGTGCCGCAGATGGGGTTCAAGGAGATGACCATTAAGATTGGTAAAGTTGAACTACCGGCACAGGGAGTGATTATTGTTATGCACACGCCCGGGCTGAGCGGCGTGTGCGTGTGATTGTAGTGATTCCACTGGACCATGAACCGGAGAGTGCCTGGAGGGGCGTGACTAAGTATCTGGCCGATCCGACCAAGATGGCACGACGGCATACGACGCCAGTGCACCAGGGAGAAACCGGGCAGAGGGACCAGGTGCTACTCCAGGTCAAACTCCGGACACGGGGGTTGACCCACACAGGGATTACTGGATCAGGCTGGTTAGGCTGGCGCACAGACTGGAGGGTATAGGCAGGCACGACTGGTATGCAGGCAGGCGGGTAAAGGCAAGCGCAGCTAGAGTGCAGACAGGGAGGCACTAGCAGGTAGGAACACAGGCGGGATAGGACCCAGTACACACTGGGACTCAGGAACAATACAGGTAGAGGGGTACAGGCAAGCACAGCTAGAGTGCAGACAGAGAGGCACTAGCAGGTAGGAACACAGGCGGGATAGGACCCAGTACACACTGGGACTCAGGAACAGGCAGGTTAGGCTGGCACAGACTGGTGGATATAAGCAAACACGGCAGGTATGCAGATGGGTGGATACAGGCGAGTATGCAGGCAGGGAGGTACTGGCCGAAAGGACGGGCTGGAGCACAGAAAGGTTAAGACCCAGTACAGACTGGGTCACAGAACCGCAGATGCGGTAGACAACCACAGCAGAGAGGGAACGCCCGAAGCGGTGGGCAAGAACAGAGCAGGACAGGGCTGCAGGAGCAGCGAGCACAAGCAGGGCAGGACAGGACTGCCGGAGCAGCGGGCAGAAGCAGGGCAGGACAGGACTGCCGGAGCAGCGGGCAGAAGCAGGGCAGGACAGGACTGCCGGAGCAGCGGGCAGAAGCAAGGCAGGACAGGACTGCCGGAGCAGCGGGCAGAAGCAGGGCAGGACAGGACTGCCGGAGCAGCGGGCAGAAGCAGGGCAGGACAGGACTGCCGGAGCAGCGGGCAGAAGCAGGGCAGGACAGGACTGCCGGAGCAGCAGGCAGAAGCAGGGCAGGACAGGACGCCAGGAGCAGTGAGCAAAGGGTCAGAGCTGAGCGAGACTGCCGGAGCAGTGAGCAAGAGTAAAGCAGGACGAGACCGCCTGGAGTAGTGAGCAAGAGTGGAGCAAGACTGCCGGAGCAGTGAGCAAAAGGATAAGAGCGGAGCGAGACTGCCGGAGCAGTGAGCAAAGGAGTCAGAGCAGGCTAGAACCGCCGGAGCGGTGAGCAAAGGAGTCAGAGCAGGCTAGAACCGCCGGAGCGGTGAGCAAAGGAGTCAGAGCAGGCTAGGCTGAGTAGGGGGGACAGGGCTCTGTTCACACGGAACAGACAGGAAGGGAAAGGCAGAGCCAGACACCCACAGGGTACTTGCAGTGAAGTAGCGAGTGGACCACAAACTCACAAACGGGAGTACAGAGACAACAAGCAGGAGTTAGGTACGAGTTCAGACTCTGCAGAAAAAGGAAGGGAACGGACATAGAGGCAAAACAGGTAAAGGATAGGAGAGAGTTCAGACTGGAACTGAGTGTACGGAGGAGACCGACACTGCAGCGGGATACAGGAGCGGGTCTGGGAATACGGCCCCCAGAGAGGCAGGACGAACAGGCAAGGAGCGTGTTCAGACAGGACAGACAAGATACAGGAGCGGGTCTAGGTAATCGGCCCCTAGAAGGCAGGAGGAACAGGCTAGGAGCGTGTTCAGACAGGTCAGACAAGATACAGGAACAGGTCTAGGTAATCGGCCCCTAGAAGGCAGGAGGAACAGGCTAGGAGCGTGTTCAGACAGGCCTGGAAATACAGCCTCCAGGATAGGCAGACAAGAGAACACAGAACGGGACCTGGCACCTTCAGAGTGCAAGCACACACTGAAAGAAACACTATGCTCAGGCAGGGATAGATGGGCGCAGCTGAGCTATATACCAGGTGACAGACAGCAATAGGCTGAGGACGCACAAGAGGTGTGACCCACAGCAGGTACAAAAAGCAGGAAGTGATCGGGCGCCGCCCTTAAGCAGCAGAAACAGACACAAACAGACAGCATGGAGGGAAGCCAGAGAGACATTCTGGACAGGAGATCAAGTGCGCGCTCTTGCACAGTGGGAGATGGACCACTATGCAAGGACGCCGCCAGGTATGTTACAGTACCCCCCCTTACGCCCCCTCTTCTTCAGGCCTGCCAGAATCTTCCGCAGGGAATTCGAGGGCCAATTCTTCACTTCGAAGAGATCACTTCCACTGTCCACCGGAAAAACTGGTCTCCTCTGGGTAGCTAGGATGCTACCTCCCATCCAGCCACCCTTAGCAACAGACGAAACGGGTGGAGTACCAGGAACAGCACACAAGGAAGTCTCTCTCCACATATTTTCAGGTGGCACCCCAGAGGGTACAGGAGACAACTGGAAGTCCTCCACCGGGTTGGAGGGGGACAGAGACTTGGGGGTAATCTCTGCTTCGAGGTACATCTTGTCAAGCTCACAGGAAGAAATAGACGGGTTATCAGGTACATAATGAGGAAAAGTCACTGTCTCTTTGTTTTCTGGTGGTACCCCGGAGGATTCAGGAAACAACTGGAGGTCCTCCGCCGGGTCAGAAGAGTGCAGAGGCTCAGAGAAAACATCTGCTTCAGAGTACACTAGGTCGGACTCACTGGACGAAGCAGGCGAGGTATCGGGTACCGAGTATAGGAAAGTCTCTGTCCATTCTCCACCAGGTGGCACCCCGAAGGGTTCTGGAGACAACTGGCGGTCCTCCGCCTGGTCAGAGGGGTGTAGAGACTCACGGGTAACCTCTGCTTCAGAGTACACTAGGTCGGACTCACTGGACGAAGCGAGCGAGGTATCAGGTACAGAGTATAGGAGAGTCTCTGTCCTTTCGCTACCAGGTAGCACCCCGAAGGGTTCAGGAGACAACTGGAGGTCCTCCGCCTGGTCGGAGGGGTGTAGAGACTCGGGAGTAACCTCTGCTTCGGAGTACACTAGGTTGGACTCACTGGACGAAGCGAGCGAGGTATCAGGTACAGAGTATAGGAGAGTCTCTGTCCTTTCGCTACCAGGTAGCACCCCGAAGGGTTCAGGAGACAACTGGAGGTCCTCCGCCTGGTCGGAGGGGTGTAGAGACTCAGGGGTAACTACCACCTTGGGGTACCCATTGTCAGGCTCACAGGACGAAGCGGACAAAGTATCGAGTACCGGGTGTAGAGAATTCTCTCTCCATTTGTCATCGAGTGGTATCCCGGAGGATTCAGGAGGCAACAGGGGGTCCTCCGCCAGGTAGTAGAGGTGCACAGACTCTGAGGTAACCACAGCTTTGGAGCATCCTTGGACATGCACACCGGTTAAAGTGGGTGAAGCATCTGATGCCGGGTGCAGGAAGTTCTCCTGTGTGGAGTCTGGATGGGCAGAAGTCTCTTCGGGCAGGAGAACTGGTGCACTACCCACGCACATTACCCGTTGGGGCTTCTCCGGGATACAGGGAGATGAAGCTTCAGTAGGGACTTCAAGGTTGGGGTCAGGAGGTCTCAGGGAGGACAGACCCTGGCGTGACGGCTTGCCTCTATGTCTAGCACGTCTGGACTGCCTCTTGAGGTTGGGAGAAGTATTCCGGAAAGCGTAGTCACCCTGTGAGGATTCTGGGTGGGCAGTAGTCTCATTGGGCTGGAGGACTATTGCGCTACCCACACACATTACCCGTCGGGGCTGCTCCGGGATATTGGGAAGTGAAGCTTCAGCAGGGGCTTCAGGGTTAGGGTCCTCGAAGACCATACGAAAGGCCACCAGGAAGGCCTGCAGGTCAAGGACGACAGGATCCCATGCTTCCCATAGGGGGGTGACCCATTTCAAGGCATCACCCGCTAGGTAGTCAATCATAAAGGCCACTTTAGCCCAATCGGAAGGAAAATAGAGAGGGTAGGCCTTAAAGTGTAGCATGCATTGCTCCACAAATGCACGACACTGTCTTGGATCCCCATAGTAACGTGGCGGATCCGCAGGAACGAGAGCTGATAGATCCATCTGGACGGTGCGTAATTCGCCTGGAACTCAGCTAAGGAAAAAAAAAATTATTTATTTATTTTAATGCATGTATTCGCTGGAAAACTTCTCAGAGAGCGAAGGCCGTGGGGCTCAACGGGAACCATGGCCTGAGCATGCTGTTATGCACACGCCCGGGCTGAGCGGCGTGTGCGTGTGATTGTAGTGATTCCACTGGACCATGAACCGGAGAGTGCCTGGAGGGGCGTGACTAAGTATCTGGCCGATCCGACCAAGATGGCACGACGGCATACGACGCCAGTGCACCAGGGAGAAACCGGGCAGAGGGACCAGGTGCTACTCCAGGTCAAACTCCGGACACGGGGGTTGACCCACACAGGGATTACTGGATCAGGCTGGTTAGGCTGGCGCACAGACTGGAGGGTATAGGCAGGCACGACTGGTATGCAGGCAGGCGGGTAAAGGCAAGCGCAGCTAGAGTGCAGACAGGGAGGCACTAGCAGGTAGGAACACAGGCGGGATAGGACCCAGTACACACTGGGACTCAGGAACAATACAGGTAGAGGGGTACAGGCAAGCACAGCTAGAGTGCAGACAGAGAGGCACTAGCAGGTAGGAACACAGGCGGGATAGGACCCAGTACACACTGGGACTCAGGAACAGGCAGGTTAGGCTGGCACAGACTGGTGGATATAAGCAAACACGGCAGGTATGCAGATGGGTGGATACAGGCGAGTATGCAGGCAGGGAGGTACTGGCCGAAAGGACGGGCTGGAGCACAGAAAGGTTAAGACCCAGTACAGACTGGGTCACAGAACCGCAGATGCGGTAGACAACCACAGCAGAGAGGGAACGCCCGAAGCGGTGGGCAAGAACAGAGCAGGACAGGGCTGCAGGAGCAGCGAGCACAAGCAGGGCAGGACAGGACTGCCAGAGCAGCGGGCAGAAGCAGGGCAGGACAGGACTGCCGGAGCAGCGGGCAGAAGCAGGGCAGGACAGGACTGCCGGAGCAGCGGGCAGAAGCAAGGCAGGACAGGACTGCCGGAGCAGCGGGCAGAAGCAGGGCAGGACAGGACTGCCGGAGCAGCGGGCAGAAGCAGGGCAGGACAGGACTGCCGGAGCAGCGGGCAGAAGCAGGGCAGGACAGGACTGCCGGAGCAGCGGGCAGAAGCAGGGCAGGACAGGACGCCAGGAGCAGTGAGCAAAGGGTCAGAGCTGAGCGAGACTGCCGGAGCAGTGAGCAAGAGTAAAGCAGGACGAGACCGCCTGGAGTAGTGAGCAAGAGTGGAGCAAGACTGCCGGAGCAGTGAGCAAAAGGATAAGAGCGGAGCGAGACTGCCGGAGCAGTGAGCAAAGGAGTCAGAGCAGGCTAGAACCGCCGGAGCGGTGAGCAAAGGAGTCAGAGCAGGCTAGAACCGCCGGAGCGGTGAGCAAAGGAGTCAGAGCAGGCTAGGCTGAGTAGGGGGGACAGGGCTCTGTTCACACGGAACAGACAGGAAGGGAAAGGCAGAGCCAGACACCCACAGGGTACTTGCAGTGAAGTAGCGAGTGGACCACAAACTCACAAACGGGAGTACAGAGACAACAAGCAGGAGTTAGGTACGAGTTCAGACTCTGCAGAAAAAGGAAGGGAACGGACATAGAGGCAAAACAGGTAAAGGATAGGAGAGAGTTCAGACTGGAACTGAGTGTACGGAGGAGACCGACACTGCAGCGGGATACAGGAGCGGGTCTGGGAATACGGCCCCCAGAGAGGCAGGACGAACAGGCAAGGAGCGTGTTCAGACAGGACAGACAAGATACAGGAGCGGGTCTAGGTAATCGGCCCCTAGAAGGCAGGAGGAACAGGCTAGGAGCGTGTTCAGACAGGTCAGACAAGATACAGGAACAGGTCTAGGTAATCGGCCCCTAGAAGGCAGGAGGAACAGGCTAGGAGCGTGTTCAGACAGGCCTGGAAATACAGCCTCCAGGATAGGCAGACAAGAGAACACAGAATGGGACCTGGCACCTTCAGAGTGCAAGCACACACTGAAAGAAACACTATGCTCAGGCAGGGATAGATGGGCGCAGCTGAGCTATATACCAGGTGACAGACAGCAATAGGCTGAGGACGCACAAGAGGTGTGACCCACAGCAGGTACAAAAAGCAGGAAGTGATCGGGCGCCGCCCTTAAGCAGCAGAAACAGACACAAACAGACAGCATGGAGGGAAGCCAGAGAGACATTCTGGACAGGAGATCAAGTGCGCGCTCTTGCACAGTGGGAGATGGACCACTATGCAAGGACGCCGCCAGGTATGTTACAGTACCCCCCCCCCTTACGCCCCCTCTTCTTCAGGCCTGCCAGAATCTTCCGCAGGGAATTCGAGGGCCAATTCTTCACTTCGAAGAGATCACTTCCACTGTCCACCGGAAAAACTGGTCTCCTCTGGGTAGCTAGGATGCTACCTCCCATCCAGCCACCCTTAGCAACAGACGAAACGGGTGGAGTACCAGGAACAGCACACAAGGAAGTCTCTCTCCACATATTTTCAGGTGGCACCCCAGAGGGTACAGGAGACAACTGGAAGTCCTCCACCGGGTTGGAGGGGGACAGAGACTTGGGGGTAATCTCTGCTTCGAGGTACATCTTGTCAAGCTCACAGGAAGAAATAGACGGGTTATCAGGTACATAATGAGGAAAAGTCACTGTCTCTTTGTTTTCTGGTGGTACCCCGGAGGATTCAGGAAACAACTGGAGGTCCTCCGCCGGGTCAGAAGAGTGCAGAGGCTCAGAGAAAACATCTGCTTCAGAGTACACTAGGTCGGACTCACTGGACGAAGCAGGCGAGGTATCGGGTACCGAGTATAGGAAAGTCTCTGTCCATTCTCCACCAGGTGGCACCCCGAAGGGTTCTGGAGACAACTGGCGGTCCTCCGCCTGGTCAGAGGGGTGTAGAGACTCACGGGTAACCTCTGCTTCAGAGTACACTAGGTCGGACTCACTGGACGAAGCGAGCGAGGTATCAGGTACAGAGTATAGGAGAGTCTCTGTCCTTTCGCTACCAGGTAGCACCCCGAAGGGTTCAGGAGACAACTGGAGGTCCTCCGCCTGGTCGGAGGGGTGTAGAGACTCGGGAGTAACCTCTGCTTCGGAGTACACTAGGTTGGACTCACTGGACGAAGCGAGCGAGGTATCAGGTACAGAGTATAGGAGAGTCTCTGTCCTTTCGCTACCAGGTAGCACCCCGAAGGGTTCAGGAGACAACTGGAGGTCCTCCGCCTGGTCGGAGGGGTGTAGAGACTCGGGGGTAACTACCACCTTGGGGTACCCATTGTCAGGCTCACAGGACGAAGCGGACAAAGTATCGAGTACCGGGTGTAGAGAATTCTCTCTCCATTTGTCATCGAGTGGTATCCCGGAGGATTCAGGAGGCAACAGGGGGTCCTCCGCCAGGTAGTAGAGGTGCACAGACTCTGAGGTAACCACAGCTTTGGAGCATCCTTGGACATGCACACCGGTTAAAGTGGGTGAAGCATCTGATGCCGGGTGCAGGAAGTTCTCCTGTGTGGAGTCTGGATGGGCAGAAGTCTCTTCGGGCAGGAGAACTGGTGCACTACCCACGCACATTACCCGTTGGGGCTTCTCCGGGATACAGGGAGATGAAGCTTCAGTAGGGACTTCAAGGTTGGGGTCAGGAGGTCTCAGGGAGGACAGACCCTGGCGTGACGGCTTGCCTCTATGTCTAGCACATCTGGACTGCCTCTTGAGGTTGGGAGAAGTATTCCGGAAAGCGTAGTCACCCTGTGAGGATTCTGGGTGGGCAGTAGTCTCATTGGGCTGGAGGACTATTGCGCTACCCACACACATTACCCGTCGGGGCTGCTCCGGGATATTGGGAAGTGAAGCTTCAGCAGGGGCTTCAGGGTTAGGGTCCTCGAAGACCATACGAAAGGCCACCAGGAAGGCCTGCAGGTCAAGGACGACAGGATCCCATGCTTCCCATAGGGGGGTGACCCATTTCAAGGCATCACCCGCTAGGTAGTCAATCATAAAGGCCACTTTAGCCCAATCGGAAGGAAAATAGAGAGGGTAGGCCTTAAAGTGTAGCATGCATTGCTCCACAAATGCACGACACTGTCTTGGATCCCCATAGTAATGTGGCGGATCCGCAGGAACGAGAGCTGATAGATCCATCTGGACGGTGCGTAATTCGCCTGGAACTCAGCTAAGGAAAAAAAAAATTATTTATTTATTTTAATGCATGTATTCGCTGGAAAACTTCTCAGAGAGCGAAGGCCGTGGGGCTCAACGGGAACCATGGCCTGAGCATGCTGTTATGCACACGCCCGGGCTGAGCGGCGTGTGCGTGTGATTGTAGTGATTCCACTGGACCATGAACCGGAGAGTGCCTGGAGGGGCGTGACTAAGTATCTGGCCGATCCGACCAAGATGGCACGACGGCATACGACGCCAGTGCACCAGGGAGAAACCGGGCAGAGGGACCAGGTGCTACTCCAGGTCAAACTCCGGACACGGGGGTTGACCCACACAGGGATTACTGGATCAGGCTGGTTAGGCTGGCACACAGACTGGAGGGTATAGGCAGGCACGACTGGTATGCAGGCAGGCGGGTAAAGGCAAGCGCAGCTAGAGTGCAGACAGGGAGGCACTAGCAGGTAGGAACACAGGCGGGATAGGACCCAGTACACACTGGGACTCAGGAACAATACAGGTAGAGGGGTACAGGCAAGCACAGCTAGAGTGCAGACAGAGAGGCACTAGCAGGTAGGAACACAGGCGGGATAGGACCCAGTACACACTGGGACTCAGGAACAGGCAGGTTAGGCTGGCACAGACTGGTGGATATAAGCAAACACGGCAGGTATGCAGATGGGTGGATACAGGCGAGTATGCAGGCAGGGAGGTACTGGCCGAAAGGACGGGCTGGAGCACAGAAAGGTTAAGACCCAGTACAGACTGGGTCACAGAACCGCAGATGCGGTAGACAACCACAGCAGAGAGGGAACGCCCGAAGCGGTGGGCAAGAACAGAGCAGGACAGGGCTGCAGGAGCAGCGAGCACAAGCAGGGCAGGACAGGACTGCCGGAGCAGCGGGCAGAAGCAGGGCAGGACAGGACTGCCGGAGCAGCGGGCAGAAGCAGGGCAGGACAGGACTGCCGGAGCAGCGGGCAGAAGCAAGGCAGGACAGGACTGCCGGAGCAGCGGGCAGAAGCAGGGCAGGACAGGACTGCCGGAGCAGCGGGCAGAAGCAGGGCAGGACAGGACTGCCGGAGCAGCGGGCAGAAGCAGGGCAGGACAGGACTGCCGGAGCAGCGGGCAGAAGCAGGGCAGGACAGGACGCCAGGAGCAGTGAGCAAAGGGTCAGAGCTGAGCGAGACTGCCGGAGCAGTGAGCAAGAGTAAAGCAGGACGAGACCGCCTGGAGTAGTGAGCAAGAGTGGAGCAAGACTGCCGGAGCAGTGAGCAAAAGGATAAGAGCGGAGCGAGACTGCAGGAGCAGTGAGCAAAGGAGTCAGAGCAGGCTAGAACCGCCGGAGCGGTGAGCAAAGGAGTCAGAGCAGGCTAGAACCGCCGGAGCGGTGAGCAAAGGAGTCAGAGCAGGCTAGGCTGAGTAGGGGGGACAGGGCTCTGTTCACACGGAACAGACAGGAAGGGAAAGGCAGAGCCAGACACCCACAGGGTACTTGCAGTGAAGTAGCGAGTGGACCACAAACTCACAAACGGGAGTACAGAGACAACAAGCAGGAGTTAGGTACGAGTTCAGACTCTGCAGAAAAAGGAAGGGAACGGACATAGAGGCAAAACAGGTAAAGGATAGGAGAGAGTTCAGACTGGAACTGAGTGTACGGAGGAGACCGACACTGCAGCGGGATACAGGAGCGGGTCTGGGAATACGGCCCCCAGAGAGGCAGGACGAACAGGCAAGGAGCGTGTTCAGACAGGACAGACAAGATACAGGAGCGGGTCTAGGTAATCGGCCCCTAGAAGGCAGGAGGAACAGGCTAGGAGCGTGTTCAGACAGGTCAGACAAGATACAGGAACAGGTCTAGGTAATCGGCCCCTAGAAGGCAGGAGGAACAGGCTAGGAGCGTGTTCAGACAGGCCTGGAAATACAGCCTCCAGGATAGGCAGACAAGAGAACACAGAACGGGACCTGGCACCTTCAGAGTGCAAGCACACACTGAAAGAAACACTATGCTCAGGCAGGGATAGATGGGCGCAGCTGAGCTATATACCAGGTGACAGACAGCAATAGGCTGAGGACGCACAAGAGGTGTGACCCACAGCAGGTACAAAAAGCAGGAAGTGATCGGGCGCCGCCCTTAAGCAGCAGAAACAGACACAAACAGACAGCATGGAGGGAAGCCAGAGAGACATTCTGGACAGGAGATCAAGTGCGCGCTCTTGCACAGTGGGAGATGGACCACTATGCAAGGACGCCGCCAGGTATGTTACAATTATTGTGGACATTGACCGTCGTGAAAGTCACCCTAAAATAACTGTGGGTACTAACGTAATTGAAAATTGTCTTTCAGAGGTAATTGTAATTCTACAACAGGTGGCGGTGAATGCTAGTTCCAGCCAACAGAGAGTCCTCAACAAGGAGATAAAAGCCCTGATGAGACGGCAGCAGGTAGAACTGTCTGGTGGTGAGATCGGTAGCGTAAGACTGAGTGACCCATTCCCCATTTCCATGCCTCCCAAAAGTGAAATGATCATCTGGTGTCGGACTGCAATCGGGTTGAGAGGTAGAAACTACCAAGCCATGGTAGAACCCGTGTACTCAGACAGCAGGCCCACCATTTTGACAGCCCGGGGGGTGGTTGATGTCCGTCATGGGAGGGTGCCCGTCCGCATCCTCAACATTGGGGTGAGGGAAGTACACTTACCCAGGTACGCTACACTCGCCAAACTGTTTGTTGTCGAACACAAAGCTATCAGGGCCGTGGAACCCTTGCCTCCATCTCCTCAGGCGGAGGGTAATGGCTCCCAGAAACAAAAGGAGGACTGGTGCCAGAAACTCCATGTGGGTGCTGACTCCACTCCCCTGCACCAAAACCAAGGAGTAAGCACCCGCTGGACTTCGGCAGAGTAAAAGAGATAGAACACCACATCCCCACAGGGAGCCACCCACCAATAAAAGAGAGACACAGACCTGTACCCCCCGCACATTATCAGAACGCAAAGGGCATGCTAAGAGAGATGAAAGAAGCTGGGGTCATTAGAGACAGCTGTAGCCCCTGGGCAGCCCCCTTGGTTCTGGTCAAAAAGAAAGACGGCACCATGAGAATGTGCGTCGACTATAGACAAATCAACCGTATCACCCACAAAGACGCATATCCGCTGCCTAGAATAGAGGAGTCTTTAGCCGCACTAAAATCAGCTAACTTCTTTTCTTCTTTGGACCTTACTAGCGGGTACTGGCAGGTTCCTGTGGTAAAGGCTGACAAGGAGAAGACCGCCTTCACCACCCCGATGGGACTGAGTGAGTTCAACTGTATGCCTTTCGGGCTCTGCAACGCACCAGGGACCTTCCAGCGGCTGATGGAATGCTGTCTAGGGCACCGAAACTTCGAGACGGTCCTCCTTTAACTGGACGACGTGATCGTCTATTCGAAGACCTACGAGGACCATCTCAAACACCTGGCTGAGGTGTTCGAAGCCCTGGCAGGCTATGGCCTGAAGGTGAAACCATCGAAGTGTCACCTGCTGAAACCAAAGGTCCAGTACCTAGGGCACGTGGTAAGTGCGGAAGGAGTAGCCCCCGACCCTGACAAGGTCACGGCAATCAAGAGCTGGCCAAGCCCCTCGAACATCAAAGAGGTGAGACAGTTTCTCGGATTGGTAGGCTACTACCGAAGGTTCATCCCCGGGTTCACTAAGATGGCAGCTCCTATGCAGGACCTCCTGATCGGACAGTCTAAGTCCAGGAGTCAAAAGCCACCCTTCAAGTGGGATAAACCGGAAGAGGAGTCCTTCCGCCAGTTGAAGATGGCCCTCACAGGGGACGAGATCCTGGCCTACCCTGATTATGGCCAGCCTTTCATTCTCCACACAGATGCCAGTAATGTGGGACTGGGAGCCGTACTGTCCCAAAACCAACAGGGCAGAGAAAGGGTGATCGCGTACGCCAGCCGGAAGCTGAGATCCAACGAGAGGAACCCGGAGAATTACAGCTCCTTCAAGCTAGAATTCTTGGCGGTGGTGTGGGCCGTGACGGAACGCTTCAAGCATTACCTGGCCTCCGCAAAGTTCACCGTGCACACGGACAACAACCCGTTGACACACCTGGACAATGCAAGACTGGGTGCCCTAGAACAGCGGTGGATGGCCCGTCTCTCCAACTATGACTTCGTGATCAAGTACCGGGCCGGCAAAACCAATGCCAACGCAGACGCCCTGTCGAGGATGCCTCACTTACCTGAAGGTGACGAAGACCCAGAAGAGCTGGAGGAGGTAGAACTCCCCGCGTTTCACCGGTATGGTGAAGGAGGAGGATCTAACAACCGTGATGATCAATCCCCTACCTCACCACAGCTGGGCCGAGACCCAAGATAGTGACCCTGCCATCCGCCTGGTGAAAGATTTGCTGACCCAGGAAGATGCCCGCTTAGATCCAGATGCCCCAGAGGAAGCCAAGCAGCTATGGAAGGAGAAGAGCAAGCTGTTCCTCTACGAAGGCAAGTTGTGCAGAAGGATTGTCAACCACCGGACGCACGAGCTGACCTGGCAAGTCGTGGTCCCAAGGCGGGATGCAGCTATGGTCCTGGGGGCTTACCATGACAACGCGGGACACTTTGGTTGGAAGAAATTGGAGTTCCTGCTAAGAGGAAGGTTCTTTTGGGTCGGCATGAGAGGAGCTGTAGAAAAGTGGTGCAGAGACTGTGGCCCTTGTCACCTGAGGAGGAAGGAACGCACCAGCCAGAAGACACCCTTGAGGCCCATCGTCACAACGCAGCCTCTTGAGCTGGTAGCTCTGGACCACGTCAAATTGGCTCCAAGCCGGTCTGGATACATCTATGCCCTGACAATCGTGGACCACTATTCCCGTTTTCTAGTGGTGGTCCCGGTAAAGGACTTGACAGCCCAAACAGCGGCCAGAGCCTTCCAGCAATATTTCTGCCGTCCACACGGGTATCCGGAACAGGTCCTGACAGACCAGGGTCCAGCGTTCGACGCTGAAATCTTCCAGGAGTTCTGCAACCTCTATGGCTGTAAGAAGATTCGGACAATGCCTTACCATCCACAAACCAACGGGATGTGTGAGAAGATGAACAATATAGTCATTGATCTCCTGAAGACGTTGCCCCTGGAGGAACGCAGCCTGTGGCCAGAAAAACTGCCGGACCTGATAGACCTATACAACAATATCCCGGTGAATGCTACAAACTGCACCCCGGCTTACCTGATGCGAGCTAGACCAGGTAAGCTGCCCGTAGACCTGGAGATGGGAGTCCTAATACCTGAGGACACCTCCCCGGATGCGGACTGGGATACGGAAAGGCAACTGCAGTACAAGAAGGTACAGGAGAGTGTGGAGAAGAGCCTGGCCCAGGTGAGAGAGAGGCAAGAAAAACTCTTCAATCAACACGCCCCTGCTGGTCCCCTAGAACCTGGTGAGCAAGTCCTAAAGCGAAAAAGAAGGCTACATAAGTTGGACGACCAGTGGGAAAGGGAACCCTACACCGTACTGCAGTCTGACCACGACAACCCAAAGGTGTGCGTAATCACCAAGGACGGAGGAGAAACCACTAGTGTCGTCTCCAGAGACCACCTCAAAAGGTGCCCCGAGCAACTCCGTAGTGCAGAAGAGGATCAGAGTGACCTTGAACCCGCAGAGGACAAGAAAGAAATGATCAGCACCATTCTCGGAGAGTTCCCTCAGTCCTGGACTCGCATAAATGATGCCATAGTGGTACCTGTCCTGCATTTCCTGCAACCGACACAGCAACAACCAACACCAGAGCCGGAAGGTGAAGAGGAGCAAGCGGTTCCAGAGGCAGAAGAGCCTGTACCAGCAGCTCAGGAGAATCAACCCTCTGCTGACAGTGAGCCTGCCATGCCTGCGGTAAGCCAAAGGACCCGCAGACAGCTGCCTGCCCTACCTGTACACCCAGCTGGTAGCTGTACCCCTAACGCTAGTGGGGAAAGCCAAGTCGGTCCACCACCAGACAGTGGGTTAAGGAGGTCAACCAGGAGCACAAAGGGGCAGATACCCGCTCGCTGGAGAATATAGAGTGTACTAAGATTGTAAATAACCCTGTTGCCAAATGTTGAATTGTTTGCAAAGTTACATGCATGTTTGTAATTCTATGTTTCAGTTTCTTGCAGCTACCTTAAGGACTCAAAGGTTATGGACTTTTTATAACCGATACCTTGTATAGACTGCGTTCGGAGCCTAACCCAGGAATGAACTAAGACTGTAAAGGACTTGGGGTAGGACAGACCCCCACCTGGTTAAGGCTCCCCGTTGTGCTGGTGATATGGACACCCGGTCACAGACCACACTGTGACCTTAAGAACTCAATTTGTGCGTCGTCTCTCTATTAATGTTTTATGGTTATGCTTATTGTCTTTGTTTACTGTTTAGTCCCGGAGTACTAAATTTCACTAGGGGGGAATGTGTCACCCTGGCCTGGATGCCACAAGTATAAATAAAGCTGTGTCTGAGAGCAAGGGGGAGGTTCTCTAGTCAGGGGAACATTAGCATGCAATGCCTCCTGTCTCAGGCCAGTAGGGGGAGCTGGCTGCCCCTATAAAAGCTGGTACTGGGGGCAGGGTTAGGGAGAACTTAATGGCCTGTCTCAGCACTGAGACTTGTCCCAGAGCAGAGCAGGGACAGACAGTTTTGTATTGCACCTAAGAGGAAGTGTGGCAAGAGGAGAGCCACAAGCCAGAGACAAGAGGCGAAGAGAGCCTGTCTTGGCAGATAAAAGACTTACTTTACCAGACTTTGGTGTCTGAGGCTGGGATGATTCTACATCCCCCAGCAGAGAACCAGTCCGCAAGGGACTGTATATTCCTTGGCCTAAGAAGCCTGGAGGCCCTGCCACAACCGAAGGGACCAGTAAAGCCGTACAAGGCTGGGAGCAGAAAGGAACCCACGTCGCAGGCCATACAGGCGAGAATACACGGAAAGCTTGGAAACGTGGGCTGTTACCCTATAATGAGGAGATAGCCAGAAGGAGCGCAGAAAGCACGGTAGGCCTACACCCTCACCCTGACCAGGGCCAATTTCCCCGTTGCTCTCAGACATCCAGGTTCCCTCCTAGCTGGGACTGTTTATGGGTCAGTTTACCTGTTTCAGTAAAGACCCTGGACTGCAACCTATTGTCTGTGTGCTCCTTCGCGCCTCCAGCACTACCGGTACTGGGACTCTCACCACCATCACTCCCACCATCCATTATACTGCCCTGGGGCCGCACTCTTCCCGTGGGGAGTCACACTACCCTAGCTGCACACCTCATCAGCCCCAGCGGTCTGCATGCAGCGGCGGTTCCTAATAACCGCAATCCACGGGTGGCGTAGTCGGACATTATCAGCAGAACGTAGCAGACTACCATTGGCCTGACCACCCTGAGCCACGGAACCGGGTCGCCACTACTACCCCCATCGTCTCCCTATTGCCCGGATCCGAGTGCCCCACGGCCCAGGGGGCGAGTCATATGCACTGCTCAAAAAATAAAGGGAACACTCAAATAACACATCCTAGATCTGAATGAATGAAATCTTCTCATTGAATACTTTGTTCTGTACAAAGATGAATGTGCTGACAACAAAATCACACAAAAATCATCAATGGAAATCAAATTTATTAACCAATGGAGGCCTGGATTTGGAGTCACCCCCAAAATTAAAGTGGAAAAACACACTACAGGCTGATCCAACTTTGATGTAATGTCCTTAAAACAAGTCAAAATGAGGCTTAGTATTGTGTGTGGCCTCCACGTGCCTGTATGACCTCCCTACAACGCCTGGGCATGCTCCTGATGAGGTTGCGGATGGTCTCCTGTGGGATCTCCTCCCAGACCTGGACTAAAGCATCCACCAACTCCTGGACAGTCTGTGGTGCAACATGAAGTTGGTGGATGGAGCTAGACATGATGTCCCAGATGTGCTCAATCGGATTCAGGTCTGGGGAACGGGCGGGCCAGTCCACAGCTTCAATGCCTTCATCTTGCAGGAACTGCTGACACACTCCAGCCACATGAGGTCTGGCATTGTCCTGCATTAGGAGGAACCCAGGGCCAACCGCACCAGCATATGGTCTCACAAGGGGTCTGAGGATCTCATCTCGGTACCTAATGGCAGTCAAGCTACCTCTGGCGAGCACATGGAGGGCTGTGCGGCCCTCCAAAGAAATGCCATCCCACACCATTACTGACCCACTGCCAAACCGGTCATGCTGAAGGATGTTGCAGGCAGCAGATCACTCTCCACAGCTCACGTCTGTCACATGTGCTCAGTGTGAACCTGCTTTCATCTGTGAAGAGCACAGGGCGCCAGTGGCGACTTTGCCAATCCTGGTGTTCTGTGGCAAATGCCAAGCATCCTGCACGGTGTTGGGCTGTGAGCACAACCACCATCTGTGGACGACGGGCCCTCATACCACCCTCATGGAGTCGGTTTCTTACCGTTTGTGCAGACACATGCACATTTGTGGCCTGCTGGAGGTCATTTTGCAGGGCTCTGGCAGTGCTCCTCCTGTTCCTCCTTGCACAAAGGCGGAGGTAGTGGTCCTGCTACTGGGTTTTTGCCCTCCTACTGCCCCCTCCAAGTCTCCTGATGTACTGGCCTGTCTCCTGGTAGCGCTTCCAGCCTCTGGAAACTACGTTGACAGACACCGCAAACCTTCTTGCCACAGCTCGCATTGATGTGCCATCCTGGATGAGCTGCACTACATAAGCAACTTTTGTGGGTTGTAAAGTCCATCTCATGCTACCACGAGTGTGAAAGCACAACCAACATTCAAAAGTGACAAAACCATCAGCCAGAAAGCATTGGTACTGAGATGTGGTCTGTGGTCCCCACCTGCAGAACCACTCCTTTATTGAGGGAGTCTTGATAATTGCCAATAATTTCCATCTATTGTCTATTCCATTTGCACAACAGCATGTGAAATTGATTGTCAATCAGTGTTGCTTCCTAAGTGGACAGTTTGATTTCACAGAAGTTTGATTTACTTGGAGTTATATTCTGTTGTTTAAGTGTTCCCTTTATTTTTTTGAGCAGTGTACGTGTATATATGACTGGTCAGGACTAAGTATAAAAGAGCATATATGCACCTTCTTGTTAACGCCCCTTTGGAAGAGGCTTAGACGAAACGGCGTAGTCGGGGTGGTAGCCCTGATATGCACAGACCTTACACTTTGCAAACTGTAAGCACATCTTTCTCATGAAAATGACACACTGCCACTATGAGTAACCTACTACACCCAAAACTTATATCCTATACTTGAGTTTACATTAAATATAGAGCAATTGCACTTTAACTTAATCTATTTATGTATAAATCTCTGCTGCGGAAATATTTTAAAGGCTACTAGGTTGTTACCATTTGATTTGTATGTACTGCTATATTCATATCAACAAGTGTCTGGTATTATCAGTTTGGCTACACTTTGGAAATTCCATGTTCATTCTTTTTAAATTGATTTTATTTTTTTCTACAATAAAAATTTAATATTTTTTAAAGTTAATTATTTCATGAGTGCCTTCTTAATCTGAGTGTGAATGTATATATTGTATAATGTTGTATATACTGTACATAAATTATAATACAAGAATACTACTAAAGATGATACTACAACTAATAACAAAATAAATATATATTTTATAATAATATAGTGCAGCAAAAACAATAGTGAGATAAAAAAAGAAATATTATTGCCATTATTAATAATACACTAATATATGTAGTATAACTATATGCATAACTAAAATATTATAAATAATAACAATAATAATCATTATTATAATTTTATTATATGTATATAAATTGTGTAACCCTGTATATACAAGGTAGAAGCTCACACCAGAAAGTAATATAAAGAGTATCACTTGCAGAGTACTGGAGGGGAGATATGTTTCACTGAGTCTGTTTGCTTCAGTGATGTGAAACGTGGAAGTCTTCTCCTGCATAGTAGGTGCAGAGAGGGTTAATCGGCCATTTAAAGGGCATGTTTTATAGGTGAATGACCATAGTGCAGGCGTGAGGTCATTCACCATATCTCCATCCCAGGGTTTTGTCTGGGCTTTAAATAGCCAGCCATTTCACTCAGGAGTTGTTCAGTGTGTGGAAGCTAGCTCCCGAGAGAGAGGAGCTTGTGTTTGTGTGCTAATCTGGACCGTGTG
This sequence comes from Phyllobates terribilis, assembly GCF_046119375.1. Classification (NCBI taxonomy): domain Eukaryota; kingdom Metazoa; phylum Chordata; class Amphibia; order Anura; family Dendrobatidae; genus Phyllobates; species Phyllobates terribilis. The sequence continues at coordinate 725,084,494 of NW_027362764.1, read as the reverse complement.
CTATTTCTAACCCTGAGCGGCTGGACCTCGGTCGAAGTAAGGACTATTCTGTACCTTTTTCCTTTTTGTTTCCTGTTATGCCAGAAAGGCCATGTTTATGTTATGCACTTGGCTGTGGTTTATGCTGCTTCGTATAATAAACCACCAGGTCATTTAAAGAGACAGTGTCCTATATCTACCTCCGAGTGCAGCACAGCAAGCAACTCTACCATAGTAGTAAAGAGGTAAAACTATTTGAACAAAAGACACAGACTAAAAACAATAAAAATCCTCACTTGTAGGTTACAATACATGCCACGCTTGACTAATAAGTTGTAAATACAAAAAAAGGTTGACACCTAGTTATCACATAAAAAACATAAATTACAACAATGTCTATAAATTTCCTGACTGATCCAAAAGACATGGAATATAATATTTAATGAAAATAACACAAAACATACATAAAATTGATAAAGAAAACAACATTAGTGTCAAAATTCCTCCTGAGTGTATGGACTCAGTGAATGACAGTTCGGCCGTCCGATCTTGAACAGAGGTGTGCTTAGCTGTCAGTATAGTGATTGACAGCTCAGCAGTTCCATCAGATGCTGGGGTGTGCTGAGCTGTCAGTGTCTTGAGTGACAGTTCAGCTATCCAAACAGGACCAATTTGTGCCAAGGCTTCATCCATGTGTCTCCTGTTCACAGTAATTACCTGCTATTTAGCCAGCTGTCTGCCCTATATTTCTGCCAATTGTAGCTTTGCTCAAGAGGTGTGTGCTTGCTCTGTGCTCCTTGTCTTGTATTCTGATCTTTGGTGCTTGACCTTGGATTTGCCTTAACTATCCGTTTGCCTAGCCCTTTAGTCGTTATCTGCTCCCTTCTTGGAATTCTCACTTCGGACTGTTTCCTGACTACAATTTTGTCTCATCCCTCTGTGTATGAAGTACCCTCCTGGCTTTTGACCTCAAACTTTTTGACTACCCAGCCTCACGGCTTGTCCATGAGTAGTGACTAGCGTCACAATTAGCAGAGTCATTTGCATAGAAGGATACAAGTGAGAATAGAAATATAAACACCAACAATTGTTAATTCATGCACAAAAAAGGCAGATTTATCAATAATGTCTTATTCTTGAGTGTTGGAAGAGTACCTAGAAAAATGCATTCTGTTTTGTAGGTATATATATATATATATATATACACACACACACATATATACACACTTTGTGCTTTTCAAGTGCAGCCAGCTGTTTCATGTTACAGTCAGCAGCTAAACAAGTTCATGTGAAAAGAATATCTCAAGTAATGTGTTTCATTTTGGTTATTTATAGCTCCTCACAACTGTCTTCTCTCTTTCTTTCTTTCATTCTTTTTTTATTATTATTTGAACAATATTACAGGAGGTTTATCTGATCAGGCAGCCAAGAATGATTCACAGAATGCAAAACACGTTAAATGCAACATTGTGGCACCAAATACAAACAATTTACCAACACAAAAGTTTTTTTTTCCTGAAGACGTGTTGATTTTAGCGCTGCTTTCTGCTCTGCCGCACACGTGTACGATCTGGGATTCTTTTTTTTTTTGTGATGTAATTTTGCAATAAAAAAAACAATAATGAATAAAAATGACCTGAGACGAACATAGGTGAAGATGCGTTAGCAGCGTCTTGTCATTCCCGCACATTTGGAGAGCAGATGCCTTGGAAAGAACTTTCTTTTCTCTTTTTTTTTTTAATCTGGAGGTCAAAGCTGTATGCTTTACACTTTATTAAAATTCTCAGCAGCATAAATGTCCGATTAATACTTACTGATGACAGTCCTGGGTGATCTAGATTGGCTGAGCGGTGATAAGAGAGGGAAATATTTCCAAATGGATATTTCAATCACCGTACAACTACTTTGGACTAGGAGTGAACTAATCAGGAAACATTTGCTGCGATCTGTAAAAAATAATTTTACATTTGCTGCCGACTAACATAAAATGATTATTTTTGACAAGATGCATAATCATTTTATTCCCAATGTCAGGGAGAGAGAATTAAAGGGAAATGGTCATCTCCAGATATAGGAGTAGTATGCAGGAAAGTCGAGTTTAAACCCTGTTTTGCTCGCATACCAAAGCAGCGGCTATAGGGAGAAAATGAAGTTATATTCTCCTTGCGGCTGCTCACTTTCAGTCATCAGAGTGGTGCAGGGAGCAGTTAGAGTCAATGGTCATTACATAATGAGTGGCCTTTAATCACTCCCTGACACTTTGATCTACTGCCTGCACCCATACACTCCATACACACGCTGAGGAGCAAGCTGTCAATCAAAGTGGCGGGATGTGATACAGCTGCACTCACTGTATAAGTGGTAAATGTAACAGCTCCTTGCACCGCCCCGATGACTGTAAGCGAGCGGCTGCAGTGAGAATAAAACTTCATTTTCTCCCTGTAGTCGCTGCTACAGTAAGCTGTCCTCTCAGAGATTTCTCCTATATCTGCAGGTAAATAGCATTTATGGACCTGAAAGGTTCCCTTTAAAGTATCTATGACATGATACTGTTATCAGAGACATGACACCATGTGCTACAAATGATCAGACAACCTTATTTTTCAGGTCAGTATCATTACAACGATGCCAGCGCTATATGTTTTTTTTAATGCTTTGCTACTTTTGCACTCACTGAAATTTTGTTTTACAAAAACTAATTTGTTTTTGCATCACCGTGTGCTCAGAGATTTATCTTTTTATTTTTCTGCTGAGTGAGGACGTTTTTATTAGTAAGAGTTTTTTGAGGAGTTGATGCTATTTTTCTGTACATGGGACTTTTTCATCACATTTTATTCCACTTTTTGTGTGATGATCTGATGAAAAAAACAGTTTTTTTTCCCGTTATTAGAATTTATTATTTTTACAGTGTTTACTGTACAGGATAAATAATGTGACAGTTTTTTTTATCAGGTCAGTCTGGATGTGTCAATACCAAATATGGCATTTGTGTCTTTTTTGTCTAATTTTTGACATTTTTTTTTCCGTTTCTCATTTCTGCCTTATTTTTCTATTAATTTACACCTTTTTAAAGTCTATGTTATATGTGTTTGCCTTATTTTTCTCATATTCAGCATTGTGGGCATGGTTTGGGGTTTCCAGATGGTTGCAGCTGATTCATCAATTGCGACAAGTCCTAAAATTTTTGCTCAAATGTTATTTTATTATTTTTATTTATGTTATTTATTTAATAATATTTATTATTTATATTATAATATAAATATTTTTGCGCAAATTATTATTTTTTTTGTATGTCTGAATTTCCATTTTATCCACAAATTTTGTGATATTTTAGCGGAACATACAACTATTAATTACTATTGCACTTAGAAGTGACAAAAAAAATGAAAAGAAGAAAATAAAGAGCATTTTTGATTTTTTACAAAATTCATAAACCACGTGCACCCTTTGGAAGAATTTGGTGCAAAAAATGTCAACAAATAGCACAAAACCAAAAAAGAAAAGTGATTTCAAAAAGACCCAAAGGACCTAAATTTTAGACAAAGCCAGCAATACCATTTTAAAAATTGTAAGATTTATCAAAGTGGTAAATTTGGTATATTTTTAGATTGTCTTGTCACAGTTTGCACCATCGATTAGTTGATTTATCTTATGCCGATATATTCTGAAACAGTCATTAAGTTACTGTTTAACAAATATTCCGAAAACTTAGACATCGGCGAGCCAAGCCCACTGCAGGAAAAGCAAGTGTGTCGAATTTAGCAAATGATGTTGGCACCCCAATTCAAGCCCTCTTCCTCTCTTTAGGGCTACGCTCCCCGGATGAGATTTTGGTGAGTTTTTGATGTTGCAGAAAATGTTCTGCACCAATTATGTAAATTTAATTTACATTGCGTTTTTTAATGCGTTTTTTATATGCAGTTTTATTGCTTTTTTGACTTTTTATGGTATGTCGTGATTTTAAAAAAGCGGCTTTGTTTTGATTCTTCCTGGTATTTGGCTTTGACAAAACTTGATTGATACAGTCATGTGCGAATTACATGTGTTCTTACTGCGTTTTCACAGTGAAAATGCACTAAAAACGTACATGTGTTTTTTACTTGCGGAGTCTATGGGACAAATGCAGACATAAAACTTAACGTACTAGGAAGAGAAATTGTCATGTTGCGGATCTGAAACTCGTACCGAAGGTCAGTTTACGCTGCGTAAAAAAAAATGCACAGTGGGCACGAGGTTTCTTTAAATCCCATCCACTTTGCTGGAAATGTAAGACGCTGCGGTTTTGAGGCAGCAAAAATACACAGCATCAAAAACTCACCAAAAACTTATCGTGGGGAGTTAACAGAAGAATGGCACAAAATTCTGGCGCAGTACACGATTGGAATCAAATGTAAAAGCATTAGATCAGGGTTCATTTATTATTGCTTTTACTCCAATTATTTAGATTAAAATGAGACTATTTTTGTCATTTTTATAGCATGCAACAAATTTATTAAACATGAATGGAAAATTTGTTTCATTTTTCTCCTCATCCAAAAATTAAAAACTAGAGTAACAGTTCTAGACTGAAGTGTTTTGTTAGTTGCCAAATCTAACAAATAATATGCAATATTTTGGCTAAAATCCCAATGACTTTGAACTTATGTCTTACTCCAAGAAATGACTTTAAAAATACCCCTGATAATTCATGCCCCCCTAAATATTCCACAGTGTTATTAGTATATTAGTGGATTTTTTTTCTGACATTTTTTACCATTAAAGGGAAAGAAAGATGTTTGCAGAGAGTTAATTGAAATGCACTACATATTGCTTTTTTTGTGGCATTGTGACGCTAGTCACTACACAAGAACTACACAAACAGATAGTCAAGGGCAAAGTCCAGGGTCTGCTAACTAAAGTCAGAATACGTCAAAGGCAAAAAGGATTATACAAATGGGTAGTCGAAAGGCAAATCCAAGGTCCGGCAACAAAAGAACAGAATATCAAAATACCGAGCACAAAGTAAGCACATCACTGAGCTGAAGCTGCAATTGGCAATGATCTGACATTACCAGCCAGTTAAATAGTCTGTCAATTATCTGGAAAGGATAACACCTACAGGAAACACAAACACAACACTAACAGCCAGACACGCCCCCTGCTATACATAGGATGGCTGAGCCGTCACTCACAGCATTGACAGTCTGACACGCCCCTGCAATCCACAGGACGGCTGAGCTGTCACTCACAGCACTGACAGCCCAACATGCCTGTTATACATAGGGCGGCTGAGCTGTGACAGCACTGACTGCCCGACACACCCCTACTATCCATAGGATGGCTGAGCTGTCACTCACAGCACTGACAGCCTGACACGCCTGTTTTACATAGGACAGCTGAGCTGTCACTCACAGCACTGACAGCTCGATACGCCCATGCTATCCATCGGACAGCTAAGCTGTGACAGAACTGACAGCCCGACATGCCCCTGCTATCCATAGGACGGCTGAGCTGTCACTCACAGCACTGGCAGCCTGACACGCCTGTTGTACATAGGGCGGCGGAGCTGTCACTCACAGCACTGATAGCTCGATATGCCCCCGCTATCCATCGGGCGGGTGAGCTGTCACTCACAGTGTTCCTAGGACACAGTGAGTGGTGGAATCGTGACAGGAATTTTTTTCACTTTACCTGTGCTTTTTTTGTGTCTATGGCTTGCTTTTTTTTTAATCAGTAGCAGCATACTCTAGGAGTGGCTTATTTTTTTCCTTTAGGGAATTTATCCATAGACCTCAATTTTTTTTTTCTTGTAATATAAAGCGCATGTGTCACAGTGTATTGCGATTTTTCTTTTCTCTTTTTGACGTTATAAATCATGTCATTCTATGAGAAATCTTGGAATGATATTCTCTATCAATCACATGGCAAGTGAAGTTGAAGGTGCAACTTAAAAATGCATCCAAAAACTACAAAATAGATTAATTCTAAATAAAAGAAAGCACCAAAAAAACTGAATATATGCCAGAAAAATAGGTGAAAATCTTAAGACTAAAATTCATAAAGAAGCCCATAATATTTTTGTTCAGAAATGATTTTTTTTTTCCTTAGAGATAAAGATACAGATTGGTCATAAATAATGAACCCCCATTATGTTTGGGGAATTAATATATACGCAATTCTCTAATATATTCATTATTGTGGCTCCAAAGGTGACGAGTTTGTCATATAAGCTACAGCCTTTAATCCAAAATTGCCGCATGGTGCTACTCGTCTAAGCCTTTCTCACCTCTGGAAATATGAAAATGTGCAATACAGATGTTACAGGTACTGCACTGTTAGTAAAGCAATAAGTCCTGAGCAGCCGAGAAAGTGCTTACAGATGTGCGCCTATCCGCTCACCTTCATTTGAGAGAATATTTCCAACTCGAAAAGCTACTGCAGCAGATGCTCACGACTGATTGATTTATCGGACGGTTGAAAAATCCTACAAAATATAGTGGACGTGTTTCCCCATAATGGCCAATATAAACCTCGATCAATTCTTTGCCCTTTGTCTTGTGAATTAATCACCTGATATGGAAATATGTGAAAAACAACAAGTGGGAATCATTATGCACAATCCCCTCTCAGCTTGTTATTGAGTCTTCATGGCCACCGTCCCAATCATGATGCCATACGCCCATATATGTCCTGCTCTCGTTACATCACTCATGTGCTGAAACTAATAACGTTTGGGCCTTCGACATACCCAGTTAACCCAATTTCAATAATTTTTAACGAGTGTGTCTTATTATATATTGCATTATTGTTATAGCTTGATCATAAGCTTGTTAGCAGTGAGAGTCCTCCAGAGTTCAGTGGTCACGGACAATTTCTGTCTCAAAATAAAAAATAATTATAATATACATTCCTCAACATTGAAATTGCAAGACCATGAAGAAAAAATCGTGAAAATTATGGAAATCATAAAATCAATAGAAATGTTAACCATCTTCACAATGTGTCCCTGACTTTGATGCAGGCTCGCACGCCGAGCCTGCATCTTTTCCCGCACATGACTGGCTGATTTAATCAGCCATCATCTGCCTCTAATAGCTCTGCTCCACATGCACCTGTTATGCCAGCAGGGGGAGCGTCATTCATCCAGCCCATCGGCATGCCTGTGACATGATCATGGGGTGCCGATGGAGTGTAATTACATCCGGGGGTCTGCTGATGACCCCTGTGCCTGTCATTATGAACCTCCTGTGAACGCCAGCCCCTGTAGTAGTATAAATTTTCACTATACATAGCACAAGCGATCAGACGATTGCAGCCTAAAGTCCCCTAAGGGGACTATTAAATACAGTAAAACGTGAAAAAGTGTTTTTAAAAATATGAAAATAAATTAAAAAAAACACAAAAGTTCAAATCACCCCACTTTTGTCCCATTAAAAATAAAACAATTAAAATAAATAAAAGATACATATATTTGGTATTGATGCATTAGTAAAAATCCAATCTATCAAAATATAAAGTAAATTAATCTGATCGGTAAACAGAGTAATGAGAAAAAAATCATAACACCAGAATTGTGTATTTTTTGGGCGCCGCAACATTGCAATAAAATGCAATAAGAGGCAATTAAAACATTGTATCTACCCCAAAATTATATTGATGAAAATGTCAGCTCAGGGCGTAAACAATATGCCATCACACAGCCCCAGATCCCCAAAATGTAAACGTTCCGGGTCTCGGAAAATGGCGAAAAAAGCAAAACAAAATTCTCCGAATTTTTTTTACCACTTAAATAAAAAAAAAAACCTACACATGTTTGGTATCTGTGTACTCGTATTGACCTAGGGAATCATATTGCCAGGTCAGTTTTACCATAAAGTGAACATAGTAAATAAAAAAACACAAAAAAACATTGTAGAATTGCACTTTTTTTGCAATTTCACCGCATTCGGAATTTTTTTCCCACTTTTCAGTGCATCACATGATAAAATGAATGATGTCATTCAAAAGTACAAATCTTCCCGCCCAAAACAAGCCTATGTGAATGCAAAAATAAAAAAGTTATGGCTCTTGGAAGAAGGGGAGGAAAAAATGAAAACGAAAAAACAAACAAACAAAAAATCGCCTGTGGTTGAAGGGGTTAATGATAGAGTATTTTTTAAAAATTAATTGCATTATTAATCTGGAGATACAGGCTGTATTTGTCATGACACTGTTAGATATTCCAGGGCTAGGGGCTCCTTCCCTATCCCAAAAGCTAGGGGCGCTCTAGATATCCCTGCTCCCCGTATTACTTCTAATGGTGCAGATGCCGGGGCCACATGCCTTGCTGAGCTACTGAAGCAGCCCTTATCTGTCTCCTCCCCCACCCAGTGAAGTGGGGAGTAGTTGTGTATGAGAATACACAAACCAGACTAACAAGGGAAGATGTACAGGGATAAATGAAAATACCATACAAAAATGCACTCACAAACAACAGAGTGAAACACCGGGAAGTAAAGGGAAAATAAAAACAAATAGGAGAGGATGAGGCTATGTACACAAACAAATTACCAAGCAACAGTCTTTAGAACAACACTCCAATGCTTCCTCAAACAACAAACACCTCCAACTCCAGACCAGGCAGTATAAAACGAAGGCCAGAGACAGATGGCGGTATTTCTCATGCAAGGATCACATCGTAAACCTCGTACTGGCCGGCACCTCTCCTGACCTGAGCTTAACAGCTGCTCAAGTCAGGAGAGGTGCCAGCCAGTCTGTTCAGTGCAATGCGATCATCGCACGAGTTATACGGCAGTGTGTCTCTGCCCTAACACTGGCAATCCCTTATTGCCAGAGGTGAGTATATATAGCAGAAAGGAGTGGCCAACACTGAACAGCTGAGACCATCAAAGCAGGAAATCTCAGAGACTCAACTGAACAAATTATCTGCTAGCAGAAACCTGCACTGTTTAATAAGATGGCGAAGTGCTTCTAATCAGTACAAGAGTATGTGAAATCAGACACCACAGCCTTCTGCCCCCTCTATGAAACAGTAAACCCGTGACAATATTATGGTTCAGAGTTGCATTCACCATTTTGGATGGCTTCAGAGCTGAAATCTCCCAACATTCCTTCCTGGCTCAGGAAGAAATCATATCGATTTTGAAACTCGTTGCTCTCTTTTAATAAATGTTTGTGACTTTTCTACACTCTGTGCCTACCAAAAGTTGTTTTTTTTTTTCAAATTTTTTTGCTTCATACTGTTACTCCTCGCTCAATTTCTGCACCCCAAACTTTTTTTTAAGTTTGCTGAGCTATTACCAAAGCCCTTGGAGATATCAGATTGAGTGAGAACTATTTGATTATGTTTTCACTCCTCCTACAACTACAAACATACTTCACATTATGGGCGCCGATAACCTACAAGTCATTTGCCACCATGAAAATAGCTTTGGTTCTAAATTTGTTCATGCAGATCAATTCTAAAAAAAAAGTTAAAATAAGTTATCTGAAGAATTCTTGTCTCTTTGAACTTGAAACCCGATGGACGATACAATCAATGATGGACATATCTCAAGTTGTTCTGCCCTAGAAAGCTTATTGGAACGCAATAAGAATTAGAAACTGGATCCCTTAGAGATAACCATTCCACCAGATGAATTCTCGTAAATTACATCTCACTTGTTTCTATATAAAAGCCAAAAGCTTGTCTTCGTCTTTTTTGTCCTTGGTGAGAAAACAAAAAATATTGAACTCCCAAACTTCACATAGATTGGAACTGATGGATGATTTGTTTTGACAAACATGTGGAATCCACAAAAAACTTTGTAAACAGCCAGAGATTAGAACCTAGAGATGAATAAAGGTGATTGTTACCCCGGTGTTATACACGAATTAAAAACATGTCAGATCTTTTCAGTAATAAAATAGATTTGGGATGCGTCATCCAAACAGAGGAGATAAGCAAATCATGCGTGGAAAACTCCCAATATTAATTACTTAATACCAAGCCGGAATAGAAATTACACTGTGTTCCAAATTATTATGCAAATAATATTTTCTCAGATTTTCCCAAATTACCTATATGAATTGCAGTCATTGTAATTTTCCAGTCAAATAACTTTTAGAGTACAATTGAAAGGTTTTTGTACAAACTGCCTATGATAACAGTATATTTAAAAAAAAATAAAAAACTCAAACTGCACTCAAAATGCATATTCCAAATTATTATGCACAGCAGAGTTTTCAACCTTTTCATTTTAATAAAGAACAAAAAAAATGGTCATTTTTGAAATTATAAGCATTAGCAGGTTATTACAAACTGAAATCAAACAGTTTTCAACTCAAAACTTTATTCTATGTGATGTTACATTTGCACATAGGACCCCTTGTTCGAAAGGAGCTTCTGAACTCTCTCGTCCATTGAATTTGTCAGGTTTTGGATGGTTTCTGCTTCAATTGTTTTGCATGAGGACAGAATACCCTCCCAGAGCTGTTGCTTAGATGTGAACTGCATCCCGCCATCATAGACACTCCTTTTGATGATGCTCCAGAGGTTCTCAATGGGGTTGAGGTCAGGTTCTCAACCCCATTGAGAACCTCTGGAGCATCATCAAAAGGAGTGTCTATGATGGTGGGAGGCAGTTCACATCTAAGCAACAGCTCTGGGAGGGTATTCTGTCCTCATGCAAAACAATTGAAGCAGAAACCATCCAAAACCTGACAAATTCAATGGACGAGAGAGTTCAGAAGCTCCTTTCGAACAAGGGGTCCTATGTGTAAATGTTACATCACCTAGAATAAAGTTTTGAGTTGAAGTTTTGAGTTGAAAACTGTTTGATTTCAGTTTGTAATAACCTGCTAATGCTTATAATTTCAAAAATGACCATTTTTTTGTTTATTAAAAGGTTGAAATCTCTGCTGTGCATAATAATTTGGAACATGCATTTTGAGTGCAGTTTGAGTTTTTTATTTTTTTTTAAATATACTGTTATCATAGGCAGTTTGTACAAAAACCTTTCAATTGTACTCTAATAGTTATTTGACTGGAAAATTACAATGACTGCAATTCATATAGGTAATTTTGGAAAATCTGAGAAAATATTATTTGCATAATAATTTGGAACACAGTGTAAATAGTTACGGGCTCAATTAATTATTGTATTTGTGCTGTTTTTGGTGTTTTTCCCCTGTTTTTTTATTTATGACTTATTCTTCTTTTAATGGAAAAAAAAAGGATAGGCATGTGCCATAATAAAAAAAATTCTTCAAGCTTTATTAAAAATGCATATCATTAAACTTCCATCTGGGAATGATGTGGTACCAGAACCGCTCTGACGCGTTTCTAGCGCCTACTGCGCCCTTAGTCATAGAGCATTTTTTGTTAGTCTGTGGGATGTCTTCACCTGTTATTTCTATGTTCACCATCGAGAACAGAATTTAGGGTTTCCAGATGTTTTCGCCTGATTCATTATTTGCGACTTTTTGAAAAGCTGTAAATTTATATCAAATGTAAACCAGTCACCACCACCCCCCACAAAAATCACAAAAATTGTTAACCCCTTTACGACGTGGTAGGTAATAGTATGCACCACGTCGTAACCCCCGGTTCAACGCGGACTATGGCGCTGAGTCCGTACTGAACCGGGCACATGTCAGCTGATTTATACAGCTGACATGTGCCCGCAACAGCCGCGGGTGGAATCGTGATCCACCCGCGGCTGTCAACTAGTTAAATACCGTTGTCAATCTCTGACAGTGGCATTTAACATCGCCGCACCGGAAGCGCATCACTTACCTCGCCCATCGATGACCGCGTCACATGATTGCGGGTCCCCGATGGGTTGGCATGACAACTCGGGGTCTGCAGCAGACCCGTGTGGTTGTCATGTCTAGATTGCTATGAGCGCCACCCAGTGGTCGGCACTCATAGCAAGTGAGCAAATCCGCTACATACAGGCGATCTGCTCATCGCCTGTATGTAGCAGACGGGATCAGGTAACTGCAGCTTCTAGTCTCCTATGGAGACTATTGAAGCAAGCAGAAAGTGTAAAAAATAATGTTTTTAAAAATATTAAAAAATATAAAAGTTTAAATCACCCCCCTTTCGCCCCATTCAAAATAAAACAATAATAAAAAAAACCCACATACACATATTTGGTATCGCTGCTTCCCGAATCGCCCGATCTATCAATATATAAAAAGAATTAATCTGATCGTAAACGTCGTAGTGAGAAAAAAATTCTAAACGCCAGAATTACTTTTTTTTGGTCACGCAACATTGCAATAAAATGCAATAACGGGCGATCAAAACATCGGATCTACCCCAAAATGGTATCAATAAAAACGTCAGCTTGGTGCGCAAAAAAAAGCCCTCACCCAGCCCCAGATCCCAAAAAATGGAGACGCTACGGGTCTCGGAAAATGGCGGCATTTTTTTTTAGCAAATTTTGGATTTTTCAACACTTAAATAAAAAAGAACCTATACCTGTTTGGTGTCTACAAACTCGTAATGACCCGGAGAATAATAAATGGCAGGTCAGTTTTAGCATTTAGTGAACGTGGTAAAAAAAAAAAAAACAAGTGTGGAATTGCACTTTTTTTTGCAATTTCACCGTACTTGGAATTTTTTTCCTGTTTTCCAGTACACAATATGGTAAAACCAGTGATGGTGTTCAAAAGTACAACATGTCACACAAAAAATAAGCCCTCACATGGTCATACTGACCGAAAAATAAAAAAGTTATGGCTCTGACAACAAGGGGAGCAAAAAACAAAACCGCAGAAACAGAAAATGTTCCAGTCATTAAGGGGTTAAACACAAAAATTAAGACAATTTTTGACTTTGCTCAAAATTCATGAATCGTACGCACCATTTTGAATAAGATGAGACAAAAAAGAAAGTGACAAAAAAAACCACATAAATTATGAATTGGAGCCATAATGTCAGGCCTCCTTCACACGTCCTGATATTTCCGGCACTGGAGAAACCAGTACCGGTGTTATCTGTATACGTGTGTCATCCATGTGCCATCGTGTGTGTCGTCTGTATTCAATGTCCATGTGACACGTATTGGAATAGAATGCAAGATAGAAATTACATGTTTAGCTGTTAGATGTGCAAAGATGGAGATAGATGTCAGTGATATATATAATTATTGCCATGTGTATGTAGTTTATTGTACATGTATTAAGCTAATAAAGAAATAAATGAATGAAAAAAACTATGTGGGGTCCACCCTATTTTTGATAACCAGTAAAGGTAAAGCAGACAGCTGCAGGCTTATATATCAGGCTGAGAAGGTCCCTGGTTATTGGGCCCTTCCCAGCCTAAAAATATCATCCCACAGCCACCCCAAAATTGGCACATACATTAGGGATTGGGGTTGATGTCAGCTGTGATTTGTCAAAAATAGGAGAAGGTGGTGAAACTTGTTATTTATTTTGCTTTATATACAAGTCATTACCCTGGAAAGGGTGTTCCTTAACGTTTTTCTCAGGAAAATCCATTTTGGTTTCGCTTTTTATGTTTTATTGTGAGTCCGTAAAAGTGGTGTAATACCTCTGACAATGTTGTTGACAGCTGTGACCTGGGAGTCAGAAATGCTTTCAGGGGTCTTCCCCATGCTGTTCCCATGTCATTTCAGCACTGTTTCTATCGATTTGGGCAATTTTTAGGCCTCCTCCAGACATCCAAGGGGGTGTCCACCGAAAAAATGCTCGAGTTTCCCATAGACTTACAGTTGTGCTCAAAAGTTTACATACTCCGGAAGAATTTTTGCTTTCTTGGCCTTGTTTCAGTGAATATGAATGATAACAAAAAAACTTTTTCTCCACTCATGGTTATTGGTTGGGTGAAGCCATTTATTGTCAAACTACTGTGTTTTCTCTTTTTAAATCTTAATGATAACCAAAAACATCCAAATGACCCTGATCAAAAGTTCACATACCCCGGTGATTTTGACCTGATAACATGCACAGAATTTGACACAAATGGGTTTCAATGGCTATTAAAGGTAACATCCTCACCTGTGACCTGTTTGCTTGTAATCAGTGTGTGTGCATAAAAGCTGAGTGAGTTTCTGGGATTCAGACAGACTCTTGCGTCTTTCATCCAGCCACTGACGTTTCTGGATTGTGAGTCATGGGGAAAGCAAAAGAATTGTCAACCGATCTACGGGAAAAGGTAGTTGAATTGTATAACACAGGAAAGGGATACAAAAAACATTCAAGGAATTTATAATGCCAGTTCAAACTGTGATTAACAAATGGAAAATCAGGGGCCCTGTAAAAACCAAACCACGGTCACGTAGACCAACAAAAATTTCGGCCACAACTGCCAGGAAAATTGTTTGGGATGCAAAGAAAAACCCACAAATAACATCAGCTAAAATTCAGGAAACTAGCGGTGTGGCTGTTTCAAGATGCATAATAAGGAGGCACTTGAAGAAAAATGGGCTGCATGGTCGAGTCACCAGAAGAAAGCCATTAGTACGCAAATGCCACAAAGTATCTCGCCTACAATATGCCAAACGGCACAGAGACAAGCCTCAAAACTTCTGGAACAAGGTAATTTGGAGTGATGAGACCAAAATTCAACTTTTTGGCCACAACCATAAATGTTACATTTGAAGAGAGGTCAACAAGGCCTATGATGAACGGAACACCATTCCTACAGTAAAGCACGGAGGTGGATCGCTGATGTTTTGGGGATGTGTGAGCTACAAAGGCACAGGAAACTTGGTAAAAGTTGAAGGAAAGATGAATGCAGCACGTTATCAGCAAATACTGGAGGTAAATTTGCACTCATCAGCCCAGAAGCTGCGCATGGGACGTACTTGGACATTCCAACATCACAACGATCCAAAACACAGGGCCAAGTCGACCTGTCATTGGCTACAGCAGGACAAAGTGAACGTTCTGGAGTGGCCATCTCAGTCTCCTGACCTCAATATCATTGAGCCACTCTGGGGAGATCTCAAGCGCTCAGTTCATGCTAGACAGCCCAGGAATTTACAGGAACAGGAGGCTTTTTGCCAAGAACAATGAGCAGCTTTACCATCTGAGAAAATAAAGACCCTCATCCACAACTATCACAAAAGACTTCAAGCTGTCATTGATGTTAGAGGGGGCAATACACAGTATTAAGAACTGGGGTATGTGAACTTTTGATCAGGGTCATTTGAATGTTTTGGTTGTCATTAAGATTTAAAAAGAGAAAACACAGTAGTTTGAAATAAATGGCTTCACCCAACCAATAACTATGAGTGGAGAAAAAGTTTTTTTGTTATCATTCATATTCTTTGAAACAAGGCCAAGAAAGGAAAAATTCTGCCGGGGTATGTAAACTTTTGAGCACAACTGTACATTGGCTTCGTTGCTCTGACCGAGCACTCGAGTATTCCAATTTTCTTGACTCAAACAACGAGTACCCGAGCATTTTAATGCTCGCTCATCACTATATTAATTATAATTAAAAAAAATTATACACCAAAAACAATTTCCTATGTTACTAATTGTGTTGAATCTGTTGAAAACAGATTCCATTCGGATGGTGTCTTTGTATACATCCTTTTTTTGCCCACCCATTGATATATAGTGGTGAGTGTCATCCGAAAAATGGATCAGACTGGCGCATGCTGAGATTTTTTTCCACCCAGACAATTGGTCTGTGTGCAAAAAACCTTCATGTGAATTCACACATTGGTTAACCTTGGTTTGCTTGCTGTCCGTGCGTGCTTCGTTCTGCACAGCTGTACACGTACCGAAGAAACGCTCCAGCGACTATACCCGAAGAGAAGAAGCAGACGACCATTTTCTCTACATTCGAGAAAAAGGGTCCAACTCTGCTAAAGAGACTCCCGATCAGAGTTTGATCAGAGTGTGATCCGATTTTCTTAGAGGTGGAGAGAAAAAAAAAAGTTTCTCCAACTCCATTCTATCAGTCCGTGAAAATCAAACTGCACTCAGATGTCATCTTAGTGCAATCCGATTTTTTCCACAGACCCATAGAGTTGAATGGGCGAGTGCCATCGGATTCTCGGAGGCAAATCATGCATGCTGCAATTGGACTGCTCGGTCTGGGGAAAAAAACAGAAATGTGCTAAGCCCCATAGAATAACATGTGTACGAGTGCTATCCATCAAAACCACGGATGGCACTCGTTCGATTAAAACGGTAGTTTCCATGAGCCCTAAGAAATAGAATAATAATAATAATTATTAGAAAAGTTTATACTCTTAATTTTTGAGAACGTGGCATTTTTTTTCCCTGCCCACGATGACCATAGAGGAGGAATAAAGGAAGAGGAAGGTCTTATATATATTTTGTAGATACATATAATTTTGCTTTAAAAAAAATATATATAAAAAAAAAATAGAAATAATATATAACATTTGTAGAATCAAAGAGGCTTCATCAGGATTCCATAAAAATAAATTATTCCATGTGAAATCTACAAATATTTTTAGAACTTGCTTTAGTTGATTTTCAGATAGAGGTCCTTGGATGAATTTGGTGGTGTTTGCGTGTATTTTCAATATCCCTGCGCTATTTTCAGTCTTTCTTGAAATTATTATAAGAGAAAAGACTCCAAAAAAACAAATAAAAGTCATTGCCAGAAATAAAGACTATAATACTAAGCAAATGCATATCGAGGTCAAGAAGCTGGTAATTGAGAAGACATAAACACCACACATGCTGGAGAAATACGAGCTACAACAGTAACGGGGCAGGAAATCAAGCCGCCATATTCTGGCGCGGTGTGCGCGGGTAGATGAGATGGGAAGGAACAGAAACAAATCAGAGAAAATGAATGTAGCATAAAACTTTGCAGTCCGGCTTAGAAATACAACCTTACTGAGCTGGTTTTGTAAATCCAAGAATGTTCTTTTATGAAATCTTAATATATCACATCTGTTGTCGGCTTTGCTAGAGCCCGAGTCTGGGAAAGGGCTGTGTCCCCGCAGAACAATCGCTGGGAAGTGATACGAGATAACCTAGGAGGGGCTCATTCAAGGGCTACAGATAACTGGGTGTGAGAATTATATTACATTTTGAGCAGATTTTTTTTTTTCTAAATAAGTTTAAAATTCTTGTCCCCATTAATTTCTTAATATAACTTTATAGTGGTTGGACCCCATTTTTATGATACAGGTTTTTCAGAGACAGACAAATGAACTCCCAATCTCTCTATTGTGACAGCCGCAATTTTATACAGAAAATTGGAGCTCTGTATAAAAAAAATAGAGCTCTGACATCTATAGAAATATATCAAGAAATTGTTCAACCCAATATTTAAAGAGAAATGTTAAAATCTGTTTTTTAGACTTAACTCACATTTCTGTCGTTCTTTAACTCTCCTCTCAGTTTTACTGTGTAGATTGGGACAGTATGAGCAGAGCAATCTCAATATCATTAGAGGATAGGAAAGTTAATACCAGCTCTACTGTAGTATTTCTTTCGAGGTATCATAAAGCTCACACACACGTTAAACATACAGTACAGACCAAAAGTTTGGACACACCTTCTCATTTCAAGATTTTTCTGTATTTTCATGACCTTGAAAATTATACATTCACACTGAAGGCATCAAAACTATGAATTAACACATGTAAAATTATATACTTAAAAAAGTGTGAAATAACTGAAAATATGTCTTATATTCTAGGTTCTTCAAAGTAGCCACCTTTTGATTTGATGACTGCTTTGCACACTCTTGGCATTCTCTTGATGAGCTTCAAGAGGTAGTCACCAGAAATGGTTTTCACTTCACAGGTGTGCCCTGTCAGGTTTAATAAGTGGGATTTCTTGCCTTATAAATGGGGTTGGGACCATCAGTTGTGTTGTGCAGAAGTCAGGTGGATACACAGCTGATAGTCCTACTGAATAGACTGATAGAATTTATATTATGGCAAGAAAAAAGCAGCTAAGTAAAGAAAAATGAGTGGCCATCATTACTTTAAGAAATGAAGGTCAGTCAGTCCGAAAAATTGGGAAAATTTTTAAAGTGTCCCCAAGTGCAGTTGCAAAAAACATCAAGCGCTACAAAGAAACTGGCTCACATGAGGACCGCTCCAGGAAAGGAAGACCAAGAGTCACCTCTGCTTCTGAGGATAAGTTTATCCAAGTCACCAGCCGCAGAAATCGCAGGTTAACAGCAGCTCAGATTAACAACTGTTAACAGGAGACTTTGTGCAGCAGGCCTTCATGGTAAAATAGCTGCTAGAAAACCACTGCTAAGGACAGGCAACAAGCAGAAGAGACTTGTTTGGGCTAAAGAATACAAGAAATGGACATTAGACCAGTGGAAATCTGTGCTTTGGTCTGATGAGTCCAAATTTGAGATCTTTGGTTCCAATCATCGTGTCTTTGTGCGACAAAGAAAAGGTGAATGGATGGACTCTACATGCCTGGTTCCCACCGTGAAGCATGGAGGAGGAGGTGTGATGGTGTGGGGGTGCTTTGCTGGTGACACTGTTGGGGATTTATTCAAAATTGAAGTCATACTGAACCAGCATGGCTACCACAGCATCTTGCAGCGGCATGCTATTCCAGTCACGGTCTCCACACTTTCCTTGTCTGCTAGGTTACTATTGTGTGGAGGCTTTCAGTCTGTTTTGGGTTTGCTGGGTTGTTTCTGCAATCATCTGTGTTCACTTCCCTTGATTAGTCTTCTACTTAAGCATGCTAGCTCCTTCACCCAGTGTCAATTGTACACTTGGTATTACCTGTGTAGGACTGATCTCTCTGTGCTCTGTGCCTGACCCAGCCTGACTATTTTCTCTTACCTGGATTTTGACCATTTGCTTGTTATCTGACTACTCTTTTGTCTGCTCCCTTTGTACTGCGCCATCTTCCCGGACTTGACTTTGGATTGTTTGACCTCCCTATTTTTATCTAGTAAGTAGCTCTAATATTATATTTCTTTCAGTAATATTAGTCTTTTCTCTCCTCTTCTGAGACTGTTATTTCTGTAGTGACTCGCGTCAAATTACAATTGACCGTTCACTTTTTTTTTTCCTTTTTCCCACCTATGGATCCGTTACGTACTTTGTGTGATCAGGTGGCGAATCTGACTCAGTTAGTTCAGGATCTGGCCTTGGAACAACACAAACTGGCGTCCTCACAGGCTCAGTTACAAGACCAGATTTCTGGTACGTTTACAGTCCCTCAGAATCTTTCCTCTCCGACCACTGTCATGACTTCTGAACCATCTGACGTATCTTTGAGCCCCCCTGAACCGGCTATAGCACTCCCTGACAAATTTTCGGGGGAGAAAGATCGGTTCAGAACTTTCAAAGAAAGTTGTAATTTATTGTTTACCTTGCGTCCTCGGTCATCAGGGAATGAGTCACAGCGGGTGGGAATTATAATGTCACTTCAGCGCAAGGGTCCCCAGACTTGGGCATTTTCTCTACCCCCTTTTTCTCCTGAACGTCTTTCTGTGGACGCTTTCTTTGACGCTTTAGGACAGATCTATGACGAACCTGACAGGGTCAAGGTGGCAGAGACAAGGATCATGAACCTGACACAGGGTAACCACACAGCAGAAGACTACTGTTCTGAATTTCGTCAGTGGTCTACTGAGGTTCTCTGGAATGACGCGGCTCTCAGGTGCCAATTCCTCAGGGGTCTTTCGGAGCCTCTAAAGGACGCTCTGGCTCTGCATGCTCCACCTGGTTGTTTGGGGGAGGCCATGACTCAGGCTATCCGCATGGATCGGAGGATGCGGGAGAGACGCAAGGTTCAACACGAGGTTTCATTTTGTCCACCGGGCCTGGGTCGTTTACCAGAGGTAGAACCTATGGAGGTTGGAGCTGCCAGCTCAAGGGTTAAGGAGAGGAGACGCCGCCTGGAACTTGGACTTTGTCTGTATTGTGGCCAATCTGGACATCTCTTAAAGGATTGCCCAGCACGACCTGCAACGAATAAGCCGTCGGGAAACGTCTAGGTCTGGGTGATTGTCGAGGAGGTCACCCAGACTTACAGGTACCCTTTTACTCCTCTGATAAAGTGTTGTTGAATGCTGAACTTCTGTTTCAAAAACAGTGTCTTTCAACATTTGCCTTTATTGACTGTGGAGCCGCGGCTAATTTCATAGATTCGGGACTTGTTCAGAAATTAGGATTAGGGACAGTTAAGTTAGAAGACCCTATTCAAATTGTGGCTATTGATAGAACACCGTTGCTAAAAAATCTGGTTCATTTAGTTACGGTGGAGTTCACACTCAAGGTGGGGTCACTGCATACAGAATTAATCTCCTGTTATGTCCTGGACAATTTACCTGCTGGGATTGTGTTGGGTCTTCCTTGGCTGCGCATACATAATCCGATCATTTACTGGTATCAGAAAGATATTGTCAAATGGGACCCTCATTGTATTGAAAAATGTCTTAAATCTGTGCATGCTTGCTCCGTTAGTCTGGAGGGTCTTCCGGAATACCTGAAGGACTTCGGAGATGTTTTTTCGGAAGTAGAGTCTGAGATCTTACCTCCTCACCGTCCCTATGACTGTGCTATTAATCTCATTCCTAATGCCAAATTACCCAAAGCTCACTTGTATAACTTGTCTGACCCTGAGCGAGCATCCATGAAAGCTTATATTAACGAAAGTTTACGGAAAGGTCATATTCGTCCTTCCTCATCGCCAGTTGCAGCCGGATTCTTTTTTGTTAAAAAAAAAGATGGAGGTCTCCGTCTCTGCCTCGATTTCCGAGAATTAAACAAGATAACTGTTAAAAATACTTATCCGCTTCCACTTATCCCCGATCTATATAATCAACTTTCGGGGGCCAAATGGTTTTCCAAACTGGATCTTAGAGGGGCATATAACCTGATACGTATTCGAGAGGGTGATGAGTGGACGACAGCGTTTTTAACTTCTGAAGGTCTTTTGGAAAATCTCGTCATGCCTTTTGGGCTAACAAATGCACCAGCGGTCTTTCAGAATTTTATGAATGATATTCTCTCTGATTATATTGGGAGATTCATTGTGGTTTATTTAGATGATATTCTAATTTTTTCACCTGATCTGGATATTCATTATAAACATGTCTGTTTGGTTCTGCAAAGGTTAAGAGATAATTGTTTGTTTGCCAAGATTGAAAAATGTACCTTTTCTGTTCAAGAAATATCATTCTTGGGTTTCATTGTGTCAGCCTCCGGGTTTAAGATGGATCCTGGGAAGGTTCAGGCCATCATTGATTGGGTTCAACCCAGCGACCTTAAGGCTCTGCAGCGCTTTTTAGGGTTCGCAAATTATTGCAGAAAATTTATTAAAGGTTTTTCTCAGATCGTCAAGCCTCTTACGGACCTCACTCGCAAAGGGGCGGAGCTACAGGTTTGGTCGTCAGAAGCAGTCGGGGCTTTTGAAAACTTGAAGAAATGTTTTATGTCTGCTCCTGTACTTGTTCAACCAGATCTCCAGAGGCCGTTCATTGTGGAGGTGGATGCTTCCGAGGTTGGGGTGGGGGCTGTATTGTCTCAAGGTCCTAAAACTTTAACTAATCTGCGACCTTGTGCCTTTTTCTCTAAGAAATTTTCTCCTGCTGAAAGAAACTATGATGTGGGTAATCGAGAGTTACATGCTGTCAAATTGGCTTTTGAAGAATGGAGGCATTTTTTGGAGGGAGACATTCATCTGGTCACCGTGGTGACAGATCACAAGAATCTAGCGTATATCGAATCTGCTTAGCGGTTGACACCTAGACAGGCCAGATGGTCTTTATTTTTTTCAAGATTTAATTTTTCTATTACGTTCAGGCCTGGGTCTAAGAACGTGAGGGCGGATGCCCTGTCTCGTAGCCTTGATTCTGGTGTCCCCTCCGGAGCCTCCTTCCTCCATTCTTCCTCAGGGTATAGTTGTGGCCATGGTTTCCTCTGAGCTGGAAGCAGAAATTCGTACTGCTCAGTCCTTGGCTCCTTCCAATATTCCTGAACGCAAGTTGTTTGTCCCTGTGTATCTCAGATTACGCCTTTTGCAAGAATTCCATGATTCTGTGTTGAGTGGTCATCCTGGAGTTACTGCCACCCAGAAGGCAGTTGCTAGACTCTTTTGGTGGTCTGCTATGCGTAGGGACATTAAAGATTTTGTGCCTGCTTGTGAAACTTGTGCACGCGCTAAAGTGCAACATTGCCGGCCGGCTGGGGAATTGGCTCCTTTGCCCATTCCAGAAAGACCATGGACTCATTTGTCCATGGATTTCATTTCCGATTTACCTCTGTCTGGGGGGATGACGGCTATTTGGGTGGTAGTCGAATGATTCAGCAAACAGGCTCACTTCGTTCCATTATCCGGGTTACCCAATTCAGAGACGCTCTCCAAACTGTTTATTACTCATGTGGTACGATTGCATGGGATTCCTCTTAATATTGTATCTGATAGGGGAGTACAATTCATCTCTAGATTTTGGAGGGCTTTCTGCAGAAGGTTGGGGATTGATTTGTCCTTTTCTTCTGCTTATCATCCTGAAACTAACGGTCAGACCGAAAGGACAAATCAGTCTTTGGAACAAATTTTAAGATGTTTTGTCGCTGATCAGCAGGAGAATTGGTCATCCTTTCTTCCTCTGGCTGAGTTTGCCTTTAACAGTCGGGTTAATCAGTCCACAGGAACCTCTCCGTTTTTTGGTAATTATGGGTTTCATCCTCATTTTGGTGAGTTCTCCAGGATAAGTTCTGGGTGTCCTGGGGTAGATGTAACCATTCAAGAGTTGGGGGATGTCTGGAGGGAGGTTAAAAAGAATATTGGGGTGGCTCAGCATCGGCAGAAACAAAAGGCCGATAGGAAACGCTCGTCAGGTGCCGCCTTCAAGGTGGGGGATAAGGTATGGCTATCCTCTAAGAATATTAGATTGAAGATACCCTCACTGAAGTTGGGTCGTAGATTCATTGGTCCATATGAGATTCTGGAGGTGGTCAATCCGGTTTCCTTCCGATTACGACTCCCTCAGTCTTTCCGTATTCCTAATGTGTTCCACAAGTCTTTGTTGAAGGAATTTATTCCCCCTGTTCTGTCTCCCTCGCCCCCGCCTCCTCCGGTGTCTATTGAGGGAAGCTTAGAATATGAGGTACAAAAGATCATTGATTCCCGTATGGTCCGGAATTCCCTTCAATATCTTGTACATTGGAAGGGGTATGGACCTGAGGAACGGTCCTGGGTTCCGGCTCATTCTGTGAGGGCTGATCGGTTGGTCCGGGCCTTTCATCAGCGGTTTCCTGGGAGACCTGGGGGTCCGGTGGCCCCCCCTTGAAGAGGGGGTACTGTCACGGTCTCCACATTTTCCTTGTCTGCTAGGTTACTATTGTGTGGAGGCTGTCAGTCTGTTTTGGGTTTGCTGGGTTGTTTCTGCAATCATCTGTGTTCACTTCCCTTGATTAGTCTTCTACTTAAGCATGCTAGCTCCTTCACCCAGTGTCAATTGTACACTTGGTATTACCTGTGTAGGACTGATCTCTCTGTGCTCTGTGCCTGACCCAGCCTGACTATTTTCCCTTACCTGGATTTTGACCATTTGCTTGTTATCTGACTACTCTTTTGTCTGCTCCCTTTGTACTGCGCCATCTTCCCGGACTTGACTTTGGATTGTTTGACCTCCCTATTTTTATCTAGTAAGTAGCTCTAATATTACATTTCTTTCAGTAATATTAGTCTTCTCTCCTCTTCTGAGACTGTTATTTGTGTAGTGACTCGCGTCACAATTCCATCCGGTTTGCATTTAGTTGGACCATCATTTATTTTTCAACAGGACAATGACCCCAAACACACCTCCAGGCTGTGTATGGGCTATTTTACCAAGAAGGAGAGTGATGGGGTGCTACGCCAGATGACCTGGCCTCCACAGTCACCAGACCTGAACCCAATCGAGATGGTTTGGGGTGAGCTGGACCGCAGAGTGAAGGCAAAAGGGTCAACAAGTGCTAAGCATCTCTGGGAACTCCTTCAAGATTGTTGGAAGACCATTTCCGGTGACTACCTCTTGACGCTCATCAAGAGAATGCCAAGAGTGTGCAAAGCAGTCATCAAAGCAAAAGGTGGCTACTTTGAAGAACCTAGAATATAAGACATATTTTCAGTTGTTTCACACTTTTTTGTTAAGTATATAATTCCACATGTGTTAATTCATAGTTTTGATGCCTTCAGTGTGAATGTACAATTTTCATAGTCATGAAAATACAGAAAAATCTTTAAATGAGAAGGTGTGTCCAAACTTTTGGTCTGTACTGTACAATAGAAAAAGGAAGTTAAAAAGTAAATGTTTTAATTTCATAAATGAATCATAGACTGTTAAAGTTGGAGGGAACCTCCAGGGTCATCGTCAGGGCCGGCTCCGGTTTTCGTGGGCCCCGGGCGAAAGAGTTCCAGTAGGCCCCTTTAACACATACCACGATTCATGATGCACAGATTCCGCAGAAAAATATAGATATAGTACAAGGCCAAAGATTTCACTTCTTACATTACTTGAGTGATATCTAAATTCTACAATCGCTCAGAAACCGACGAATCCGTGCAGTGCACAGTGCAGACCGGACAGTATAGTCCTCCATACAGTATTATGGGCATCACTAAGTCCTCCATACAGTAAATGGCCCCACATAGTCCTCCATTCAGTATAATGGCTCCACATAGTCCTCCATAGAGTATTATGGCCCCCATATAGTCCTTCATACCGTATAATGGCCCAACATAGCCCTCCATACAGTATAATGGCCCCATATAATCCTACATACAGAATAATGGGCCCCACATAGTCCTCCATACAGAATAATGGGCCCCACATAGTCCTCCATACAGAATAATGGGCCCCACATAGTCCTCCATACAGTATAATAGGCCCACATAGTCCTCCATACAGAATAATGGGCCCCACATAGTGCTCAATACAGTATAATGGGCCCCACATAGTCCTCCATACAGAATAATGGGCCCCACATAGTCCTCCATACAGAATAATGGGCCCCACATAGCCCTCCATACAGAATAATGGGCCCCACATAGTCCTCCATACAGTATAATGGGCCCACATAGTCCTCCATACAGAATAATGGGCCCCGCATAGTCCTCCATACAGAATAATGGGCCCCACATAGTCCTCTATTCAGAATAATGGGCCCCACATAGTCCTCCATACAGAATAATGGGCCCCACATAGTCCTCCATACAGAATAATGGCCCCCACATAGTCCTCCTTACAGAATAATGGGCCCCACATAGTCCTCCATACAGTATAATAGGCCCACATAGTCCTCCATACAGAATAATGGGCCCCACATAGTGCTCAATACAATATAATGGGCCCCACATAGTCCTCCATACAGAATAATGGGCCCCACATAGTCCTCCATACAGAATAATGGGCCCCACATAGTCCTCCATACAGTATAATGGGCCCACATACTCCTCCATACAGAATAATGGGCCCCACATAGTCCTCCATACAGAATAATGGGCCCCACATAGTCCTCCATACAGTATAATAGGCCCACATAGTCCTCCATACAGAATAATGGGCCCCACATAGTGCTCAATACAGTATAATGGGCCCCACATAGTCCTCCATACAGAATAATGGGCCCCACATAGTCCTCCATACAGAATAATGGGCCCCACATAGCCCTCCATACAGAATAATGGGCCCCACATAGTCCTCCATACAGTATAATGGGCCCACATAGTCCTCCATACAGAATAATGGGCCCCGCATAGTCCTCCATACAGAATAATGGGCCCCACATAGTCCTCTATTCAGAATAATGGGCCCCACATAGTCCTCCATACAGAATAATGGGCCCCACATAGTCCTCCATACAGAATAATGGCCCCCACATAGTCCTCCTTACAGAATAATGGGCCCCACATAGTCCTCCATACAGTATAATAGGCCCACATAGTCCTCCATACAGAATAATGGGCCCCACATAGTGCTCAATACAATATAATGGGCCCCACATAGTCCTCCATACAGAATAATGGGCCCCACATAGTCCTCCATACAGAATAATGGGCCCCACATAGTCCTCCATACAGTATAATGGGCCCACATACTCCTCCATACAGAATAATGGGCGCCACATAGTCCTCCATACAGAATAATGGGCGCCACATAGTCCTCCATACAGAATAATGGGCCCCGCATAGTCCTCCATACAGAATAATGGGCCCCGCATAGTCCTCCATTCAGAATAATGGGCCCCACATAGTCCTCCATACAGAATAATGGGCTCCACATAGTCCTCCATACAGAATAATGGCCCCACATAGTTCTCCATACAGAATAATGGGCCCCACATACTTCTCCATACAGAATAATGGGCCCCACATAGTCCTCCATACAGAATAATGGGCCCCACATAGTCCTCCATACAGAATAATGGCCCCACATAGTCCTCCATACAGAATAATGGGCCCCACATAGTCCTCCATGCAGAATAATGGGCCCCACATAGTCCTCCATACAGTATAATGGGCCCCACATAGTCCTCCATACAGAATAATGTCCCCACATAGTCCTCTATACAGAATAATGGGCCCCACATAGTCCTCCATACAGAATAATGGGCCCCACATAGTCCTCCATACAGTATAATGGGCCCCACATAGTCCTCCATACAGAATAATGTCCCCACATAGTCCTCCTTACAGTATAATAGGCCCCTTATAGTCCTCTATATAGTATAATGGCCCCACATAGTCCTAGCAGGAGCCATGACTTTAACTCACCCAGTGACCCCACATAGTGGAGAGATGGGCACCAGGTGTTCAGAAAGTGCCAGGAGAAAGGGTCACACATACCATTACAGTATAGCTCTCCTATAGTGGAGAAGACAGTCACCATCATCCCTGCCCCTGCCTGCCACTTCCTTCTCTGCCATTCCACACAGTCAGACAGGTCAGGCCAGGATTTCCTGTAAGATGCTGCAGACAGTGTTGTGCTGACTATATATATCTATGTCTTTCTATATGTAGATACTGTACATGATGATGCATGTGACTGTCACTGTATCTATATAAAGACATTACATAAGAAATGCAGTCTCCGACAGTCAGATAAAGTTACCAGCAGTCGGTGTTCGCTGGCTGTGGCTGGCGCTTGAATACTGAGGAGCTCGAGCTCAGAGGAGGGACCCAGGCTGAAGGCAGCGCATGCGCTGTAGACAATTGAGAATAGATGGTGCCATCATCTGACTGGATGTCTGTGACGCGCCCCCTGGGCCGTGGGGTACTTGGTGCCGGGCCGGTCGTTGCTAG
Source organism: Phyllobates terribilis (assembly GCF_046119375.1). Lineage (NCBI taxonomy): Eukaryota > Metazoa > Chordata > Amphibia > Anura > Dendrobatidae > Phyllobates > Phyllobates terribilis. Next base: position 725,057,311 of record NW_027362764.1, on the reverse strand, counting down.
GGGAGATGTCACAGTGGCGGTGACACGGTCTGTGACCCAGGGCGGTCAATCAAAAGGGGAATATTTACAGGGGATTTATAGTTTTTATATACAGTTCGTGACGCCACCTGTGGTATGTGGCTATATGGAGCCGCCGCTGCGGAGCAGATCCTTTGGAGCTGTTGTTAATGCAGCAGAGTTGGTTTAGCTCTCCACAGGTAGAGCTTAGCTCCAGGGCTGTGCTGAGTTATTATGGATGTTGCGGTGTAGTGCAGGGGGGATGGCGCAGCAGTAATTCACAGAGACAGTGGGGTGCAGACTTCAAGGTTCACTCACAGTTGTTGCAATCCAAGTTACAGGTACCGGTGTAACTTCCCACGTCGCGCTGCATTCACCAGGCAAGGGGTTCAGCAATCCCTCAGGAAATTCCAGAGCACTTAACGGGACCCCCTTCTGTGTGCCTTTCTCAGTCGTCTTCCTGCGCTGGCTCTCACCCTCCTGCCCTGTGCCTCACAATCAGTGTCCCAAGCCGGTAGCCTCGGGTCTTGTCGGGCGACCTGCAGTCCCCTGGACCCTCTGTGACCACTTTTTCGGCAATGTAATTGTGGCTGTGGCAACTGCACCCTAAAAGTACAGAAGCCTCCGGTTTCTAGCTGAGCCTTGTAGTTCTCCACTAGTTTAGGGGCCGGTCCCCTCTCTGTGGCCTGATCCCTCCACGTTCCTGCAGATTCGAGCATACGGGTGGCCTTCAGAACTGTCCGTACCCCTAGGATCTCCACATTCCTCCTGGAGCCTTCTTTCCTGCTCGTCTTCTCTCCAGTCTTGGGCCTCTCACCAGGCCCGCCTCCTGAGCAGAGCTCCTGCTCCACACACTCTCCTCCTCTGACTGACCTGTTCTTTCAAGATGGCTTCTCTATTTATATCACTTCCTTTCCTGTGCTCCCCTGAACTACGTCCTCCACCCACACCCACTACATGGTTCCACTCTCCAGCTAGGGACCAGGGACTGTGCTCTCCCTTTGGAGCAATCTCGCCCTGCGCCCACTGAAGTGGAATGTGTTGGATGCAGGTGTTAGGGTCCCGGGCAGCACTCCATCCTTACCTGAGAGTGAGATACCACACCTCTGGGTGAGATGCAGTACCTCTGTGGCGACTGAACCAGCAGGGGCGCCACATACCCCATTGGTAAAACACAGCATGTCCGCGGGCTGGAACAGAATAAAACACAAAATATTTTAAGACATGCAATTTTTAGAATGCATTCGCATAGAAGATCATAAACAAACTATTTCTTCCCTTTATGGGAGGCACATTACTTGAATGTTTCAGGTTACTATATCAAAACATTACAAAAGCATTTTCAATAACATTCTTCTTCACATATAAAACATTTTTCATATTAAACATTTTTAGTAGGCTACAGCGTAATCTGCAACCGGCTGTCCATTCTTTTCAACAAGGTGCAATCTAGCAAACATGAGCATGAGGGACCAGTCCGAAAACCCTCAACGTAGGCCCTGGGCGTGGCTGCAGGGTATAGGTGATCCGGTCGTTGGACCACGTCTTTGGCCACGCCAAACAGGTTTTTGTTCTGAGGTCTGTTTTGTTGCATAAAACCAATAAGGGGCACTTTAAGAAGTGCAACTATTTACATGTGAAAGTTTTTAGCTACTCACCGTCCACAAGCTAAATGTCTCTATACCCTTACCGGGTAACTGGAGAAACACACACATAAACAACTTTCCAAACTCACAATGTTTTTGCTGTACCCTTCCGGGTAACTATATACAGTATTTTTCCAACGGAGCAGTTTAATAGTGGTGCTCCCTCCGGGGAAGCACCTGTCCACAATAGGCTGGCCCAGCCGGGTCATCAGCTCCAGATGGCGAGGGTTCACTCTCCTCCACCACCCTGTGGACGTTCAGGGCATACCAGCCCCTCTCACCTCTATGCCTGGTGTAGGTCACGTGATCACCAGGGTAGAGATTCCGATCCGGATGTCCTTCCTTTAGGTGGGACTTCACGTCTCTCCTGTTGACAAAGAGATCCGTCTCGGTGTGTGGATCCCGGATGAAACCCCATCCTCCATCCAGGTTAAATTTTACCACGGTCCCCTCGGCACGGGGACCATGTGCGGTCTCCTTGTTTCTGCGGGCCCGGGCCTTCTCCTCCATATTCCGGGCCTCCATGCTTTCCCAGTGCGCCCACCAGATGTGCCGCTCTTTCTCCAACTGCTGGAGCTCCCGTCGGCAATACTCCTCTCTGGGCAGCTTCTCGGCGGGTCTCCCGGGGGAAACCCATGAGGTCGCCCCCCCGGGTTATCCCACAGTAATTGATCTTCCTCCTGGTGGGCTACTGGGGCCTCAGGAGCGGGTAGCAATGGGAGGCTCTGGTCTTTCACCTCCGCGGACCAGTCCCAGACCGCACGCCCGTACACCCATTCGGGTGTGGGGGCTGATGGCTCTTGAAGGGGGCCTAGGAGCAGGTCTGCCTCACTAGCGCCCGGAGTAGAAGGCTCCGGAACCAGGAGCTGAGCGGGCGCATGCGCGCCCGGGTGCAGAGGTTCCGGCAGGGGGCCCAGGAGCAGATCACAGCTTTCAGCGCCCGGGACAGGGAGTTCCACCAAGGGGCCCAGAAGCAGGGTCAGCGCTTTCAGCGCCCGGGACAGGGAGTCTTCTCTTACCTGCTCCCGTGGCCACTCCTGTGCTGCACGCTGCCTCCTGGTTCTGGTCAGGCTCCGCTGGGGCGCTGCTGGTCACTTGCAGTGCCGACTGCTGCCGGGTCACCAACTTCTCCATCAGCCCCGCTCTCTAGGCAGCAATCGCAGCTTGCTGGGCCTCTTCCATCCTCCTGCCCAGTTCCTGCATTTCATCCCGGATGAAGCTGGTGTCCTCTAGGGACAACTTTGCTAGCATTCCCTCCACGGTGAGGGGTTCTGCCGCGGGCTGCAGACGACAAGACGGAGCTTCAGTCTGACCTCTCTCCATCTTGCCTGCTGGGTGTGGTCTGTCTAGACTGCTTGAGACCACACCCCGTCTCCCATTTTTCTTCTTTTTTCCTCTCCCCTTTCTGGGGCGGTCCCATGGCTGCTTGCTGTCAGCCACACCTGGGGGCAGGTCCCCCACCTTGATGGACACATCTACATACATGGTTACTGCTGCTTGGGGCGTGCTCCGCTTTTGGCGCCATTCTGGGACCCGGCCCACGATGGGAGGTTTTATGTTGTCTTTGATAACGCACATAATGGCGCCTGTTCTTCTGGGGCGCCACATTCAGTATAGAACACAGTCTCTAGGCACACAATACCCGGTGATAATGGGTGGGTTCATATCCTGTTCGTGACGCCAATGATAACACGCCCCCTGGGCCGTGGGGTACTTGGTGCCGGGCCGGTCGTTGCTAGGGGAGATGTCACAGTGGTGGTGACCCGGTCCGTGACCCAGGGCGGTCAATCAAAAGGGGAATATTTACAGGGGATTTCTAGTTTTTATATACAGTTCGTGACGCCACCTGTGGTATGTGGCTAAAGGGAGCCGCCGCTGCGGAGCAGGTCATCTGGAGCTGTTGTTAATGCAGCAGAGCTGGTTTAGCTCTCCACAGGTAGAGCTTAGCTCCATGGCTGTGCTGAGTTATTATGGATGTTGCGGTGTAGTGCAGGGGGGATGGAACAGCAGTAATTCACGGAGACAGTGGGGTGCAGTCTTCAAGGTTCACTCACAGTTGTTGCAATCCAAGTTACAGATACCGGTGTAACTTCCCACGTCGCGCTGCATTCACCAGGCAAGGGGTTCAGCAATCCCTCAGGTAATTCCAGAGCACTTAACAGGACCCCTTTCTGTGTGCCTTTCTCAGTCGTCTTCCTGCGCTGGGTCTCACCCTCCTGCCCTGCGCCTCACAATCAGTGTCCCAAGCCGGTAGCCTCGGGTCTTGTCAGGCGACCCGCAGTCCCCTGGACCCTCTGTGACCACTTTTTCGGCAATGTAATTGTGGCTGTGGCAACTGCACCCTAAAAGTACAGAAGCCTCCGGTTTCTAGCTGAGCCTTGTAGTTCTCCACTAGTTTAGGGGCCAGTCCCCTCTCTGTGGCCTGATCCCTCCATGTTCCTGCAGATTCGGGCGTACGGGTGGCCTCCAGCACTGCCCGTACCCCTAGGATCTCCTCGTTCCTCCTGGAGCCTTCTTTCCTGCTCGTCTTCTCTCTCCAGTCTTGGGCCTCTCACTAGGCCCTCCTCCTGAGCAGAGCTCCTGCTCCACACATTCTCCTCCTCTGACTGACCTGTTCTTTCAAGATGGCTTCTCTATTTATATCACTTCCTTTCCTGTGCTCCCCTGAACTACGTCCCCCACCCACACCCACTACATGGTTCCACCCTCCAGCTAGGGACCAGGGACTGTGCTCTCCCTTTGGAGCAATCTCGCCCTGCCCCCACTGAAGTGGAATGTGTTGGATGCAGGTGTTAGGGTCTCGAGCAGTACTCCTTCCTTACCTGAGAGTGAGATAACACACCTCTGGGTGAGATGCAGTACCTCTGTGGCGACTGAACCCGCAGGGGCGCCACATCTGCGCTGCCGGCGCATGCGCTCTGCGGTACTGGGAGGCTAAGGATGCATCTGCGGCTGTGCCGGCCGGCTGGAACAAAGGACGCAGCGGGTAGCGCTCACATAGCAAAAAAGGTGAGTGCAGGCCCCCCACTGTCCAGAGGAGGATCTGCCTGACGTCTAGCGGTAAACCAGGACTCTGCGGGCGCCAGCGCTCACATAGCAGCCAACCAAGATGAGTCGGTCCCCCCGCTGTCCAGGGCCCCGGCACTTGCCCGGGTGCGCCAGGTGGTGATGCCGGCCCTGGTCATCGTGTCAAACTCCCTGCTCAATGCAGGATTCACTAAACCATCTCAGACAGATGTCTGTCCAGCCTCTGTGTGAAGACTTCCATTGAAGGAGAACTCACCACCTCTCGTGGCCGCCTGCTCCACTCATTGATCACCCTCACTGTCAAAAAGTTTTTTCTAATATCTAATCTGTATCTTCTCCCTTTCTGTTTCATCGCATTGCTTTTGGTGTTTCCATGTGCAAATGAGAATAAGGATGATCCCGCTACACTGTGACATCCCTTCAGATATTTGTAGACAGCTATTAAGTCTCCTCTCAGTCTTCTTTTTTGCAAGCTATACATTCCAAGATCCTTTAAATGTTCCTGATAGGATATAGTTTGCAGTCCGCTCACCATCCTCGTACCTCTTCTCTGAACTTGCTCCAGTTTTTCAATGTCTTTTTTTTAAATGTGGTGACCAAAACTGGACACCGTATTCCAGATGAGGTCTGAAAAAGGAGAAGTAGAGGAGGGAGAATTACTTCACGTGATCTAGACTCTATGCTTCTCTTAAAACATCCCAGAACTGTTTGCCTTTTTTGCTGCTGCATCACAGAGTTGACTCATGTGCAGTCTGTGATCTATTAGTATACCCAAGTCTTTATACGTGCTGTTGCTTAGTTCTATTCTTCCCATTCTGTAGATAAAATGTTCACTTTTCTTGCCCAGATGTAGAATCTTGCATTTCTCACTGTTAAATACCATTCTATTAGTCGCTGGCCATTGTTCAAGCTTATCTAGATCCTTCTGAATTCTTTCTTGGTCTTATCTAGTGTTAGCTATTCTAGAGTACACGTGAAAATAAGAAGCTTTATAAAATTTCTTATCAGAGAAATCCATTTCTTTCTCCTCCTGGACTCAACATTCATTCTGAAAGTTCTCACTTCATGTGTAAAATTTGTCTTTAGTGAATACAGATCTTCCTATTACAGAGGTAGGAGATGACAGTTAGTGCTCATATAGTTCTATGGAGAACTGTAACTGTCATTTCAAGAGAACTTGCAGCAGTATGTGTGTGTCTGCCTCTAGATCAGGGTTTCCCCAACTCCAGTGCTCAAGGCCCCTCACAGGTCACGTTTTCAGGATTTCCCTAGTATTGCACAGGTGAGAGAATTCCTGATGCCTTGATGATACTTCCACCACCTGTGTAATAATAAGGAGATCCTGAAAACATGACCCATGGAGTGCCGTGAGGACTGGAGTTTGGGAAACACAGGGCTACATCCTCCTCCACTTCCACTCGGCGTAGAATATTAAAAGAACCAACTGTCAGATTTTCCTAATACTCAGATGTTATGTATTCAATGAAGGCAGATTTTTCAGATTTTACCAATGAATTGAGAATGAATGATCAGTCCAGCAGGAGAACGAAGCAGATTTCTCTGATAAGATATATTACAAAATTGACTACATTCACGTGTACAATTGACTTATGAAGTAAAAACTAAAACAATGGTTACTTTCTCTAATGCCTCCAAAATTGCCACTTCCAGGAAAGGTTTTAAACATATGATGAAACAAACATTCATAACGTTTTACAACTATACATGACACCTTGGAGACATTCCATTTAACAGGAAGACATACACTTTAAAGGGAATCTGTCAGCAGGTTTTTGCCATGTAAGCTGAAGACAGCATGATGTAGGGGTTATAACACAGATTTCAGCAATGCCTCTCTTATGTATGCTCTGATGTTTTATTTGCTTACTATGATTGTTTTAGCACTAGGAGCTGATAATTGCTGGACTAGAGCAGCATGTGCTTCCTGGTCTGACACGCCCCCTCCTGTGATAAGCAGCTCACTGTCTATGGACATTGTATATACAAAGCCTGGTGAGGGCGGGGTTAGCTGTGGTGTGGGCAGGATTAGCTTTCTCAGCTCTGCTTCATGCTAAATCTAAAAGCTCCGATTGTGTCAGAACGGCTGCACCCAGTAATCTAAGTGACACATTGCTGGATTCAGCTTTTCTTTGCCTACATCAGGCTGTTCTCAGAAGAGGTAGCAAAAACCTGCTGACAGATTCCCTTTAAGACACAAGTGCAGTCATTGCTTAAACAAAATTTGGAACACTTTGGTCTGAAAGAAATCAGCTTTTCACAAAACTGTCATACATCAGGCAATACACTGGACTTAGTGTAAAACACGAGAAACAAAAAACAAAAAAAAAAAAAACACAAACTAATGAAGGGGCGAGGACAGAGCCTTTCTATGATGTTTGTGGCTAAATAATAACTCAATAACTGCTACATATGGCTACATACACTCCTCAACATTGAGTTTGTAAAACCAATTGGTGGCTGTGGGTAAGATTTTAAAGAATGTGGGAAACCCCCCTTTAAGAGCCATGTGATTATTAAAGGGTTGTCTTAAAAGCACAACTCCTGTTTATATGCCTTATAAGGGAATACAGGTAGCATAAAAGGAGGTCCTCAGGGGTGTAGCTATAGGATGTGTTGCACAGAACACACCAGTATTATAAATGACACGTGGTACATAGGGGAATCCAGGACATTAGGGCCAAAAAGCTGCATATTATGCCTCTGCTCGGCCTTTTTTCAGGACCTTCTCTTATAAGTCAGAGCAAACAGTCATTGCAAACACCAGCTCCCGCTATATAGGACTTGGGGCATTATATGTACACTCCAATGGCAGAGTTTGGAGCTTCTTGACCAAGTGCAAAATTTTAAAAGGATCCCCAAGTATCATATGCCAATTTCAATACTTGCATTTTCCCATTAGGATAAAGAGGCTTTTCAGCACACAGACAATAACAAACAGTGACGACTGCTACCACAGCAGCGACTATAGCTATGCCCCTGTTTCATCCACTCATTTGAATGAGTGCTATACAATGCTAAATTTCCACTTCCATCAAGTCTTTATATAAGAAAGGGGGATCTACTGGACAATCCCCTTAAAGGGTTATTCCCATCTTCATAAATAATTAATTTTGGGATAGTACATGCAAATACAAGCAATTTTGCAATTTACTGCTTGTTAAAATTGTCGGCCGTTTTTGAGATATTAACAATTTTCTTTTCTTTTGTTTACATCTCATTGCCTTGGAGACCGACCACTCAAGCTAGACAACAGAACAGGCGTTGCGCTTACAAGCTTTTTCTATTGACCTTGTCAGCACTGTTTTAAAGCTGTATAGGATCGCTGGAACTCGCTGTTACCTCTTAATCTCACCCAGCTTCAGCTCAGTGCTTACAAGCTAGACAGCAGCAGTGGTCGGTCTCCTAGGCAACGAGCTGTAAACAAAATAAAAAAGTGTTAATATCTCAAGAACGGTTATAAATTTTAATAAAGCAGTAAATTGCAAAAGCGCTTGTATTTACAAGCACTATCCAAAAGTATTTCCATCTATGAAGTTGGGAATAACCCTGGGGAAGACTGCAAAACCATAGGTGTTTTTTCCCCAAGTTAGCGGCATGTAGCCTGTGATTTCTTATAATTCAAGAATTTCAATATTAGGGGGTCTAGTGGAAGGTGACTTTGAATTAATACCTCTTTCCAGTTCTTTCTTATTAATGCCAAGAATATGTGTGTGCAACGGATTTAACATCCGTAGGAACCAAGGTTATCAGGAATCTTCAGAGGAATGAAGACATCAATATAAAGTAAAAAAGATAAAAAATTTCCAAATGTTAAAAATGTTCTGTTTGAGGGTGAAATGATTTGACAGTAAGAGCTGCTTCAATGCCTTTTAATCATCGTCCATTGTCCTTGCCAAAGCCGGAATAATTTAGAACACGCAACAGTTTGTGCAAGAATTCTGAGGAATATTGTCATAATCTTATCTGGCTAATTGGGAAAGAATTATGCTTTCTGTTCAGAAATATTTCATTTTGGCGATACGTTTAAAGGCATACTGAACCAATTTTCTCTCTTTGTATAGGATATTAAAAAATACAAAGGGCATTTATACGAAATCTGCTCAGAATTACTGTGCCAACCCAAGCTTCATTTTTACAATATAAACAGAAAGGTAATGTGAATAATTCAGATTTTTTTTTTGGGCTAATTTGGATGATAAATCAATATTTTTGTTTTACAAAATTTCGACAAGCCGGCCAATACAGTTAGCAGAGAACTTTACACGGGCTGTAATTCTCGTATTTTCTGGTGGATCTGCAAATTTTTTTTTTATTATAAAACATTATAGCGGTTGTCTTAACTCAGAAACCCTTTTAAAGTGATGGGAAAAACTAAGTACACCTTCTTTAGATTGTATGGTTTTACAGATCATGACATAATAACAATCTAGTCTGAAAAGGTTTTAAAATTAGGTAAATACATATCAACGTCTTTATCATTTTGGAAAATGTTAAAAAAATGTTTAAAAAAATACAGTTGTGGCGCCCCGAGGGTTCGGTTGCCACAGGGGTATTGCACCTTAACCAGAGGTGTGATATTCCACTCCCAGGTAAGGATGGAGTGTGGACCAGGGCTCAGTTAGCTGCACACATACATACACACACTCCTCATTTCCGGGGGACAGCTCGACGGTGCTCCCATTTATATATATGCAGGCACAACTGACAATGTCCCTGGCTGGAGTGGGGAGGGGGGAGAGAACCCAGTGATGTAGGAGCAGAAGGGGACTGTTTCTGGAGCATAGGAAGGAGCTCATTGGTTACAGGTCACCTGAGCTCAGACACAGTAAAGTAGATAAAAGGTGGGGGCCATCTTAGGAGAGAGTGGAGTTCAGTCAGTGGAGAGAAGAAGTTCAGCCGGAGAGGGCTGACAGGGAGCTGAGGCTCAGTCTGAGCTCAGCTCCACGAGGCAGGCCTAGAGAGAAGGCGGGGGTCAGAAGAGAGAAGAGGAGGAGAAGGAAGGAAGAAAGGTGGAGAGAAAGAGGAGTAGAAAGGCTCCAGAAATAAGAAGGCAGAAGGGACCCTAAGAACCCACGAGATATCAGGTGAAGGGTCAGGCAGAATAAGGGTACCGGATTCCCAAGAATTATCCCTCAGCCAAAGACCGGAGGTCGTGATCATCTATTGGTGCGACCCCCTGCTACACCCACTAGGAAGGCACCACATAGGGTCAGGGAAACAGGCGACAGGTTTCACCAAGAGAAGGCCCGAGGCAGCTGGACAGAAGTGTGGTCACTGGTGGGGCATGAGAGGCCAGAGAAAGGATAGAAGGGGGTCCTGTGCCATACTCCTGAATTGCCTGGGGGTTGACCGAGCTCCTCACCTGGTGGACGCAGCACGGCTCGGGCAGTCATTGCCGGCAGAACTGACTCGGATAACAACTGTGAGTAAAAGACCCTGGACTGCATCACTGACTCTGTGTGATTTATGCTGCGCCTGCACCATCACCCCCAGCATCCTACTACACTGCCCTGGGGCTATACTCTTCCCGTGGGGAGTTATACTATCTCAGCTGCACACACCATCAGCCTCAGTGGACTGCCTTCCAGCGGCGGTTCATAATAGCAACAATCCACGGGTGGCGTAGTCGGACATTAACCTAAAACATATAAAAGACTGTCACTGGTTTGATCACCCTGAGCTACGGGACCGGGTCATCGCTACGGTGACTACAACCCCCAGCATCCACAAAAGGGCCCGGTTCCGGGTTCCCCACATGCCCCAGGGGGCGCGTCACAGTTATATTAAGAAAATTAGGTAAATATGTAAAGCGCCATGTAATGAATGGCACTATAATAATAAATAATAATCATAATAATAAATACAACCTCATGTGAACAAATTACATCTTGTCATAATTAATTTAACAGAAACTCAGCCAAAATGGAGAAACAGTGTCTGAAAAATTAAATACACCCTACCTGCTGTAAATAGGGTAAATAGCAGCCAGATGCTACTAATCACAAGCCCTTTATTAATAGTTCATTAGCATGTGTGACCACCTCTATAAAAGCAGAAGTTTTGGCTTGTTTGCTGCTCTGGTGCATTCAGGTACAGTGCCTTCAAAAAGCATTCATACCCCGTGAACTTTTCCACATTTTTTCACATTACACCCTACAAGGCTTTTTGCAAACTGCACACAGGACTTCTTATGGCTTGCTTTCGAAAATGGCTTTCATCTTGACACTCTTACATAAAGGCTGTTATGGGTCCGGGAGGTGGAACCTCTGTGCTGCGGTGCAAGGAGGGACCCAGAGGGGCGAAACTAAGTATCAACTCAGACTGACCCTGGTCGTACGGTGGCTAATGACTCCGTGACCAGGGAGGGACCGAGCAGAGGGACCAGGTGCTACTCTGGGGACGACCTTGTAAGGGAGCAGGTGACTCCCACGGTACAGATGGCAGGGACTGACCGGAATTGCAGATGGGCACAGCAGGCTGGCTGGCGAGCAGAAGCCTCCAGGTAGGCTATCAAGTAGACACGGCAAGTGATGGCAGGAGTCTTTAGGTAGGCTGGCAGGTGGTCACGGCAAGTGACGGCAGGAGCCTCTAGGTAGGCTGGCAGGTGGTCACGGCAAGTGACGGCAGGAGCCTCCGGGTAGGCTCGGCAGGTGGTCACGGCAAGTGACGGCGGGTGCTTCCAGGTAAGCGGGCTGGCTGGTACGGCAGGTAACAGGCAGGTAAGAGGCAGGTGCTTCCAGGTAAGCGGGCTGGCAGTCATGGCAGGTAACAGGCAGGTGCTTCCAGGTAAGCGAGCTGGCAGGCACGGCAGGTAACAGGCAGGTAGCAGGCAGGTGCTTCCAGGTAAGCGGGCTGGCAGGCACGGCAGGTAACAGACAGGACTAGTCAGGCTAGCAGTGGGACCTGAGGGCTGAAGCATAGGTAAGTATACTGTGCGACAACTGTTGCTCGGACACCTCCATTTTGGAGGAGCTGCCTTCTATATAGGAGGACCCTCAGCTATTGGCCGGGGACTCCTTAGGACGGCGCGTGTGGCCCCTTTAAGAGGGAGGGAGCACGCGCACACCCTAAGCACAGTGCCTGGGGAGCTGCGCGCACCGGCAGCAGGAAGAGGAGCACTGGAGAATGCAAAGCGGGGAGCGCGGAGGTGAGTGGGACGGCGTCTCTGCCTGGCAGGGGGCAGAAACGCCGATGCTACAGTACCCCCCCCTTTACGCCCCCTCTTTTTTAGGCCAGAAAGGAATTTTTCAAGGAGAAGTGGGGCATGAATGTTCTCCCTGGGTTCCCAAGTTCTCTCCTCTGGGCCAAACCCCTTCCAATCCACTAGAAAAAGGGTCTTTCCTCTTACCCTCTTCGTGGCCAGAATGTTCTCTACCTCAAAAATGTCCTCAGCGGAAACCGGAGCAGGGGGGGGTACCTGGATTGTTGGAAAAAGAGTTAAACACAACTGGTTTGAGGAGAGATACATGGAAGGAGTTGGGAATCCGTAAGGTGGTGTAGCATCGGCGTCTCTGCCCACTGCTAGGCAGAGACGCCGTCCCTCTCACCTTCCCGCTCCTGGCGCGGCATCCTCCTGCGCCCCCCTCCTCGCTGCTGGCGCGCCGTCCTAAGGAGTCCCTGCCAATGGCCGGAGGACCTCCCATATATAAAGCACCTCCTCCAAAATGGAGGTGCTCGAGCAAAGTTGTTGCAAAGCATACTCACCTCTGCTTCAGCCCTCAGGTCCCATTGCCAGCCTGACTACCAGTCCTGTCTGCCAGCTTGTCTTCTCTCCAGCCCGACAGTCTGTCTCCAATCATCCACCAGTCTGTCTATGGGCGAGTCCACCTGCATACCAGGAAGCACCTGCCAGTTACCTGCCTGCTACCTGCCGTACCTGTTCTGCCGTCACATGCTGTGACCACCTGCCTGCTAGCCAAGAGACTTCTACCTGTTCTGCCGTCACATGCTGTGACCACGTGCCTGCTAGCCAAGAGACTTCTACCTGTTCTGCGGTCACATGCGGTGACCACCTGCCTGCTAGCCAAGAGACTTCTACCTGCTTTGCCGTCACTTGCCGTGACCACCTGCCTGCTAGCCAAGAGACTTCTACCTGCTCTGCCGTCACATGCCGTGACCACCTGCCTGCTAGCCAAGAGACTTCTACCTGCTCTGCCGTCACTTGCCGTGACCACCTGCCTTCTAGTCAAGAGACTTCTTCCATCACGTACCGAGACCACCCGTCAGCTAACCCAGAGACTGCTGCCTGCCAGTTGTGTCCACCCGCTATACCGGTCAGTCCCAGCTATCTGACCCGTGGGAGCCACCTGCTCTTTTACAAGGTCGTTCCCAGAGTAGCACCTGCCCCTCTGGCTCCCTCCTTGTTCCAAGGCACAGAGGTTCCACCACCCGGACCCGTTACAGGTGGCCGGGAGTTTTAACTTGTAGGCCACTGGGTTGATTTGTTTGAGAACTTCAAATGGACCAATGAACCGAGGACCCAACTTATAGGAGGGTATTTTGAGTCGGACATGTTTGGAAGAGAGCCAGACTTTATCTCCCGAGCGGAATTGAGGCGGATCCAGACTTCTCTTGTCAACATGTTTCTTCATTCGCTCGGAGGACTGAAGAAGTGCGGACCTAGTATTTTCCCAAATGGTGGAGAATTCGCTGACAAGAGCCTCCGCGACAGGGTTGTCCACCGAGGCGGAGATGGGAAACGGAATCCGGGGAAGTTGACTGTAGACCACGAAGAACGGGGATTTAGAAGTAGATTGGCTCTCATGGTTGTTGTAGGAGAACTCGGCCCATGGTAGGAGCTCCACCCAATCGGTATGGTGAGCGTTAACAAAGTGCCGGAGGTAGCTGGTAAGGATTTGGTTGATACGCTCCACTTGGCCATTTGACTGTGGATGGTAGGCGGAGGAGAAATCCAGGGTGACATCCAGCAGCTTACATGTAGCTCTCCAGAAGCGTGAAGTGAACTGAACCCCTCGATCCGACACAATGTGGAGGGGTAGGCCATGGAGACGGAAGATATGATGGAAGAAATCCTTGGTCAGCTCCGATGCAGACGGGAGACCAGGCAGAGGGATGAAGTTGGCCATTTTAGAGAAGCAGTCGGCGACCACCCAAATGACTGTACAACCGGCAGAAACAGGGATATCAGTAATAAAGTCCATGGCAATGTGCTGCCACGGGGCAGCAGGTATGGGAAGAGGCAGGAGGTGACCGGCTGGAAGATGTCTGGGAACTTTGTTGCGGGCACAGGACGAACAGGCCGAGACGAAGTCTACCACATCCTTGCGCAGGGTTGGCCACCAGTAATGCCGGGTAATGAGCAGGAAGGTCTTCTTTTGACCAGCATGGCCGGCTAGTTTAGATGAATGACCCCAGTGAAGAACCTTCTCACGATCTGGTACCGCTACAAACGTCTTACCGGGTGGAAGACGAGTCAGATCCAAGGGGGCCACATTCATCACTTTGGAGGGGTTGATGATGTGCATAGGCTCCTCCTCTTGATCGGAGGACAGGAAGGATCGGGACAAGGCGTCTGCTTTGACATTCTTGTCCACCGGGCGGAAATGTAAGATGAAGTCGAAAGCCGGCGAAGAACATAGACCACCGGGCCTGACGCGGATTGAGTCTTTGGGCATTCTGGAGATATGCCAGGTTTTTGTGATCTGTATAGATGATCACCGGGTATAGAGCCCCTTCAAGCAGGTAACGCCACTCCTCCAGCGCCAATTTAACGGCTAACAGTTCTCGGTCTCCTATGGAGTAGTTGCGCTCAGACGAGGAGAAGAGTTTGGAAAAGAAGCCGCAGGTAACTATGTAACTATGTAGGTTACCATTCTCCCGGATGAAGACTTTTGGGTGCGCACCGCTCCGGCTCCGGAGGAGGAAGCATCAATCTCCAGGTAGAACTGTTTGTTGCAGTCCAGACGGTGCAGCACTGGGGCAGAGGAGAAGGCTTGCTTTAAGGAAAGGAAGGCCTTCTCAGCTTCGGGCGACCATTCCTTGGGATTTGCTCCCTTAAGGGTGAGCGCAGATATGGGAGCAGCCCGGGAAGAGAATTGCGGGATGAAGAGACGATAGTAGTTGGCGAAGCCCAGGAATCGCTGAATCGCCTTCAACCCCTCTGGACGGGGCCATTTCAGGACAGCAGAGAGTTTCTCGGGATCCATTTGTAGGCCTGTCTGGGAGATAACATAGCCCAGGAATGGAAGAGAGGTCTGCTCGAAGAGGCACTCTCGAATTTTGCATAGAGGTGATTCTGCCTGAGCCTAAGCAAGACCTGACGAACATCCCTCCGGTGTGTGGGAAGATCCGGAGAGAAGATCAAGATATCGTCCAGGTACACCACCACGCAAGAGTAAAGAAGATCACGGAAGATGTCATTAACCAATTCTTGGAAGACGGCGGGAGCATTGCAGAGACCGAAGGGCATCACACGGTATTCATAGTGACCGTCCCGGGTATTGAATGCCGTCTTCCACTCGTCTCCTTGATGGATCCGGACCAGGTTATACGCCCCACGTAGATCTAGCTTGGTAAAGATCCTAGCTCCCTTAAAACGGTCAAACAACTAGGAGATGAGCGGCAGGAGGTATTTGTTTTTGACTGTGATTTGGTTGAGACCGCTATAGTCAATACAGGGGCGTAATGAACCATCTTTCTTCTTGACGAAGAAGAATCCGGCTCCAGCTGGGGAGGTAGATTTCCGGATGAATCCCCTGGCCAGATTCTCCTCGATGTACTCCAACATGGCCCGGGTTTCGGCCGACGACAACGGGTAAATACGCCCACGGGGTGGAGTGGCACAGGGTACCAGGTCGATCGGGCAATCATATGGCCTATGAGGTGGCAGTGTCTCTGCTTCCTTTTTATCTAAGACATCTGCATAGGACCAGTAAGGTGCCGGTAGACCGGATAAATTAGCCGGGGTAGGCGGAGGACGAGCAGGGCGAACCGGAACCAGGCAGGTCCTATGGCAATCCTGCCCCCAACGGAGTACTTCACCGGATTGCCAGTTCAGCACGGGTTCATGTCTCTGAAGCCAGGGTAGACCTAGCAATAGGGGGTGAGAGAGTTCGGACAGCACATGGAAGGAGATCCTCTCCGAGTGCGGCATTCCCACCTGCAGGGTTATAGGTTCTGTGACGAGCAGGATGGTCACCGGAAGGAGTCTTCCATCCATGGAGGCGACTGTCAATGGTTCAGCCAGAGGTTTGGTGGGAATCCGATATCTCTCTACCAGGGACTGGGAAATGAGGTTTCCAGCAGCTCCAGAATCCAGATGAGCAATTTCAAAGTGACGGTTCTCTCCCCAGGAGATAGAGACAGACAAAGTCAGGGACGGAGAGGGTTTACTTTTGCCTAGGACGACCTCTCCGAGAGGTCCTAGACACTGGAGTTTCCCGGCTTCTCCGGGCAGGAACGGATGAAGTGCCCCTTACTGCCACAATAGAAGCAGCTCCCGTCGGCTCGGCGTGTCTCCAGACGAGACTTGACCATCCTGGTTTGGTCAATCTGCAATGGTTCAGGCGAGTGTGCCCGGGGACTTGCTGGCTGGGAGACAGGTCTTGGGAGAATAGGAGCGAGGCGAGGGCATCCTCTCTCCTGGGTAATCTCCTTAGCTCGTTCCTGGAATCGGATGTCAATCCGGGTAGCAAGTGACACCAGGTCGTCCAGGGTGGTAGGAATGTCGTGGCCGGCAAGCTCGTCCTTGATCCGACCGGAAAGACCCTCCTAGAAGATGGATACCAGGGTCTCGTTGTTCCAGGCAAGCTCAGAAGCGAGGGTATGGAACTGTATGGCATATTGGCCCACGGTGAGACTCCCTTGGCGGAGACGTAGCAGAGCGGAGGCAGCAGAGGATTTACGTCCTGGTTCATCGAAGACTTTCCGGAAAGCAGCGAGGAAGGACGATAGATCGGACACCAGAGGATCCCCCCTCTCCCACAGGAGGTTTAGCCATGCCAGTGCCTCACCAGTGAGATGAGACATGACGAATGCAACCTTGGCTCGGTCGGAAATGAACTGGTGTGCCAGGAGTTCAAAGTGCAGGGTGAACTGGTTTATGAAGCCCCGAGTTAAAGCGGGGTTGCCAGCAAAACGTGGAGGTGCCAAGAGCCGGGGTCCATAGCTGGAAGCCATAGAAGGACTGGGTTGCGGTGCCGCAGGTGCAGGCTCCGTTTGGCCAGAAACGGGCTCAGACAGGGCGGATAATGCGCCTAGGCGAGAGTTAACATACCGCAGAAAGGATAAGACAGTCTCTTGTTGTACACTCTGACGTAAGACCTCCTTGTTTAGGTCAGAGAATGCGGGGGTCAGGGAGGCACCGGGCTCCATGGCCCGAGCAAACTGTTACGGGTCCGGGAGGTGGAACCTCTGTGCTGCGGTGCAAGGAGGGACCCAGAGGGGCGTAACTAAGTATCAACTCGGACTGACCCTGGTCGTGCGGCGGCTAACGACTCCGTGACCAGGGAGGGACCGAGCAGAGGGACCAGGTGCTACTCTGGGGACGACCTTGTAAGGGAGCAGGTGACTCCCACGGTACAGATGGCAGGGACTGACCGGAATTGCAGATGGGCACAGCAGGCTGGCTGGCGAGCAGAAGCCTCCAGTTAGGCTATCAGGTAGACACGGCAAGTGACGGAAGGATTCTTTAGGTAGGCTGGCAGGTGGTCACGGCAAGTGACGGCAGGAGCCTCTAGGTAGGCTGGCAGGTGGTCACGGCAAGTGACGGCAGGAGCCTCCAGGTAGGCTCGGCAGGTGGTCACGGCAAGTGACGGCGGGTGCTTCCAGGTAAGCGGGCTGGCAGGTACAGCAGGTAAAGGTAAAAGGCAGGTGCTTCCAGGTAAGCGGGCTGGCAGGCACGGCAGGTAACAGGCAGGTAGCAGGCAGGTGCTTCCAGGTAAGCGGGCTGGCAGGCACGGCAGGTAATAGGCAGGTAACAGGCAGGACTAGTCAGGCTAGCAGTGGGACCTGAGGGCTGAAGCATAGGTAAGTATACTGTGCGACAACTGTTGCTCGGACACCTCCATTTTGGAGGAGGTGCCTTATATGTGGGAGGACCCTCTGCTATTGGCCGGGGACTCCTTAGGACGGCGCGTGCGCCCCCCTTAAGAGGGAGGGAGCGCGCGCGCCCTAAGCACAGTGCCCGGGGAGCTGCGCGCACCGGCAGCAGGAAGAGGAGTGCTGGAGAACGCAGAGCGGGGAGCGAGGAGGTGAGTGGGACAGCGTCTCTGCCTGGCAGGGGGCAGAGACGCCGATGCTACAAAGTCCAGATTTGTAGAGCATACAACTAATAATTGTCCTGTGGACACATTTTCCCACCTGAGCTATGGATCTCTGCAGCTCCTCCAGAGTGACCATGGGCCTCTTGGCTGATTCTCTGATTAGTGCTCTTATTGCTTGGGATATCAGTTTAGGTGGCCGGTCATATCTTGGTAGGTTTGCTGTTGTGCCATATTGCTTACATTTTTGGAATATGGATTGAACAGTGCTCCGGGAGATGTTCAGAGCTTGGGCTATTTATTATTTTATAATCTAACCTTGCTTTACTCGTCTCCACAACTTTATCCCTGACCTGTCTGGTGTGTTCCTTGGTTTTCATGATTCTGTTTGATCACTTGATAGCATATATTACATAGGAAGAGTCACAAGTGCAAAAACCTTGAATATTAATTCCCTCCCCAGTGTGAGGATGAAAAAATCTGTCACACCTCTGTATGTTTCCACACACTGTGGGCAGTGCAGACATGGAGATGTACCTCAATCACTACACGGGTAATGTTTCCCTGAAACCATGTATATGTATGTATGTTATCTGCTCGTCCTTTATCTCATTTGCTAATTTGAGAATAAATTACACACAGTTTGACTCAATTTACGCAGGTGATTTTTTTTCTGAAAGTGTCTTTTTTGGTGCCTAAGGCTATGTTCACACATTATGTTTTTGGTGCGTTTCTTTTTTTCTACAGCCAAAACCTGATCTCTTGGCAGTAAAAAAGAGCTGCAACCAAAATGCAGGCTTTGCTGCATTTTTTGCTGCTTTTTTTGGCACGTTTTAGCTTCCTATTTCTGCTGCTTTTTTTCAGGATCCCAAACAGCAGCTTTGCTTCCACCTTATAAGCATAAACAATACAAGGCGTTAGGCCACCAATGCAAGACGTATGTAAAAACAGAACATTTTTGCAAAACAGGACAATTTGATTGAATTGTGTCATCAGAGTGTAGTCTGATATCCGCACACTCAAACAGACAATGGGGAAGATGGAGAGCTTAAGTTCTCCATCTTCTCCTCAGTGGGCTTGGATTTCTCACACTAAGCTGACACTAGGCTCAAACTCGGATCAGAGTGTCATTAACATAATCGTTCCTATTCTCTCACAGAGAGAATATACAATCGTTGTGACTTCAGACTAAGAATCTGGGGCTATGAGTCAAAAGTCTTTAGATCACTGTTTCCCAAACCCCATCCTCACGGCCCCCCACAGGTCATGTTTTCAGGATCTACTTAGTATTACACAGGTGATTGAAGTATCATCAAGGCATCAGGAATTCTCTCACCTGTGCAATACTAAGGAGATCCTGAAAACATGACCTGTGGGGGGCCGTGAGGATGGGGTTTGGGAAACACAGCTTTAGATGATGTGAAGGCTTTGAGCAATCACCTGTATATAAACATGAATTTCAGGAGAATCATGGGTAAGTAAATTGGTCTAAAGCCATAGAAGTTATTTTGTGTGTATCATTGATGTAAATTTTCAGGAGTGATCTCATGTCATGTTATATTTCATAAACAGTAGCTTCGCAACATCACTATTATTTTTCCTTTTTTATTCTATTAGAAAAGACTCATTGCCCAATAAGTATTTCTGTTATATAGAAACTGAGCTCATGCCTCTGAATTAATAAAAAAAATATTTCTCTATGCCCTTCTCGGACGGGAATTATTATTTCATACTATTGATTTATGTCTCAGGAAATTAATGAGAATATTAAAAGAATCAAAATTTGGCAAAACATGAATGACATCACTAAATAGACATCACCTCATTCTTTCCAGACAAAACATACTAAACAATGTGGCCATAAAATATAAAGGACAAACCAATATATTTAGTGATGAATTCATTCTAAAAGGACAATTCAACGCCTTGTTTCGTTGCTGAATTAATTCCTGCCCCGTTAGTAGGGGAAGAGAGTCATTTCAGGATCCCTTCATTATGACTGTCCATGTATTACATAAAAGGCTGGAGTCTGCCAGAGCTGGAGCCATTCTCCCTGAAGACTGAATGTCCTAAGAGAGGTTGAGAATGATGAGACAACTCATTTACTGTAAGTCCATGGTTTGAGTTCATAAATGGGTTGACCTCATTAAAGGGAAATGTCAGATCACCCCCATCCCCAACCACATGTTTGGGCATCCAGGACTTTGAAACATAAATTCATCATCATCTTTATATTGTCTATCTGTTGCTACATTCCTGAGAAATTAGTATTTTAATTAATATGCAAATTAGGTGGTAAGTGCTCTGGGCGTGTCAGAGCACTTAAATGGATTTTCTTTTTTCAAAAAAATCTCTGTCTCCAGGAGCAGTCTGTTTTTAAAAAACAAATTTTGCTTTACTCACCAATCCCCTGGTCCACCGTGAAGTCTCTGTCGTTGCTCCCGCTGTCAGTAATTGGCTGCAGCATTGACGTTTTGTTTACAGCTCAGCAGCCAATCAGTTTTCCCAGAGGCTCTGAGCATAGCGTTCCTTCTACACAGGGAGAGCCACAGAGATCAGTGACTGGATGTCGCTTTGTTGACGGGATTTCAGTGCTGCAGACAATGACAGACACTGAGAACAGTGGTGAAGACTAAGCTCACTGATAGCACACTGTCTGTTTGATGTCAGGCACAAAACAAGAAAATCAGACACAGCTATCAATCAAGCTAAAGGGGCTAGTGCTGGGCGGGAAAACAATCTCAGGAGGCGGAGGCTTGGTAAGTGCTCTGTCACGCCCAGAGCACTTAATGCCTCATTTGCACTTAAAGGAAAAAGCTAACTTTTCAGGGTTGCGGCAACAGACAGAAGATATAAAGGTGTTGATGGATTTACACTCCAAAGACCTCTGTGCTCATATTTGTGGCTTATGGGGGTTGATATTCTTGACAGATCACCTGAGTGTCCCTAACTACTTCTATAGTGGTATGGGTGCAGATTTATTTAATCTGATCATATATTTTATGTAAACTTACTAATATTTGAATATTCGAATGAAGTAGGATTAGTCCAGAGGGATGTCTCTTTCCCGGATCAGTCCTGCCTCAGATCTCCTAATCATGTGATTGATAGCCTGCAAATAATAGTGGTTATGGTATCAGCATGGTCAGAAGAATAGAAGGAACAAGGCGAAGAGGATGACCAGCAACCCGATGGCTTGATACAATGAAGATAACAGTGGAGAAGACCCTGGTGGACCTATCTAGGCTTGCACAAATAACGATCTTCCTACAGAGCATACATCCATCAATTTGCCATGGTTCGAGATCGAGCTGAAGGCTGTTAATAAAATAAATAATGGTAAGAACCTTTTGCAGACTGTCAATCATGCCTAGGGGAAAGTGGGCGTGAGTAGAAGATGCAGGTAGGACTAGTCCAGGGCAAGAAACGCCCTGCAGGACTAGTCCAACTTAACTAGCTTAGGTAACGCTGCAGATTAAAAATTGATTCTGCAAACATTGCAGCATTAGTACGTTACATAAAAAATCTTTGCTTTTTGTATTAAAAAATATAGAATAGGATCTTAATCACGCATAATGAAGATTTAGACCTTATTAGAAATTCTGCATAGGAACTAAAAAAGAGACCCCTAAATATGACACCTTTCTAAAATCGTGTTTTTATTTATTTCAGAGAAGGTAAAAAAGAAATTATTTTAATACTATTCTTTCTTATAATTTGTATTCACTTGAATGCCTTTGAACTGCAATACCAGGCACAACCTATGGAAATGAGTGGCACTGTTTTAGGGAACAATAGCAGACTTATACAAGTCTTTTTCTTACAATGCTGACTGAATTGGGAAAGTAGTTGCTGCTACACGGATGATTCCAGCTTATCTGCAATAAACACAGCGCTAATCCAGCTTTGAGAAGAGCATCTGTTTCGTGGTTATTTCTACGGATCCTCTGCCCGTCTGCTTCTGATCTGTCTCCGATTACCGCACTGAGCCGAGGACAGTACAGACAAAACCAAGCAGACTTGGCAGTACTCAAAATGAACTAATCTTGGTCCAGAATAAACTTTGGTAAAGAACTTCTTAAAAAAAAAATTGCATGTCATGTTGATTAAAATCTTTAAGCTTTTTCTAAAAAAAAAAAAAAAAAGTCTATCTTTAGGATCAGCCAGTTATCAGACAGACGGAGCAGCACCACTTCTGGTAGTACCATGGCCTCTTCACTATTGGACTAGAAATAACAACACTTCTCAACGTGCGGATGTGACTGGTACGGCAGCTCGGTGCTACACAACTACCAATCACACAATATAACCTATTCTAAATATATGCTATAGTAACATGATTAATAATGTCGAGAAAAGACACTAGTAACATAGTAACGTAGTTTTTAAGGTTGAAGTAAGACTAAGTCCATCTAGTTCAACCCATAGCCTAACATGTTGATCCAGAGGAAGGCAAAAAAAACCCATGTGGCAAACACTAAGCTCCACATTGGGGAGAAAAATTCCTTCCCGACTCCATACGACAATCAGACTAGTTCCCTGGATCAACGTCCTATCAAGGAACCTAGTATTTATAACCTGTAATATTATACTTTTCAAGAAAGGCATCCATGCCCTTCTTAAATTTTAACAGTGAATCACTCATTACAACATCATGCGGCAGAGAGTTCCATAGTCTCACTGCTCTTACAGTAAAGAATCCCCGTCTGTGATTGTGATTAAACCTTCTTTCCTCCAGACGTAGAAGATGCCCCCTTGTCCCCGTCTCAGGCCTCAGAGTAAAAAGATCAGTAGAAAGGTCTTTGTACTGTCCCCTCATATACTTGTACATATTAATAAGATCACCCCTAAGCCTTCTTTTTTCCACAGTAAATAACCCCAAGTGTAATAACCTGTCTTGGTATTGCAGACCCCCCAGTCCTCTAATAACCTTGGTCGCTCTTCTCTGCACCCGCTCTAGTTCCGCTATGTCTTTCTTATACACCGGAGACCAGAACTGTACACAGTATTCTAAGTGTGGTCGCACTAGTGACTTGTATAGAGGTAAAATTATGTTCTCCTCATGAGCATCTATGCCTCTTTTAATGCATCCCATTATTTTATTTGCCTTTGCAGCAGCTGCCTGATACTGGCCACTAAACGTGAGCTTGTAGTCCACCAATACACCCAGGTCTTTTTCAGTTACAGTTTTGCCCAATGTTTTACAATTAAGCATATAATTATACATTTTATTTCCTCTACCCAAGTGCATTACCTTACATTTATCCCCATTAAAGCTCATTTGCCATTTATCAGCCCAAGCTTCTAGTTTACATAGATCCTCCTGTAATATAAAATTGTCCTCCTCTGTATTGATTACCCTGCAGAGTTTAGTGTCATCTGCAAATATTGAAATATTACTCTGTATGCCCCCTACAAGGTCATTAATAAATATTTTAAAAAGAAGGGGGCCCAATACTGACCCCTGTGGTACCCCACTGTTAGCTGAGACCCAGTCTGAGTGTTTTCCATTAATAACCACCCTTTGTTTCCTATCACTGAGCCAATTCTTAACCCACATACATATATTTTCCCCTATCCCCATTGTTCTCATTTTATGTATAAACCTTTTGTGTGGAACCATATCAAAAGCTTTTGAAAAGTCCATATACACAACATCCACTGCATTTCCTTGGTCCAGTCCAGAACTTGCCTCCTCATAAAAACTGATCAGATTAGTTTGACAGGAACGGTCCCTCGTAAACCCACGTTGATATTGGGTCATGAGGTTATTCTTCTTCAGATACTCTATTATAGCATCTCTTAGGAAACCCTCCAGGATTTTACCCACAGTAGAGGTTAAGCTTACCGGCCTATAATTTCCAAGTTCAGTTTTTGTCCCCTTTTTGAATATTGGCACCACATTTGCTATACGCCAGTCCTGTGGTACAGACCCTGTTATTATGGAATCTTTAAAGATTAAAAATAATGGTCTATCTATGACGTTACTTAATTCCTGCAGTACTCGCGGGTGTAACCCATCCGGGCCCGGGGATTTGTCAGCTTTAGTGATTTTTAGATGCCGCCGTACTTTCCTGCTGGGTTAAGCAAGTGACATTTACTGGAGAATTTTTGTTATCACTAATCATGTTTTCTGTCATGCGATTTTCTTGTGTAAATACGGTTGAAAAAAAATCATTTAGCATATTGGCTTTTTCCTCATCCTCATCCATCATTTCACCCAGACTATTTTTAAGGGGGCCAACACTATCATTTTTTAGTTTTTTACTATTTATGTAGTTAAAGAATATTTTGGGGTTATTTTTACTTTCTCTGGCAATGATTCTCTCTGCCTCAATCTTTGCTGCCTTGATTTGTTTTTTACATAATATATTTAATTTTCTATATTTATTTAATG
The DNA here is from genome assembly GCF_046119375.1 of Phyllobates terribilis. NCBI lineage: Eukaryota > Metazoa > Chordata > Amphibia > Anura > Dendrobatidae > Phyllobates > Phyllobates terribilis. The sequence goes on along the minus strand of NW_027362764.1, from coordinate 725,033,003 downwards.
CCTCATCACTACCTACTTGCTTTAGTTCTCTAAATGCTTTCTTTTTGTCACTTATTGCGCCCCTTACAGCTCTATTTAGCCATAGTGGTTTCCTCCTATTTCTAGCATGTTTATTCCCAAAGGGTATATATTGTACACAGGTCCTATTCAGGATGTTAATAAATGTCTCCCATTTGCTTTGTGTAGTTTTATGTCTCATGATATCGTCCCAGTTTATTGCACTAAGATCATCTCTTAACCGTTTGAAATTTGCCTTCCTGAAGTTTAGTGTCCTTGTAACCCCTCTACTACACATCTTATTAAAGGTTACATGAAAACGTATTATTTTGTGATCACTATTACCCAAGTGACCCCCAACTCGTATATTTGATATGCGGTCTGGCCTATTGGTTAATATTAGGTCTAGCAGTGCCCCCCTTCTTGTTGGGTCCTGAACCAGTTGTGAAAGGTAATTGTCTCTCATAGTAGTCAAAAACCTATTTCCTTTGCTTGAACTACATGTTTCTGTCCCCCAATGTATTTCAGGGTAGTTGAAGTCTCCCATAATAATGACTTCTCCTTGAGTCGCTGCTTCATCTATTTGCTTTACGAGGATATTCTCCGCTACTTCCATTATTTTTGGAGACTTATAACAAACTCCTATCAGTAATTTATTCTTTTTTCCCCCTCCCCTTATCTCCACCCACAGGGACTCTACATTTTCATTAGATTCACATATATCCTCCCGCAAGACAGGTTTTAAGGATGATTTTACATATAAACACACCCCCCCCTCGCTTGTTTGTACGGTCATTTCTGAACAGACTATAGCCCTGTAAATTAACTGCTTAACTGCCCAGTCATGGCTCTCGCCCAGCCACGTCTCAGATATCCCTACCATGTCATAATTATTTTCCAACAAAATTAATTCTAATTCCTCCATTTTGTTGGTGAGGCTTCTGGCATTAGTGTACATGCATTTTATGTATCTCTCTGTACCTCTATTCCTTCTTACTTCATTGACTGTTCTAACCCCACCCCCAATTTCTTTATTTGTGCCCAGGTCACTATCTGCACTATCTTCCCCACCTATAAAATGAATACCCTCCCCCCCCAATCCCTAGTTTAAACACTCCTCCAACCTTCTAGCCATTTTCTCCCCCAGCACAGCTGCACCCTCCCCATTAAGGTGCAGCCGGTCCCTAGCGTAGAGTCTGTAGCCAACTGAGAAGTCGGCCCAGTTCTCCAGGAACCCAAATCCCTCCTTCCTACACCAGTTCTTGAGCCACTTATTTATCTCCCTAATCTCCCGTTGCCTCTCTGGCGTGGCACGTGGTACCGGTAGTGTTTCAGAGAATACCAACTTGGAGGTCCTTGCTTTCAGCTTGCAGCCTAATTCCCTGAAATCATCTGTAAGGACCTTCCACCTACCTCTAACTCTGTCATTTGTGCCAATGTGCACCATGACCGCTGGGTCCTCACCAGCTCCTCCCAGTAATCTGTCAACCCGATCAGCGATGTGCCGGACTCGAGCACCAGGTAGGCAGCACACTGTTCGACGATCCCTGTCTTTGTGACAGATTGCCCTATCTGTTCCTCTAATAATTGAGTCCCCCACTACCAGTACCTGCCTGGCCTGCCCTACTCTCCTATTTCCCTCTTTACTGGAGCTGACACTCCTCCGGCTTTCAGGGGACATGCCTTGCTGCAGTAGTGCTACCCCTGTACCATCACTCCCCTCATCTGCCAACTTTGCAAACTTATTGGGGTGTGCCAGATCAGGACTAGCCTCCCTGGCACTCTTCCCTCTACCACCCCTTCTAACTGTCACCCAACTAGCGACCTCACTGTCCTACAGCTCCCGACGACCACCCTCCCCCACATCTACCTGTCACACTGTCACAGAATACTGGAGGTAGGGGGCCTAAGCAGACCCTAAGCTGGGGCCCTGACTAATCCCTCATCCTGGAGGTACTGTTAAAGGTACAGAGGTCCAGGCCGCCAGCGTAACCCCTACCTCCTGAGGATCCCTGCACCACAGTAATCTAGTCCTGAGAAGGACCCCGATCACAACAATTGGGAACCAGCAATAATATGCCCACACACAGTATTTAGACGAACGAGACAGTACAAGGGAAAAACCTAAACCACCTTGCATACAACTTCAACACAACTACAACAGAGGGAACACCAACGGGAGAGGAGATAAATGATAAAGCGAGGAAAGGGAAATAAAACTTCCAAATACACTTATCTCAGCAACTCCAAACACCACGATCCGCTCTGTAAGTCTGAATGAAAAGCTTTCACCGACACCTCACAAACAGACCTGCAGGAATATAAAGGAGTCTCACTAACGAAGCATTGATTGCAGCTGGGCGAGGCTGGACCTCAGCTAGCCCAGAGAGAGAGAGAATTAACTCCTTCACTGCCGAGAAAACACAAAGCACCAACAAGTCAGCTGCGAGAAGTCAGGCTGTGTACTCGTGACGATCTTCGTGGCAACACACCCGTGACAGTACCCCCCCTTCTACGAGGGGCCTCCGGACCCTCAGGGCCAGGTTTATCCGGGTGAGTCGTGTGGAAGGCCCGAACTAATCGGTCTGCGTTAATATCCGACGCAGGAACCCACATCCTCTCCTCAGGACCATACCCCTTCCAATGAACCAAGTACTGAAGGGACCGGCGATTAAAGCGTGAATCAATGACCCTCGATACCTGGAACTCCAAGTTACCATTGACAACCACAGGAGGGGGAGGTAAAGGTGACGGTACCACCGGCGCCACATACCTCTTAAGCAATGATCTGTGAAACACGTTGTGAATTTTAAACGTAGGGGGGAGGTCAAGACGGAATGCCACCGGATTAATAACAGAACTGATTCTGTACGGCCCGATGAACCTGGGACCCAGTTTCCAGGAGGGAACCTTAAGTTTAATATTCCTGGTAGACAACCATACCTGATCGTTCACACTTAGGTCCGGACCAGACACTCTCCTCCTATCAGCCATACGTTTGTATCGGTTCCCCATAGTATTCAGATTCTTCAGCACCCCTCTCCATACTGAAGCGAGAGATGAGGAAAATCGTTCCTCCTCCGGAACCCCCGAAGAGCCCCCCCTACTGAAAGTACAAAACTGGGGGTGAAAACCATATGCCCCAAAAAACGGGGACTTACCAGTGGACTCGCTTCGCCTATTATTGAGAGCAAACTCTGCCAGAGGTAGGAAAGAAGCCCAGTCCTCCTGGTTCTCTGACACAAAACACCGAAGATATGTCTCCAAGCTCTGGTTCATACGTTCCGTCTGACCATTGGTCTGAGGATGAAAAGCCGACGAGAATGACAAATGCATCCCCCGCCGTGCACAAAACGCCTTCCAGAACTTGGACACAAACTGAGACCCCCGATCAGACACCACCTCGGAGGGTACCCCGTGAAGCCTCACAATCTCCCCAATGAACACCTGCGCAAGAGTTTTAGCATTAGGGAGAGCCGGAAGAGCGATAAAATGTGCCATCTTGCTGAACCTGTCCACTACAACGAGTATGACCGTTTTACCCGAAGACGGAGGGAGGTCCGTAATAAAGTCCATAGACAGATGAGTCCAAGGACGCTCCGGGATCTTCAAAGGTAAGAGGGCCCCAGACGGACGGGTATGTGAGGTCTTAGAGCGCGCACAAACCCCACAGGACGCGACAAAAGTTACCACCTCTTTATGTAAGTTAGGCCACCAAAACCGACGCGAGAGGAGATCCACAGTTGCTTTACTCCCCGGGTGTCCTGCAAAAACTGAGTTATGGTGTGCCTCGATCACCTTTTGTCGCAACTGATCTGGAACGAACAGTCTCCCCGAAGGTCCAACAGGGGCGTCCCCCTGAGCCTCCAATATCTCCTCCTCCAGCTCAGAGCATACTGCCGAAACCACCACCCCCTCCTGAAGAATAGGAATCGGGTCGTCTGTATTCCCGGCCCCAGGGAAACTACGAGATAAGGCATCCGCCTTTACATTTTTAGACCCAGGACGATATGTAACGACGAAATTAAACCTGGTAAAAAACAATGACCACCTAGCTTGTCTGGGATTCAGACGTTTAGCGGACTCCAGATATAGCAGGTTCTTGTGATCGGTGATGACGGTGACCGGATGAACTGCCCCCTCCAAAAAATGGCGCCACTCCTCAAAAGCTAACTTAATGGCCAGGAGTTCCCTATTGCCGACATCGTAATTCCTCTCAGCGGACGACAATTTTTTAGAGAAAAAGGCGCACGGATGCCACTTACCAGGGGACGAACCCTGTGACAATACTGCTCCCACCCCTACCTCGGAAGCGTCTACCTCTACAAAGAATGGCTGAGACGCATCAGGTTGAATGAGTATGGGTGCCGAGGCAAAACATTTTTTCAAGGAGGAGAATGCTTGACAAGCCTTGTCAGACCACCTAGAAAAATCCGTCCCCTTTTAAGTCATGTCTGTGAGAGGCTTAACCATGGACGAGAAATTACGAATGAACTTCCGGTAATAGTTAGCAAACCCCAGGAAACGTTGTAGTGCCTTAAGATTCTCCGGCCGATCCCACTCAAGAACTGCCCGCACTTTCCCAGGGTCCATACGAAAACCGGACGCAGAAACCAGGAAGCCTAAAAACTGGAGTTCCTGTACGGCGAACACACACTTTTCCCACTTGGCATACAGTTTATTATCCCGCAAGATCTGTAACACCTGTCTAACGTGCTCCTGATGAGACACCAGATCCGGCGAGTAAATTAAGATATCATCCAGATATATGACAACAAACTGTCCCACCAGGTGGCGAAAAATATCATTAACAAAGTGTTGAAACACCGCCGGGGCATTAGTCAGACCGAATGGCATGACAAGGTTCTCATAATGCCCCTCTGGAGTGTTAAAAGCCGTCTTCCACTCATCCCCCTCCTTCATCCTAATCAGATTGTACGCCCCCCTGAGATCCAACTTAGAGAACCATTTGGCGCCCACGATCTGATTAAAGAGATCGGGAATAAGTGGGAGCGGATACGGATCTCGGACCGTAATCCGATTAAGTTCACGGAAATCCAGGCAAGGGCGTAGGCCTCCATCTTTCTTCTTAACAAAGAAGAACCCCGCGGCCACCGGTGAAGATGAAGGTCTAATATGCCCCTTAGCCAGACTTTCAGAAATATAATCCTTCATGGCCTGCCTCTCAGGACCAGAAAGGTTATACAACCTAGCTTTAGGTAACTTGGCCTCAGGGAGCAGTTTTACAGAACAGTCATACTCGCGATGAGGAGGTAGTTCCTGACACCCATTCTCCGAGAATACATCCTCAAAGTCTGCCAGAAATGGAGGTAAGACCCAAGGAGTAACCGCACCGATGACCGTGTTCATGCAGTTTTTATTACAGAATTTACTCCATTGGCTTATCTCTCTGGTTTGCCAATTAATAACAGGGTTATGCTTAGCTAACCAAGGAAGGCCCAACACTATAGGAGTGGGAAGACCCTCCAACACGTAGCAAGACAACAGTTCTTTATGTATTGCCCCCACTTGAAGTTTTACGCCATGCACAGCTTGCAAAAAACTTCCCTGACCGAGAGGCCTGGCATCGATCGAGAATATGGGGATGGGTTTAGCCAACTCACTCAATCGCATACCTTGAACCCGGGCAAACCGAGCATCAACCAGATTAGCCCCGGCCCCACTATCCAGAAGAACAGATATCCTCTCAGTTCTCGTACCCACCACCACCTCCGCCGGTACGAGAAACTGAGACGAACCTAGGGACGAAATACCTACTCCCAGATTGCCGTCCACCACACAACCTGGGATCAACAGTTTTTTCGACGACTCTTTACTCTGCAAGGGGCGGGATGGACACCCCCCAATAAAATGTCCCTTTTTCCCGCAGAGGAAACACCTTCCTGTCTTATGGCGCACCACCGGTCCCCTTCCCCGAAATGATGTCCCTCCTAATTGCATAGGCTCCTCCGGACTGACCAGGGGAACCACCATATGAGGGGACCTTGTAAGAGGTGGAGACATTACAGGGGGTAGAGTTATCCCGCACCTCTCCCGAAGCCGTCTGTCAACGCGAATAGCAAGGGCCATAGCGGCTTCCAGTGACGCGGGAGAGTCATACTGTGCCAACACATCCTGTAATTTGTCGGATAAACCATGACAAAACTGGCTCCTAAGAGCCGGGTCATTCCACTGGGTGTCCGTGGCCCACCTACGGAACTCTGAACAGAATTCCTCCGCCGGACGATCTCCCTGCTGAATCCTACGTAACTTAGACTCAGCAAGGGAGATCCGATCTGGGTCATCATATACGAGTCCCAAAGCAGCGAAAAACCTATCCACTGACTGGAGAACCGGGGAGCTTGGGGGAAGAGAGAACGCCCAAGATTGTGGGTCCCCTTGTAGGAGCGAGATGACAATTCCCACCCTTTGTTCTTCACTGCCCGATGACCGAGGCCGAAGCCGAAAGTACAGTTTGCATGCCTCCCGGAAAACAAAAAACTTGTCCCGCCCCCCAGTGAACCTGTCAGGGAGAGCTACTTTAGGTTCTGGTCCGGCTTGCTCCAGAGGATGCAAAACCTTGGACCTAACGTCCGCCAGCCCCATGGACAAACTCTGCAACTGCCGAGCTAGACCGGCTACTGGATCCATGGTAGCTGGAGAAAAACTAAGTGGGTCGGTGAAAATGTCACACTGTCACAGAATACTGGAGGTAGGGGGCCTAAGCAGACCCTAAGCTGGGGCCCTGACTAATCCCTCATCCTGGAGGTACTGTTAAAGGTACAGAGGTCCAGGCCGCCAGCGTAACCCCTACCTCCTGAGGATCCCTGCACCACAGTAATCTAGTCCTGAGAAGGACCCCGATCACAACAATTGGGAACCAGCAATAATATGCCCACACACAGTATTTAGACGAACGAGACAGTACAAGGGAAAAACCAAAACCACCTTGCATACAACTTCAACACAACTACAACAGAGGGAACACCAACGGGAGAGGAGATAAATGATAAAGCGAGGAAAGGGAAATAAAACTTCCAAATACACTTATCTCAGCAACTCCAAACACCACGATCCGCTCTGTAAGTCTGAATGAAAAGCTTTCACCGACACCTCACAAACAGACCTGCAGGAATATAAAGGAGTCTCACTAACGAAGCATTGATTGCAGCTGGGCGAGGCTGGACCTCAGCTAGCCCAGAGAGAGAGAGAATTAACTCCTTCACTGCCGAGAAAACACAAAGCACCAACAAGTCAGCTGCGAGAAGTCAGGCTGTGTACTCGTGACGATCTTCGTGGCAACACACCCGTGACACTACCCCAGTGAGCTGCTGCTCAGTGAGCAGCAGACTCCTTTCCATGTTGTCAATGGATCTCAGTGTTGCCAGCTCCTCATTTAGATCCAGTACCTGGGCTTCCAAACGCACAACGTGCACACATCTCGCGCAGCAGTAAGCAACCTCGACCGGCTGTTCAAGGAATACATACATGTGGCAAGATGTACACTGGATAGCATTGTCAATAATGGAGCTCATTTCCTAATGGGGATTGCAATATACAGAATGTTAAGTAAAAAGTAAAGAAATTAATGAAATACAGTCAGCAATTCAGTCCAAAGTCCTCCCTTCCAAACTCCCTGAATACAAAGTCACTAAAAAACAAGTCACACACTTACTTTCGTTCGCACACGCAGCTCGTTCACACTCGCAAACTAAGAGATTTAAAGAGTTTTTTTTTTTTGTTTTTTTTTTCCCTTTTCCAGCAATGCACCCTTCACCTCAATGCACTTCCAAGTTAGTGCATCAAGTTAAAACTATAACCCCACAGAGGAAGGCAAACAATAATTTGAGGCAACTCCCAAGGAGCAAAAAAATCCTTTTCGACTCCAAAAAAAAAAAAAAAAAAGGGTTGTTCCACTACTTTTACATTGACGATCTGTTCCAACCAGCGCACAGCTCTACAGCTCCGGCAACAGTGTAGTGGTCGCGTACAGGTACTGCACATCCACCCCTATTAGAATAACTAGAAGTGTATCTACAATACCCGGCAGAGGCCACTACACAGTTGACTGAGCTGTGCTGTTCAACTACACAAGTGCTAACACTGGAATGGAGAACAGATGATTGTTGGGGGGTGCTGGATGTGGGCTTCCCCCCACCAATTTGTCATTGATGACCTATCCTGACCTATTAATGGTTAAAATATAAACCAGGTGGCAGGCACTATCCTGCTTGTTGGTTAATAAGGAAGAATGTACAGTTATTGGCACAATGTAATCAACAATCAAATGTTAGCTTTAGCCAATGTTGACTTCACACAGGTCTCAGAACCATGGTCCCTTCACACTACACAGTAACAATGATAACTCACAGGATAATTTACTTGTCTCAACATTTTTCAGTTAAACAGAATGAGGAGGTTCACTTATTTCTTTATTTTACATGGCCAAATGTATTGGTACCCTTGAAATTGTTACAGAAAATGAAGTATTTCTCCCAGAAAATTTTTGCAATGACACGTTTTGTTATACACAGGTTTATTTCCTTTGTGTGTATTGGAACACACAAAAAAAAACTGAGAAAAAAAAAGGCAAATTGGACATCATTTCACACAAAACCCCCCAAATGGGCCAGAAAATTGTTGGCACCTTTACAAAATTGTGAGTGAACAACTTTGTTTCAAGCATGTGATGCTCGCTCAGACTCACCTGTGGCAAGTAACAGGGGTGGGCAATATAAAAATCACACCTGAAAGCAGATAAAAAGGGTAGAAGTGGACTAAATTCTTGCATTGGGTGTCGGTGTGTGCCACAATAGCTATGGAAAACAGAAAAGGGAAAAGAGAACTGTCTGAGGACTTAAGAACCAAAATAGTTGAAAAATATCAACAATCTCAAGGTTACAAGTCCATCTACAGACATCATCATCACTGTCACAATCTAAATTCCCTATCAGTATGTTTTTTGGGGTGTGGAAGGAATCTGGAGAACCTGGTAGAAATCCATGCAAACACGGGTAGAACATACAAACTTCTCGCAGGTGTTGTCCTGGGTGAGATTTGAACCCAGGACTCCAGCACTGCAAGGCTACAGTGCTAACCATTGAGACACCATGCTGCATTATGAACTTCAACACCCTGCATTATTCCTATGAGCTCTTCGTTTTCTAACCCCTCTTACTATTCCTGTTCAGTCCACTGACAGGTTAACTCACAGGCCTTAGGGCAGCCAATTTCATAGTACACATTGGTAACCAACCCATCCTAGTTTGATGTTCCACACCGCACCTACAAGCCTACAAGGCTCAGTGGTAGATTCTGCACAGTTGATGCCTTCCCAAATCATTTTGGCTCCCTATGGGCTCAAATGTCTCTTACAGCCCTGGTGGAATCCCGAGAATTGACTTGTCCCAAGGATGACGGTATATTCAGCCCACACTGCTTCTGTGATAACATGCCCAGGGTCACGCATTTTCTTACTCTAAAGTATGATTCGCTATGACATTTTCAAGGTTTTGGTGTCTCAGTGGCACGTCTTGTCTATAACACATCAAGTGACCTACTATGCAACCTATCCAAAGGCTCCTTGTCACTCCCTCTGGGCTTCATTGCACCACCTCTCTCTTTTGCAAACTAGCCACTCTGGCCTCCAGCCCACCGACAGTCCTAGAAGAACAAGTCTCTCCGACTTCCAGCCCACAATTGTACAGACCTTAAGGCAAAGCAATTCACAGACAGGTCTTTCATTTAAATCATTTGCGCTTGATGCCAAACCATGCAAATTTCATAAATTTTCCTCAGCGTTGTAGCAAAACGTTTCGGCATAACAATGCACACACCTAGTGAGCACTAGGATCTTCCTGGGCCTACACTGATTCCTGTATCCGGAAACCAAGACACCATCATTCCCAACGTAGCAGAGCTACTGTAACAGGTCCCAGAGGCTTCTCTCTGTACCGCGACCCATTATACAATGAAGCCAGTGAGCGCAAGATGCATGATACATGACTTTATTTTATCGTAAAGTAACTAGTAGAAATTCAGTCAAGCACACACTCCCTCCGACTTTATTGTATTGTCATATATACACACAACATCCAGATAAAAAAAAAATTCCAATGCGTTTCGAATATTCAATTCTTATTCATGACTTTGAACAGTTCCAACGCGTTTCGAATATTCAGTTCTTATTCATGACTTTGAATCGTTCTCGATTAAGAAACGCATTGGAATTTTTCATCTGGATATCGTGTGTATATATGAAGTAGGAAGAAATCATCACCGTAGTGTGTGCCGGATTGATTTTCTACTAGTTTTGGATTGTTGTCTTGCTGGGGTCAGGTAAGAAGGGGGGCATCATTTGCAGATGGAGTGAGAGGATGTGTCTTATAAGCTATATTACATACAATATATTGGAAAATATCTATGAGATATTCACTTGGATAACCAATAATTAAGATCATATGTATTGTTACAGTGCAAGCTCAGCCGTATAGGAAAGGTCACTTATATAACACAGTAAAAAACTTAGGTTACTGGCGATTTTCCTTTTAAAATCCGGTTGTAATAAGACGTTCTGCTAATCACAAGGGAACAATGGTCCGGCCACTCCTAGCTCGCAAAATCAAATGACAACCTGTGTTTTTTTTTATTGTTTCTGGCAGATTGAATATATTTAATTTCGGAGGCGACAGGCTACGCCCCGGAGGCATGATCTAAGACACTTTACATGCCATGATTTTTGCTATATAAACATGTTTTCCTAAAATTTTCATTATTTTTTTTGTCCGACTTGTCTTCACCCATGTCTAATTGCGCACTTAGTAAAGTTCCTATTCCAGAAAAGTGCGTAATGAACACGTCTTCCAACTAGCTCATGTTTCTTTGGCATAACACCGTATTAAGGAAAACTGAAATTGGTGTTAATCACAGGAATTATGTGGAGATTTCTGTCTAATGCCTTAACCAGAATCAGATCTGTGACCAATCAATACTATGTGACTATGAAATCCAGGACAAAGTCACTTTGTTTGTTATATAAGCAATGGCAACCACTTATCTCATGAATTCCAGGGAAATTATATACAGAAGTGATTAGCACCTTATATAGGCTTCCATGGAGCCCTAAGTGACGCTGCCAAGAATATTGGGACTCGAGAAGGTAACGATCCTGCAATGAATACATTAGAAGTGTTTGCCCTCTAGTGACAATGTGTTCAGAAGATAACTTATGGCACAAAAATGTGCCGTGTGCAGCCAAGTTGGACAACCTCAAAAACCAGGATGAAAGGGATAATTCCCCAAACTAAAATCTGTAACAGTCCCCTCCTTACCTACCATGTGCCACTTATAACACTAGTCTTTTCTTATGTCGCAGACTCATACCACGGCACCTCCTAGGTCTACACCCATACACATGGTTGGCTGAACGTGGAGAAATTGACAGATTCAGCCAACGCTCATATATAGTCTCCTTTGGGTCACCACCAGCTTCTACTTTTGTATATAGAGGAGATGAAGGAAAAATAGATATTTGTGGAGATGATGTGTGAATTCAAATCCTGCAGCTATGAAGTGAATATAGTGAATCCACATAACAAAATCGGACCATGATGGTAAAAGAAACCGGAGAGTTGGTAGAAAACATGGAAGAAACAACCATAAAAGCCAGTCAATAAACACAGTAAGTCTTTATTGACGATCAGGAGATAACAAAAGATTACAAAAAAGAACCATGTAAAAATAAGGGGCGCACAACCAGGATGATAAAAACCATGTGTCTAGAGGGAGTCAAATAATCATATGAAGACATAATGAACATGCACTCCTATACTTAGTATTGCATAGGTAGTATCTTATGTCCAAATCTTAAAGTCTGTTATAGTATAAGAACCATAGACATGTTTAGGTGCCTTGCGTAAAGTGCTAGTGCATAATTAAAGGTATAGGTACAGGCAATACTCACTTCCAAATATAATGATGGTGGAAGACTCCCTCTCCTGAGTGTCATCCACCCCGACGCGCGTTTCGGCTGTCAGGGGGCATACCATAGTACTTTGCTCTGACCTCAGTAGTACGCCTGCACAGGAGCGTGATTGGGGGTCACTTTGTGGATGACATAAGATGCATATCCACATGAAGGGCAGCAGGACGGTGTTTGCAACCAGAGAGGAGGCTAAGGATCAAGACCAGAGACGCCCATCGGACTGGACAGTGCTGTAGTGGACATTATAAAAGAGGGGGTTGGGGACTCATATACATCTTCCTAGAATACTAAAACAAGCGGTAAATGTGGTGGCAGTACTTTATATTAGGAAAATCTGGTGACAAGTTCCCTTTAAAATGTGACATAAGTAGAGACAAAAAAGCATAGGGTCAAAAAGGTGCTAAAAACGCAAGTAACTTAATAATGAATGCAGAAATGCTGCAGAATTCTATAACATCAAAAACTCACCAAATACTCATCGTGGGAACTTAGCGTTATGCCCATTAAGACATCTGATGTTCTCGTACGAGTGTTATTGGTGGTTTTCACGGAATAGCACTCGTACCTATGATATTCTATGGGGCTGTGACATGTCAGATTTGTTCCTCGGACTTAGTGGTCCGTGGAAAATATAGGAGACATGTCCAATTTTGAACCGAGCATCGGCAATGCAAAGCTATGGGTCTGTGAAAAAAAAAAAATCGAATATCCGACTGTGGTCCGATTTTCACGGACTGTCAGAAAGGAGAAGGTGGAGAAACTTTTTTTTCTTCACGTATAAGAAAAACTGATGACACTCGGACCACACTCTGATCAAAATAATCGGTCTGCTTTTCTCGTACGTGAGAAAATCTGCACTCAAAATGAGGCCTAATGGTATTTCAATTTCGGACACCTATGGGTTATACGCAGGATTTGCAATAAATGTATCATAGATGTGGGTCCAACTTACAGGACCCCCCATCTCGAGAATGGAGCCCCGTTTCATAATGAGATGACTGCATGTGCAAGTCTTTATTCACACTTGTGGGAGTTGTGAAATAGCCAAGTGGCCAACTTGCACAGCTGTGCATTAAGAGGTGGCCACTAGGGTGGTCCTTAATGCAAGCAAAAATTTATATTTTCAATTTTTTGATGGAGCTCCCTCTGAAATTATTAATTTTGGTAAAAAAATAAACTACAAACATTTTAAAAATCTTTTCAATTTTCCAGGTCCCTAACAATTAAGATATGTGTCATTTGAACATATCTTGGTAAAAATTAACCATTATGATCGGCAATTACAAATCACGTTTATTTCTCAACAAAAACTGTTACTTTTGTTGCCTGACAGTTAAATACTTGTGTGATAGCGCCACTTATTATTTGCAGTCCATGAGTGTCTTTTTCGTTCTATCTCCATATCGTTCTTGATACACCTTGACTACCAGAAGCAGAAATTGTTTCCGTTCTTCATTTTGTTGTGTGCAACTTGTTATATTCTTCCATCAGTGCTACACCTCATTCTGCAGTATCATTAGTCACTCTCATACCACGGTTTTCTTGGCAGCCTGGTAGCCTTCATCTGCAGACCATAGATCTTCATCTTTGGAAAGGAATGCCGACAACATGCCGATGATGCTAAAGAACCTGTAGGTTTTCTGAGTGGCAAAGTCTTCCAGGTTCTTCGTTAGAACTGATGCTGAATCGACAGTTAACTTCTTGGGCCACCCTTACTTGGCTATTTTTGGAAATCCCATAGAATAGATTGTAAAGTTCACATGCACGGCCACCAGGGCTGGGGAGTCGGTAAGCCAAACCTCCAACTCCGACTCTTCAATTTCCCTTACTTCAGACTCCAAGACTCCGACTCCACTGCCCTGCCTCACTAGTGAGCGTGAGTAGAACAGGCACTTATAGGACTTTCCCAAATTCTTCTGAAAAAATTTACAGCACATTCTTCATTGAACTACTGTACCAATTTATTATATATTTTAAGAGTCAGAGTTGGTCCATTTTATACCGACTCCTACTCCACCAAAATGGACCCTGACTCTGACTCCACAGCCCTGGCGGCCACCCCATCTGTTCACGGCAGTAAGGAGATACGGTCGGAATCACATCTATCAGATATTTCCTGTGGATATAGAAGATACTTTTTTGTTGTTAAAGAGAAAAATGTGAATGATATGTTGAATCCAAGTAACAATAGACTTCTACAACCGTGCCATTTTGCGATCTACGACGATACCCAGAAAGTTATTAATGAGTATGAACTCTGCGAGCCTAGTCACCCCTGAATGAAATATTTCGGATGATAGCTGTAATTACATTTAAACGCTTTTGGCTTTTGTGCCGTGAAACCAAATCTGGAAGATTCTCACTCGAACCTTTCCAGACGTTGAACGTGAATGGTTTGTCTATTTTGTTCAATCCTTTCAGGGCCTGCCACATCATGTACCCGGTTTTGTCTCCAAGGTTATTTCTATACAATGTGAATTACAGGGATTTTTTTTTTTTTTTTTTGCTGTAACCTGGGTGAACCTGAACGAAATTCTGGGATCCCATCTGCTTTATAACACGTCAAAAAAGTTACAGTCATTTTGAAAATGTGAGAATTCCCGCAGCGCATTGTACATGTTAAATATTTACCTTATTGAAGAATTCCCACAATGCGCTTTGCTGGAAAAATAAATAGAAAATTAAAGTTATTTTAACCAAGGCATGGCTAAGTTAGTAAAACGTAATCCATGCACGTGTCAGACGGGACCGGGATCACATTTTGCATACATTTGGCAGAAATTCTTGTTAATGGACTTAGGGCCTTATTAAAGGAGAGAGATTGGGTTTCATTTTGATTGGCCGGCGCTTCCACCCCTGGTGTAATTAGGGCAGCCGTTTCCCCCGTTTTCCATCAAGTCCTATATGGCTTTGGGTAAATATGTTTTAATTGTCAAGAACTTTTGCTGCTGTTTTCTTCTCTGTAGAAAAAAAATAGACTTAATTGAAATCCTTTCGGGTCTCGTTGTCTTGATTAAGGAAATATTTTTCCCTCTCTCCATCTGTCCTAATTAACGTCAGATTGAGTGAGTGACAACCGTATAGGTCTTATGTCAGCAAAATACTTGTCAGGGAAGTTCAAACTAAGGTTTTGGGTTTAGCATGTGATGGCTGCACCCTCCAGAAAGTTTTATTTCCATCCTTATTATTTAATAGTTTCAGTAAACCCTCATATATTATGTTCTGCTTTTAACCTATGTACAGATGTTTTAAGGAGGTAAAAAAAATGAGTTTTTTCAAAGTAGAAACTGCTTAAGGAATCCTCCTTATTAGGCTGTGTGTACACAAAGTTTTTCGATAAGTTTTTGGAACTGCTGAAAACTGCGCAAAGATTCTGCACAATTTCAAAAACTTTGCATTTACACTCAGTTTCTGCTCTGAAAACTCGGCAAAAAGACTCCATGTGCACAAAGGCCTGTGGCTATGTGTACACAACGTCTTTCCAAGCAGTTTCCGCCGCAGCAATCAGCCTGAAAACGTTTCAAAAACCATTCAAAATAATGAACATAGGCAGGTTTGTGGAAAAACGACATTACTGTGCTCGTCAATCTTTTGTTACTTCTCAAATCTTGAAGTTGTTAAAAGAAGTATCATGTTCGTTCTTTTTCTATTCGCTCGGAAGCCGCTCGCTCTCTTAATAGAAGATATAGCAAAAAAATGCCGGCGGTGGAGCCATTGTGAAAGCCGCCATCTTTTACGTGAAGCAGCTTTGTGAGAAAAAACTCTGGTGTCAAAAAGATGTCATGTGCGCATAGCATTTGGGCAGTTCTTTAAACACTTCTTTGTTTCCCAATAAGTTTTTTTGCCGTCCCCTAATTAGAGATACACGAAAAGCGCTCCATAGTGTAAAGGTCTGTTTACAAACAACAACTGGTGGCACAATACGACTGCTGATCGGTAAACCTTTACCGATTGGCGATCATTTATATGCCTGTTTACACATTCAGATAAAAAGTAATCAATGTGAACTGAACCATCTGTAAAAAATCGTTCAGTATGGATAGACTGCCGTAGTTCTTGGCATTGCGAACCCTGTATATACAGAACGATACCCCACCGAGAACGATGATCTTTGCGCTGTGCAAACAAATCATTTCACCTGACGAACAAGCATTTTGCTCATCCATCAGGTGATCGGTAGCCTGTTTACACGGCAAGTTTATTGTCCACAAATTAAAATATTACTTCTTCTGTAGAGATCCGATGTGCCCGTCAAGACAAATCCAGCGTATAAGACATATGCAAATCAGGCTAAGAGTGTACAGATGGCATGTCAGTCCTCAACCCAACCACCCATCTGATGAGTAGGTTACCGAGATGTTCAGCAGAGATGCTGGTAACCACCCTCTTCGGACAGGTTGGGGGTTGCAGGACAAAATTTGATCAAATAAGTGTGGGACCTCGAGGTGGGACCCCTATCGGTTAAACATTTTACTGTATCCTTCGGATATGCCATAATAGTCTGGGTGGGAAATATCAGAAAACCACTAACAAGTCTAAGATTTTTCTTTTTTGTCGTATTGCACAATAAATCATTTGGATTGAAGCAGTGGAAACAAAAGTAAATGTAACACTTTGTCATTGTTTTTATTTGCAAAATTGTTATCTCCCTAGAAGACAAATAATACATAGATGTTAATGTAACACATGTTTCCATGAAAGGCCTGAATGTTACAGCGAGATGCATCTGCTCAGTTTCTTCAAGTGTCTGAACGCTTTTATTGCACTTTCCTGTTGAGCCGTATGTGTCCTCTTGATTTATAGTGATTTTCTTTGCAAGATGTTCAAAAACAACCTAAGCAAAAAGTTATTTGGACAGAAAGCGCCTAATAAAATGGAAATTTATTGTTTGCTTTGACAAGTCTGCTTAACACAAATCTTATTTCAACCTGAAATGGAGAACTAAACTGTCCGAGGAGCCGTGGTGTGTCTGACAGTGAGTTTTCTTGTACAGGTTTCTGGCAATTTTTTTTTTGATCCAAAAAGAAGCCAAAACTCACAGATTGTGAGATCCAGTGCCGCCACTGTGTCCTCCTCTTTCTGCTGTCTCTCTCAATTCTTCGGCATGTTGGGTTGCCAAAGCAGACTCAGGCGGCGGATAACCACCTGAGTATTCGTATCCCATGCGATAGCCATAGATTATAATCATGTACAAGGTAGTATGACATAAGGAGCTTCCACAAGATGCTTGGATGCTACTTGTACAGTAATATTTTATGTCTAGATTTTGCGATATATAATTATGCACAGAATATTTCCAAGCCAGCTCCGTACTACATGTACAATTCAATACCGACTGGCTCTAGATGTAAGGCTCACCTGCTGGGAGGATCTCCTAAGCCTCCTGGCCCAGGTGGACACACGGACACCAGGTGTTGGTGCTGCTTCCCAGAGAACACGTGAAATCAAGACTTGGGCTATCTGTAATCTTAGAAACAGTCAAACAGATGGAGTGGAACCCAGCAGGGATGGATGCAAGTTGAAAACACAGCTAGTACAGGTAATGGAGCAAACCAAACATGGAACACTAGAGTCTCAATCCTAAGACACAGGTGTGTGTCCCAATAACCCTTAAATAGGGTTAAGGAGATGACATCACTGAGCCACATCAGGCAATCTGCAAAAACTCGACGTGGAGCACAACAGGGGGCAGGGGACAGAGGTGAAGGAAGCAGAGCCCGGGATACCCAGGACAGATGTGTAAAACAAGATCAATGGTTAATACAAGCTTCTTTTTTTTCGTTTGTGCATAGAACATCGACTTGTGAGAATGAAAAGCATATTATTCCTTCAATTCTTTTCATTTTTACAAGAAAAGGAATATGCAATCAAACATGTAATATTTCACAATATTAAAGAGGTATCAGGGGGAATATCAATAGCTCATGTAAATTCTGTAGTGAAATCAGAATATTACATAGTCCCATGGCAGAACCTCGACCAGTAAATATATACAGTAGTTTATAGAGGTCAAAGTTAGGCTTTCCTTCACTCAAGGCAAATGGGTGAAAGTACTGCCCCCCTCCCCCCCATACAAGCAAACTGGTTTATTAGTTAACACATTTACGGTACATTCACAAATTTTTCCATAAATATTGGTTCAATAAGGAAACTCCCAGTTTCTCTACAAGCAGAGATTTCACATGTTGTGCTCCAAAAACAATAAATGTGAATATCTCTGCAGTGGAGCGACGCAGCACAAAATGGAAAAGAGCAACAGAACCGGGGGGTTATTTATTTATTACGCTTTGCTTATATAGTGACATCAAATTCTGCAGCGCTTTGCAGACATTATCATCATTGTCCCCATTGGGGGGTCACAATCTACATTCCCTATCAGTATGTCTTTTTAGTGTGGGAGGAAACCGGAGAACCCGGAGGAAGCCCTCACAAACACTGGGAAGAACATACTAACTCCTTGCAGACATTGTTACCCAGGATCCCAGCACTGCAAATCAACGACTGAGCCACGGCTCAGGGATTTTTACAAGGTATTTAATTCAAATTTTTTTTGCAGAACTAACTGGTCCTCTTTAAGAAACGGAACACGAGCAACAATGGCGGAATTGTGTTTTTTTCCATCATTTTACCCCAAATAGGGTTTTTCCCCCAGTTTTTCAGTACAATATATGGTCAAGTGAATGATGTCATTTAAAACTTCAACTTGTCTCACAAGAAAAAACAGAGGAAATAATAGAGAAGAGGAAAAAAAACAAATGAAAACTGGTCACAGTGGAAAGTGGTTGGGTTCAAAAAGAGGGGGGAAATGAATAACTGCATTTTTTTACCCAGTTATCTGTTAACATATTCCAATGTCGGCCAAGACATTACATATATACAGTACAGACCAAAAGTTTGGACACACCTTCTCATTTAAAACACTTTCGGCCATGAATGTATGTCAGAAACAAAACACTGAGCAGAGAAAACCAAGGAGGTTTTAACTTTCACAATAATAACAGGTTCATTTGTGTCAAAGTGTCCCTCAGGTAAAGTCATACTAGCCAGCTTTTGGAGAGGACTAGTGTTGAGGTGTTCTTAGCAGGTCTTCAAGAATATTTGGCCCTGGCCATGCCCTTTTTACAGAAAACACTCCTTCTCAAACATTCTCCACCCAATTCATGCCCTCAATGCTTCAGTCTCAGCTTCACTGATACTATGAACAAGAAATAAGTATTCGGGAATTGTTAATTTCCGGAAGGTTTCAGTATCTGGTTCTTCTAGAGTCCATGAGATCTCCTAGTTTCTGGGAGCCTTCTAGACATTCGAGACAGGGCTGAGGAGTCAGTAGGCCAAGGTTCCGACTCAAACTCTTCTATTTCTTTTACTCTCCGACTCCTTCACAAATGACCAATGATTAGTAATAACAAATTTACTGCAGTAAAATATATGATGAGTAAAATTATGTCAATTGGGCATGTCTGAAGTCGGTCATGCCCAGTCGACATCTCCAACAATCAGTTGCCTTGGGCGCCCATGCACATTAGACTGTTGGCCAAACTCGTCGATATTGACAGGTTCAGCCAGCAGGAGTCTAATGTTTTGTTTTTTCTTTATAAATAGGAGCCTTATATTGCTAAATCACAAAATGTGTTGTGTTATTAATATTTCAAAGTTTATCTAAATTCTTATGAAATCTGATAAATTAATTAACCAAAATATTTTTTTTTTTAAAGCTGGAGTCAGAGCCTGTACATTTCTACCAACTCTATAGGTCCCCATTCACATTAGTCTAAAGTCAGCTGAACCCACTGATATCGGCAGGAATCCAACAATCTAATGTGTATTGGAGCCTCCCAATGCTCCAGCACACATGATGTCTTGGATGTGAAGGATGAAACCTGTTGGATTTCCAATAATCATTTTATTCTCCCCAAGGAGACAAGCCGCTAACTAGAGGAGTCTGTCAGGGGCTCTCTCATAGAGAACACATAAGGGCTCAGATGATTATACCCGTGAATGGAGGAGTCGGGAGAGATAGTTGATTGCTGCATGAGCGCTCTGCCGACAGATTTCTAATGTTTATGGGGGCCTTAACTCCAAGTCCACCCAAAAGCAACTCCAACCCCAACTCCACAGCCCTCATTCCAGAAAATTTTGAAAGTTGAGTAAGGCATCATTCAGAAGTCCTTTTTTTCCAGTACGTGAAAATAACCAAAACAGTTTTCATGTTTGGTGTTTGGTCCGTGTGTCAGTTTTTGGCATCATTAACTTTTGCGTGCAAAAAAAAAAAAAAATAATAATTGCAAAGCTCAATATTAACAACGAACAGGACACAGGTTACACACTGATGCCATCCAAGTGCTGTCTATCATTTTCCGGGACCCATAGACTTGTATGAGGAAGTTTGGTCAGTGATTTGGATCAAAATGGACATGCCGCCGTGATTTTTTGAATCACATAAACAGCCACATAGACTTTAATGGGTCCTTGTTCTATCCGTGAAAAACACGTTCTTGCAACATGCACATGTAACTGAGGCCTAAGGTATATATTAAACACATGTTCTGAGTATCCCGGGCTCTGTTTCCTTCCCCTGAGTCCGCTGCCCTCTGTTTTTGCTCCACATCAGATTTTCTGCCCGAAGTGGATCAATGACATCATCTCCCTAGACACATTTAAGTCCCATTTAGATACACACTGTTATGCTGGCGTGTCCTTTAATAAAATAAAATAAAACCTAAAAGGACACGTCGGGGTCCACCGGACTGCAGAGGAGCTGCAGCAGCTGAGTCCCAGAGGAATGTTCAGCTAAGCACAGAGAAAGAAAAAAACGAGTGTGTTAAGTGCACACACAAGTAGTAAATATGGTACTATGATGGGAGTTAGCAACACTCCAGAAACGAAACTAATAAACTTCTGCACTGCAAGACACCGCTGTGCAGAGCAGGAAGGATTTGGCAGCATGAGACGCCTGAGCACTAGATGACGGCGTATAGAGCTGCAGATAGCTGCAGGCCAGGAAAGGCCTGGAACCTAAGTTCCTAAAGAGGAGGAGGATCTCTGCAGCACCCAACACATGAGTGTAAAAGCGGCAGTGTGACCACACATACAATGGCGGAGACCTGGAATGCTGGATCGGTGGCAAGGACGCCTCCGTGGCGTGAACACCAACCGGTGAACCGACATGGTAGAGCATGTTGCTCACAGCCTTCCCCTAGCCCTAATTGATGGCTAGGATGATTAGGGAGCACACAGCAGGAACCCTTGACAATGACTCACACACACTGCATTTACTGCCAGAGACCTCACCCCAGGTTAGAAAGAGATAGACTAGGCACCGGGGCGGAGCCCACGGAGCCCTTAAATACACTAGAGGCAGCCCCAGCCCCCCAGGACAACCAACCACGCTGTACCAGACAGCAGGGGGCGTGGCTTAGAGACACATGACTGCAAGGGGGCATGGCTTAGCGGCACAATACCGCAAGGGGACGTGGCTTAGCGGCACATGACCGCAAGGGGGCGTGGCTTAGCGGCACATGAGCAGAAACGCAGAAACCACACTTAGAATTCCTAGAACGGAACCTAATTGCTGACAATTACTGACCAGCAGGAAAGGGCCTGGCCGGATGCCGCGAGAAAGCCCTTCTCCTGGGTACCGGCCTAACACACACCTGTGTCTTGGGATTAAGACTCCAAGTCCTATGTTTGGTGTGCTCCACCATCTGTGCTTTTTGTGCTTGCAATCATCCCTGCTGGGTTCCACTTCATGACTCTTGCTGTTCTTGATATTCCTGTGTGTGCCAAGTCCTTGCTACCCACAAGCCTTGCTGTTTGCTGTATCAACCATCAAGGTCCGTGTGCCCACCTGGATCTAAGGCTTAGAGGATGAACCTCACCTGGTGAGCCTAATCAATATAGTATAGGAAGGTCCTGACATTTCTTAAGTGCCTCAAGGCTGAGACAATTGAGAAAATAGTGCTCTACACTGAAGCTACATTCACACGTCCGAGTACTGCCCAAATTTTTTCTCGGAAAGCACTTGGACCCATAGAATGAATGTAGTTGCACATCCGTTAAAATCACTGATTTGAGGGAAGGATCCTTGCGACTCAGATCAGGTCATATTCTGATCCAGTTTGCGGACCGGACTCGGCCATTCAAGTTTATGGAGATCTGTGAGACACGGAGGCAAATCAGAAGGCTTTCCTTTTGCATCCGTGTCTCACGGATTTGTTGCTCAGTTATAAACTTGACCTTCCAGGGATTTTTCTACGCACACCTCTTCAGTGAAAAAAGACGGAAGAGAAAAAATGGAAGCAACTTGGAAGACAATTGAGAAAAAAATTGGTCCATTTCTCTCGGATGGTCACATTTATCATGTGAGCTCTATGTACTTTTCCATAACCATCCATAAAAATCTAAATCGGTTTGATAACTCCTCACCTGTCAGGTCCTCGTTAGGTTGAATTACGATATTTCGTACTGATGTTGGATGTCCACACCTTCATGCTCTAGTTTTCGAAGAAAATCCCTGTATTTATTCTGTATGACTTTGTCTCGCTCGTTATCACACACAAGTGTCAGAGTTGGGAACTTTCTCCAGTAGTAATACATTTTTATTTTTCCTCCCTGGACTCATTTGGTTCTGTGCCAGTGAAGCGGGCCAATAAATGGTAGATTCCTAAGCCACTTAAGATACTGTAAAAGTGTTACTTCTCCTTTCGAAAAATAAAGTTATGGCTCTTAAAAGTCTTCGCTGTGTATCGTATTTCTGGAACATGCCTCATGTTAGATATTTCCACACTCAACACCAGTTCAGGTTCCCTGGGGCGTTAATTTCCTTTTTAAAACGTATGAAATATGTCATTCTTTTGTTGAACTGCACTGTCAGCAGGGACCAATGTGGCCTTCCCATACCCCATGTTTCTAATATCCCAGGCATCCATAAAATGAATGACTCACTCAATTTGAGAAGTCGCAGGGAGGTGCAATTTGCAAAAGTGATAGGTTAATCTCTGCGTCCACACAGATCAGATTAAATCGTTGTAAGGTTCCATCAGGCTTGGTGTTCGTGACGGCTGGGAGAGACAATCCTACTAACCAGAACAAGACTCTAATGCTTTCCAAATGTTGCCTTTGCGCTTTAAGTGACAATTTTCATTGCGATCTTGCCAAGGTTTTTAAAAAAATTAAATAAAAAATGTACGAAAAATAAAATAAAAAAAATGACTGGCATATTTTCAGGTTTCATTACATTTTGTGTTGAAATTAATTGCGCTAGCCTGCTGAGATCACACCTTTTTATTCTTTATATGGAAAGGTGATTAATTCCATGTTTTCTCACACATACAAAATATGACAGCCGGTCGGGAAGCTTGGAAAACTGGAATCCGCGCTGTACAGGAATCCGAACGGAATGGTTTTATGTGCTCTCTTGTGTATTTACAGCATTATAAGGATAGCCTATTTTTAACTTGGTCTGGTAATGGTTATATGTGTACAGAATTTTTAAGGGGTCATCCCATTTCCAAAGCTCGGCATACACATTAGATGCCTCTCGGCCAGCAGCCATCTCAACCAGCTCTTCCATACACAGGAGCGCTCGTTGGGTCATCGATAGACATGTCTACCGGCAGCTTATCTCCAAAACGATCGTAAGTCTGAAATTGGACATGCCCAACAATCAGTTGTCCTGGGTTCCCGAGCAAAATAGACTGTTGGCCAAATCTGTTAATTGTAACAGGATCAGCCAACATGAGTCTAATGTGTATGAGGGCCTTTAGGATATTAGGGAATATGGACACTGTAGGGCAGGGATCCCCAACCAGTGGCTCAGGAGCTACATGTGGCTCTTGAACTTGTGATTTGCGGATATAGAGTAGTGGATGGGCGAACCTGTGACTGTATGGGTTTGGCTAATTGAAACAAATGCCGAACAGTTTATTAAAAGTTTGAACACGAATACGGACCCCATTCATATGATCGGGGGAGTCAAACATACCTGGTTTCCCGGGCTTTCATCTGCGTGACAGCGCAGGAAACACAGGCTCTGATCAGCGGTAACAGCGTTACCGTGGTCAGAGCTCTGTGGGATCATGCTGACAGATATTAGCATGATCCCACAGCTGTGACAGTGACCCGCGGTAAAAAGTTTCCCGCAGGTCATAGGCGCCGGCTGATGGGAGTACTACCACCATCAGCCGGTGACTGCGGTCATAGGAAATAGCGAGCACAGGCGCAGCTGGATGGGAGCAGTAGTCTTCTGTCAGCAGCGCCTGTGCTGAAAGTTAAAAAAAAAAAAAAGTTAAAATATTCAAATAAAAAAAAAAACAACACATTAAACTTACCTACACCTTGTCCCCGATGCCCTCGCCCCCTGCAAAAAGTAAAAAAACACCATATACTCACCTTATACCTAATCTCCGAAGCCATTGTCCCCTGTGATAAAGATAAAATAAACCACCATAATCCTCACCTGTCGGCCGTAGTCCATATAGCGAGGGTCCCACGTGGATCTCACGAATAGAACGGCCACATCAGAAAATGTGGCCGCTCTATTCAGCAGCCGTGCTACACTGACCGGAGCGATCGCTCCAGTCAGTGTATACTGCTGAGCTGCGGGGAGTGAGGTCAGACGTGTTCATCAGCTGATGAACTCGTGTGACCTCTCTGCCGGCAGCTCAGCCTGTACACTGACACAGAAGTGATTACACTCCTGTGTCAGTGTATAGCCTTCTGTCCTCTAGAACAGTCACATCTGTGACTGTTCTAGAGGTGACTCAGATCGAGGGATATGTTTTTTTTAATTTTATTTTTGTTAATTAAGAATCAAATAAAATTGTGTGTGCTTTTTATTTCAAATACAGGACTTTTTTGTGGCAGTGTCTTTATTTCTCCAATTTTACTATAGAATTAGTAATGGGGGCATCTTATAGACGTCGCTCCATTACTAACCTGGACTTTATGTCAGCTGCCAATAGAAAGCTGACCTGTACCCCAACCCTATTACCCCACTCGCCACTGCTACACGGCAGTGGGAAGAGCGGAGGCTAAGTGCCAGATTTGGCGCATCTTATGGATGCATCTTTTCTAGGGCAGCTGAGAGCTTATATTAGCCTCGGAGGTGGCTAGTAACCATGGCCCCTTCCCTGGCTATTAATATCAGCCCACAGCTGTCTGTCTGTTTATCCTTTACTGGTTAGATTTTATAGGGGGGCCCTACGTCAATTTTTTTTCTGAGCTCCCTCTGTAAACTATGTGTGTTGTGGGTTTAAGTAATCACCTAGGCAGGTTAACGATGCAACAATATTTTATTAATCACAGCCATGGTAATAAAGCAATTTCAGGTAAATGGCCAAAATACAGTTCTCTCAGTCCTTAAGTTTCCAATCTGGGTTCAGTAGTTCCACTGGCTTTGTATAAGGCCATACTCACTGTCTCCCAACTTTTGGTTGGCCTACAGATTTCATATCTCCAGCCAGTATAGTCTGTAGCCAAAGTTCACAATCCTCTAGATGGCAGATAAAACAATTAAAGCACAAGTATCCAGCAGCAACAGTAGTTTTGAGAAAGTTTAAATCCAAACGACATAATCCATAATGGTAACATGTTTATCCATCCTTCCAAGTCCACGGTCTCCATCCTCTTCCTACAATGTCCTTCCACACAACTCCTCACTAAAGCATGTCTCTGTTTTCCTCCCTGGGGTCCGCCCCCTCCAAAGGTCAGAAGTGATGACATCCACCCCCTTAAGCATTTACTTTAACATGAGACTGCATGTAAGACCACCTGTGGTGACGGCTCCACTGTGTCCACTCTTTCCATATACATAAGGGGTTCGTTGGCTGAAAAAACAATGGCCCAAGGCCCCTGAGATAAGGTCACTTAATGGAATGGATACCTGAGGTTGAACTGATGAGCAAACAAATAACTAACAAAACACAGGAAGCAAATTTCTAACAAAATAAAAAAATAATTAGATTTAAATGTTTCCTCCCACACTCCAAAGACATACTGATAAGGAATGTAGATTGTGAGCCCCAATGGGGACAGTGCCCATAATGTCTGTAAAACTGTCTGAATTGTAAAGCGCTGCGGAATATGTTGGCGCTATAAAAAATAAATAAAAAGATGATTATTATTATCTGTTGCATTATTTCTGTGCCCTATTGTGTATAAATATGTGACTTTTCAGATTTTGGGTTATATTAGCCTGATGAAGAGGCCTGAGTAGTCTCGAAAGCTTGCATCCTGTTACCATCTTTTCAGTTAGCCATTAAAAGGTATCAACCACTGAGGACTCTCAAATCTAAATATTTTTCTATCTACTGGCTAACATATATTTATTCTATATATATTGTGGCAAGCCCACTTGCTCGGTTCTCCGGTGGCAGACACAGAACACACGGTTTGGGTAAAACTTCCTGCAGGTTAATTCTATGGCATAAACTCCTTAAGTCCAGCAGTGTCCCATAAAAATAAACGGTCCCTCTTGGGGTTAGCGGGGAAAACAAAAGATAAGGTATGACAGAGTCCAATAGTAAGCGAGGCTCTGCCCGCTGCAGGTGGCACAGTGAAGTCTTCAGCAACACCAGTCCTCCGGTGTTGCTCTCTGGTTTCACCCAAACACAGCCTGGAGACTTCACTCTCCAGACCACACACACTCCACAGAAACAGAGCTGACTGAGCATTTAAACCTTGCTCAGCCACACCCTGAGGAGAGGTAGGGGGAATGACTTCCCTCCTATCTCTACGTCATTCCCATAAAACCACTCTCTTTAAATGAGTTAACCCTCCAGCATATAACATGCTGGCAGAAAGTTTATTGGTTTCAGTTCACACAGGCTAGTAACCTGTGTGACACATACCTCCCCTCATAGATTCTACCAGTGACTCTGTCACATATCCCCCCTCTCTGCCCAAAGCCGGTGGTTTGGGCACCTTCCGACACCAGGCAGGGAATCCTAGAGAGGGCATCCACGCTCCCATATAACTTCCCGTGCTTATGCTCCACCTGAAAGTTAAAATCTTGGAGCCCTAGGATCCATCTAGTTACCCTGGCATTTTTTCCCCTCTTCCCCCTCAACCATCTCATTGGGGCATGGTCAGATACTAATTTAAACTTCCGCCCTAGTAAGTAATATTTTACTGTATTCACGGCCCACTTTATGGCTAAACACTCTTTCTCTACTATGGCATAGTTCTTCTCGCAGGACGAAAGCTTCCGGCTCAAATAGAGAATGGTATGCTCTTCCCCATTTATCTCTTGAGAAAGTACGGCCCCTAGACCAACCTCTGAAGCGTCCGTCTGGATCATAAATTCTTTCTAAAAGTCTGGCGCTACCAGGACCGGCTGCTTGCACAGTGCTAGCTTCAACTGTTGAAAGGCGGTCTCTGTTTCTTCCGTTCATTTCACCATGGTTGATTTGGTGCCTTTTAGAAGATCCGTCAGTGGTGCGGCCATCATGGCGAAATTTGGAATAAACCACCGGTAATATCCTATCATTCCCAAGAATGCTCTTACTTGCTTCTTGGAGAGCGGTTGCGGGCCGGTCTGGATTGCCTCCACTTTCTTGACTTGCGGCTTTATTTTGCCTCTCCCGACGACATAGCCCAAGTACTTGGCCTCCTCTTTTCCAACAGCGCATTTTTTCGGATTTGTAGTAAATCCCACCTTTCTCAGAGCACCCAGAATGGCCTGTAGTTTAGGTAGATGACTAGCCCAGTCTGGGCTAAAGACCACAATGTCGTCAAGGTAGGCTGCGGCATACTTATGTGGGGCTAGGATCCAATCCATAGCCCTCTGGATGGTGGCTGGGGCCCCCTGAAGTCTGAAAACACCCATCAGGTGTCGAGAAAGCCATCTTCTCCTTGGCCGTCTGGGACATGGGGTCTGCCAGTAGCCCTTCGTCAGGTCAAGAGTGGAGATGTACCTCGCCGGTCCAAGCCTCTCGATGAGTTCGTCGATGCAGGGCATCGGGTACGCGTCACACTTGGATACCTCATTCAGCCAGCGGTAGTCATTACAAAACCTCCATTCTCCATTGGGTTTTGGCACGAGGACGATTGGGCTCGACCACCCACTTTTTGACTCCTCTATCACCCCAAGGTCTAATTATCCTCTTCACCTCGGCCGAGATCACCACCCGGTGTGCTTCCAGATCGGGTACGGCTTCAGATTCACTCTTATGTGTGGCTCTGTTAGCACGTCATGCTCTATCACCTGAGTATGCCCCGGCAACTGAGAACAGCTCCCGATTCCGCTGTAGTAGTTCTCGACACTGTTGCTTCTGGGCCGGCGATAGAGTCTCTGCAATAGTAACCTCCTCCACCTTGCCTTCGGGTGCGGCTCCCAAGCAAGGAGTTTCCACAGGTTCCCGGTCCCGTCACGGCTTGAGCAAGTTCACATGGTATATTTGGTGCAGTTTTGTTCGGCTGACTTTCTCCACCACCTCGTACGGACCTTGCCATTTTGGCCAGGAACTTGCTCTCGACGGTAGGGATTAGCACCAAAACACGGTCCCCGGGCTGGAACTGTCTTAGTCTCGCTGGCCGGTTATATACTCTCGCCTGGGCTTCCCGCGTCTGGAGGAGATGTTCCTTCACGATGGGCATCACCTTCGACATTCTCTCCTGTAACTGGGCGACATGTTCGATAATACTCCAGTGTGGCGTGACCTCGGCCTCCCAGGTTTCCTTGGCGATGTCTAGGAGACCTCTTGGATGCAGCCCATATAGGAGCTCAAACGGAGGGAAGCCAGTGGAGGCTTGAGGAACTTCTCTGACAGAGAAAAGTAGAAATGGGAGCAGGTAGTCCCAGTCTCGCCCATCCTTTTCAAAGACCTTCCTGAGCATCGCCTTTAAGGTCTTGTTTAAACGTTCCACTAGGCCGTCCGTCTGCGGATGATAAACCGAGGTCCGAATCTGAGCTATCTGAAGGACCACTAAAACCTTCTCAGTATCCTCTCCTGAGTTTTCTTGACCCCTAGGTGTCCCCCCAGAACATATGAATGGGCCATATCTAGTACCCTCCGTCTGTATAGCCCCGGCACTAACAGCTGTTCCACTATCTCACCACCCTTAGTGTGGCCACCCGATATAGTAACTCCCCCTGCACTGCAAAGTGGGGGAACCTGGTGTTGGCCCCCAGCTCTTGGGCAACCCCAGTACATACAGTAACCTGGTCAAACGCCCCCTTTAAGGTCAGGCCTCAAACTTGAGCAGTCCCAAAGTTCTCTCCGGACAGTCTCTAACTCAGGGAGGTTGGCCTCCTCGGTCACATCTCGCCCTCGTCGCCGGCAAAGACGCACAGTGGGAAATCATCCACCTGAGACTTCGTCAGGGGATCTTCTCCGGGGACTTGGCTTTGGCCCACACTACTTAGTCCAGTTCCCTTCCCCCACAAGTCCCAAAATAAAGAAAAATCACGGCCCAGTATGACGGTATGTATCAGGTCCTTAACTACTCCGACCTCGTGAGATTGGGCACCACAGTCTGTTCCCACTGTAATGTGGCCACGGGATTGTCCTTGGTGTCGCCATGGATGCATTGAACGCCCACAGTTTTGGAAGGGATCAACTGGTGGGGAAGAGTAGCTCTGATTAAGGTCACAAGACTCCCAGAGTCTAACAGTCCAAGCACTTTAACTCCATTAATGGATACGGCACATGCCTGCGGCCCCTCGCCAGGTCGACAGTCCACACTGCAGGCTGGGTAAGCATAATAGGAGACCAGTCTGCCCAGGGTGCAGTCCATGGGCTCAGGGGACATATAACACCTGGCGGCTACGTGTCCAGGGTTGTGACACCGCCAACAGACTATATCCTTAACCCCAGTCCTTGTGGCACCTTAAGTGGGAGTGGGACGCCCCCCAGTGGTGGCTTTAGACCTCTCCCATGGTGAACCCGCCCCCTTTTGGGTATCCCAGTACGGAGAAGTGACTATATCCGGTTTCCCGAGGGATTTCTCCCTCTCTACCAGGTCGATGAAATCATCTTCATTCTGGGGATCGCGCTGGGCAACCCAGGTCTGTACTGGTTTGGGAAGGGAATACACAAATCTGTCAATCACCACCCGCTCAACCATCTGTGCCGGAGTGGAGGACTCTGGTTGCAACCACTTCTGAACGAGATGCAGTAGGCCAAACATCTGCGAGCGGGGGGGGGGGGTTTGTCGCTGGCATACGCCCAGTGATGGACTCGTTGGGCTCTCATCGCCATATTCACTCCCAGGCGTGCTAAGATCTCTGTCTTTAGTTTGGAATATTCCTTGGCATCCTGCAGTGCCAAGTGGTAATATGCCTTTTGGGGTTCACCAGGCAAACATGGCGCCAGAACCTCTGCCCACTGTTCTGGTGGAAGTCTCTCCCGATCAGCCACCAGCTCAAAGACAGTCAAAAATGCTTCTACATCATCCCCTCCTGCTGGTGCTGCTGCTGCGCCTTTTGCTGCAACTGGATCTGCTGAAGCAACAGTTTGGTCGTCTCCAGTTGAGCTTGCTGCAGCTGCAGGATCTGCTGCAGCTGTAGCTCCCGGTGTTGCTGTAATTGTTGCAGGTGCTGCTGATGTTGCAGCTGCTGGCCCTGGGCTAAATGCTTAATAAGCTCTTCCATGTTGCCGGACATCTCTGGCTGGCTGACAGCTTTCACGCAGGACATCCACCGGTCTCTGTGGCAGGTACACAAGTTCCTGGAATCTTGCACGCACTCTCACACCAACTGTGGCAAGCCCACTTGCTCGGCTCTCCAAAGGCAGACACAGAACACACGGTTTGGGTAAAACTTCCTGCTGGTTTATTCTGTGGCATAAACCCCAGCAGTGTCCCATAAAAATAAACAGTCCCTCTTGGGGTTAACGGGAAAACAAAAGATAAGGTATGACAGAGTCCAATAGTAAGCGAGGCTCGGCCTGCTGCAGGTGGCACAGTGAAGTCTTCAGCAACACCAGTCCTCCGGTGTTGCTCTCTGGTTTCACCCAAACAGAGCCTGGAGACTTCACTCTCCAGACCACACACACTCCACAGAAACAAAGCTAACTGAGCATTTAAACCTTGCTCAGCGACACCCTGAGGGGAGGTAGGGGGAATGACTTCCCTCCCATCTCTATGTCATTCCCATAAAACCACACCCTTTAAATGAGTTAACCCTCCAGTATATAACATGCTGGCAGAAAGTTTATTGGTTTCAGTTCACACAGGCTAGCAACCTGTGTGACAAAAACCTCCCCTCATGGATCCAACTAGTGACTCTGTCACTATATACAGTACAGACCAAAAGGTTGGACACACCTTCTCATTTAAAGATTTGTCGGTATTTTCATGACTATGAGAATTGTACATTCACACTGAAGGCATCAAAACTATGAATTAACACATGTGGAATTATATACTTAACAAAAAAGTGTGAAACAACTGAAAAAATGTCTTATATTCTAGGTTCTTCAAAGTAGCCACCTTTTGCTTTGATGACTGCTTTGCACACTCTTGGCATTCTCTTGATGAGCTTCTAGAGGTAGTCCCTGGAAATGGTCTTCCAACAATCTTGAAGGAGTTCCCAGAGATGCTTAGCACTTGTTGGCCCTTTTGCCTTCACTCTGCGGTCCAGCTCACCCCAAACCATCTCGATTGGGTTCAGGTCTGGTGACTGTGGAGGCCAGGTCATCTGGCGTAGCATCCCATCACTCTCCTTCTTGGTCAAATATCCCTTACACAGCCTGGAGGTGTGTTTGGGGTCATTGTCCTGTTGAAAAATAAATGATGGTCCAACTAAACGCAAACCGGATGGAATAGCATGCCGCTGCAAGATGCTGTGGTAGCCGTGGTGGTTCAGTATGCCTTCAATTTTGAATAAATCCCCAACAGTGTCACCAGCAAAGCACCCCACACCATCACACCTCCTCCTCCATGCTTCACGGTGGGAACCAGGCATGTAGAGTCCATCCGTTCACCTTTTCTGCGTCGCACAAAGACACGGTGGTTGGAACCAAAGATCTCAAATTTGGACTCATCAGACCAAAGCACAGATTTCCACTGGTCTAATGTCCATTCCTTGTGTTCTTTAGCCCAAACAAGTCTCTTCTGCTTGTTGCCTGTCCTTAGCAGTGGTTTCCTAGCAGCTATTTTACCATGAAGGCCTGCTGCACAAAGTCTCCTCTTAACAGTTGTTGAAGAGATGTGTCTGCTGCTAGAACTCTGTGTGGCATTGACCTGGTCTCTAATCTGAGCTGCTGTTAACCTGCGATTTCTGAGGCTGGTGACTCGGATAAACTTATCCTCAGAAGCAGAGGTGACTCTTGGTCTTCCTTTCCTGGGGCGGTCCTCATGTGAGCCAGTTTCTTTGTAGCGCTTGATGGTTTTTGCAACAACACTTGGCGACACTTTCAAAGTTTTCCCAATTTTTCGCACTGACTGACCTTCATTTCTTAAAGTAATGATGGCCACTCGTTTTTCTTTACGTAGCTGCTTTTTTCTTGCCATAATACAAATTCTAACAGTCTATTCAGTAGGACTATCAGCTGTGTATCCACCAGACTTCTGCACAACACAACTGATGGTCCCAACCCCATTTATAAGGCAAGAAATCCCAGTTATTAAACCTGACAGGGCACACCTGTGAAGTGAAAACCATTTCCGGTGACTACCTCTTGAAGCTCATCAAGAGAATGCCAAGAGAGTGCAAAGCAGTCATCAAAGCAAAAGGTGGCTACTTTGAAGAACCTAGAATATCAGACATATTTTCAGTTGTTTCACGCTTTTTAGTTAAGTATATAATTCCACATGTGTTCATTCACAGTTTTGATGCCTTCAGTGTGAATGTACAATTTTCATAGTCATGAAAATATAGAAAAATCTTTAAATGAGAAGGTGTGTCCAAACTTTTGGTCTTTACTGTATATATTTATTTATTTTTTTCCCTGTAACAAAATACAAAAATAAGATCGATGACAATGGGTGCTCAGTGCTGGAAAAGTATTTAGTAAGTGGCCAGGTCCTCACACTATGTACAGGTTGTAATGCACACGCCCGGGCTGAGCGGCGTGTGCGTGTGATTCCACTGGACCGTGCCAGAGAGTGAATGCCTGGAGGGGCGTAACTAGGTATTCACCCGATCCGACCAGGGTCGCACGACGGCATAGGACGCCAGTGCACCAAGGAGGAACCGAGTAGAGGGACCAGGTGCTACTCCAGGACAGACCCCGGACACGGCTGTTGACCCACACAGGGGAATACAGGAACAGACAGGTTAGGCTGGCACACAGACTGGTGGGTATAGGCAGGCACGACTGGTATGCAGGCAGGCGGGTATGCAGGCAGGGGGGTACAGGCAAGCATGGCTAGAGTGCAGACAGGGAGGCACTAGCAGGTAGGAACACAGGCGGGATAGGACCCAGTACACACTGGGACTTAGGAACAGAACCACAGATGTGGCGGACAAACACAGCAGAGTGAGGCCGCCTGGAGCGGTGAGCAAGAGTAGAGCAAGACGAGGCCGTCTGGAGCGGTGAGCAAAGGGTCAGAGCAGAGCGAGGCTGCCGGAGCGGTGAGCAAAGGGTCAGAGCAGAGCGAGGCCGCCGGAACGGTGAGCAAAGGGTCAGAGCAGAGCGAGACCGCCGGAGCGGCGAGCAAAGGGTCAGAGCAGAGCGAGACCGCCGGAGCGGCGAGCAAAGGGTCAGAGCAGAGCGAGACCGCCGGAGCGGCGAGCAAAGGGTCAGAGCGGAGCGAGACTGCCGGAGCGGCGAGCAAAGGGTCAGAGCGGAGCGAGACTGCCGGAGCGGCGAGCAAAGGGTCAGAGCGGAGCGAGACTGCCGGAGCGGCGAGCAAAGGGTCAGAGCGGAGCGAGACTGCCGAAGCGGTGAGCAAAGGGTCAGAGCGGAGCGAGACTGCCAGAGCGGTGAGCAAAGGCAGAGCAGGCGAGAACCGCCGGAGCGGTAAGCAAGGCAGAGCAGGCTAGAGCCGCCGGAGCGGTGAGCAAGGCAGAGCAGGCTAGAGCCGCCAGAGCGGTGAGCAAGGCAGAGCAGGCTAGAGCCGCCGGAGCGGTGAGCAAGGCAGAGCAGGCTAGAGCCGCCGGAGCGGTGAGCAAGGCAGAGCAGGCTAGAGCCGCCGGAGCGGTGAGCAAGGCAGAGCAGGCTAGAGCCGCCGGAGCGGTGAGCAAGGCAGAGCAGGCTAGAGCCGCCGGAGCGGTGAGCAAGGCAGAGCAGGCTAGAGCCGCCGGAGCGGTGAGCAAGGCAGAGCAGGCTAGAGCCACCGGAGCGGTGAGCAAGGCAGAGCAGGGGGGACAGGGCTCTGTACACACGGAACAGGCAGGAAGGGAAAGGCAGAACCAGATACCCACAGGGTACTTGCAGTGAAGTAGCGAGTGGACCACAAACTCACAAACGGAAGTACAGTGACAACGAGCAGGAGTTAGGTACGAGTACAGACTCTGCAGAAAAAGGAAAGGTACGGACATAGAGAAACACAGGAAACAGGCTAGAAGAGTATACAGACAAGAACAGACACAGTAGCAAGATACAGGAGCGGGTCTAGGTATGAAGCCCCTAGAAGGCGGGAGGAACAGGCTAGGAGCGTGTTCAGACAGGACAGACAAGATACTGGAGCGGATCTAGGTATGCGGCCCCTAGAAGGCGGAACGAACAGGCAAGGAGCGTGTTCAGACAGGCCTGGAAATACAGCCTCCAGGAAGGGCAGGCAAGCAAACACAGAAAGGGA
Organism: Phyllobates terribilis; assembly: GCF_046119375.1. Classification (NCBI taxonomy): domain Eukaryota; kingdom Metazoa; phylum Chordata; class Amphibia; order Anura; family Dendrobatidae; genus Phyllobates; species Phyllobates terribilis. The sequence goes on along the minus strand of NW_027362764.1, from coordinate 724,998,337 downwards.
CCTGGCACATTCAAAGTGAAAGAGCACACTGAATGAAACACAATGCTCAGGCAGGGATTCATTGGAGCAGCTGGGTTAAATACCAGGTGACAGACAGCAATAGGCTGAGGACGCACAAGGGGTGTGCCCGCAGCAGGTACAAGAAACAGGAAGTGATCGGGCACCGCCCTTAAGCAGCAGAAACAGAGGTAAGCAGACAGCATGGAGGGAAGCCAGGCTAGCAGACTGGACTGGAGATCAAGTGCGCGCTCTTGCACAGTGGGAGATGGACCACTATGCAAGGACGCCGCCAGGTATGTTACACAGGTGCATCTCATTAAATTAGAATATCATCAAAAAGTGAATTTATTTCAGTTTTTCAATACAAAAAGTGAAACTCATATATTATATAGTCATTACAAACGGAGTGACGTTTGTGTTTTCATTGGCTGTAAGCCATAATCATCAACATTAACATTGAAATAAACACTTGAAATAGATCACTCTGTTTGTAATAACTCTATATATAATATACTAGATGGTGGTCCGATTCTAACGCATCGGGTATTCTAGAATATGTATGCGGCCGACCGGGCGCGACTAATGGGTTGTGCACTACTTTAAATTAACCCACCAATGTATCCCCCGGGGCCCCTAATGAATTTTGTAATTACGTCATGTTGTCAATACTGCTTGTGACAACATCGCTGACCACGCACAGCCAGCACATAATTCCCCCGGCTGCAGCTGGCTCTTGCTTCCGCTTACATCAAGACCATTTGCGGCTGCAGCCAGGGGTCTCCTGTTCCGCGTTCCACGGTGTCACACCCAGCATCCACCGCGCGCTCTGTCAATGAATGTGCGTGCAGTGGATGCCGGGTGTGACGGGATGGGGGATAACCCCGCCCACAGCCCATCACTCACCGTGGAACGCGAAACAGGAGACCCCTTGGCAGCAGCCGCAAATAGTCGTGACATAAGCGGAAGCAAGAGCCAGCTGCAGCCGGGGGTCACATGCTGCCTGTGCGCGGTGACCCGAGTATAAGCCGAGACCCCTAATTTAACAACAAAAAACTGGGAAAATTTATTGACTTGAGTATAAGCCTAGGGTGGGAAATGCAACAGCTACTGTTAAATTTCCATATCTGCTACCGTCGGGAGATCAGCGGCTAGGGCCGCTGATCTCCCGACGACAAGTGTGAAAGGAGGATCGGGGAGCGAGGCCGCCGGTCGGGGTACTTCTGCCGCGAGGAGCCGGGAGATGACCGGCTAGCACCGGTCATCTCCCGGCTGCATCGCTGCTGATCTCCCGACGGAGGCCTGCGTGTTTCAAATCCGGCGCCAATTCGCGGCCGGGCTGCGCAAGTCGCTGATTGGTTGCGATCGGCTGGCCGCGACCAATCAGAGAAGCGGTGTTTTAAATTTCTTTTATAAACCAGCAGAGGGAAAGCGGACAGCAAGGGCGGATGTTTTTAGCCTGGGAAGGGGGTAATACCCATGGAGCTTCAAAGGCTACTAATATCAGCCCCCAGCTGAATACTTAGCTTTTACTTATTAAAATAGGGGACCCCCCCAAAAAATTGACATGGGGTCCCTCTATAATTAATCATCAGCAAAGGCTAGGCAGACAGCTGGGGGCTGATATTAATAGCCTAGGAAGGGGCCATGAATATTGCCCCCCTCCCAGGCTAAAAACAGCAGCCCTCAGCCGTCTGAGAAATGGTGCATCCATAGGACTCAGTGACTCGCGGTGCCGTCAAGTTGAGCGGGGTTCATTTCATATGTACTCAGTTCAACTCATTGATGTCAGTGCGAGCGTGGGAAAAAAGCAGGTTTTGCTGAGTTTTTGCTACATTTTTTTTGCTGTGTTTTTATTGGTTCTTGTGCATGCTGATAAAGTTTAGTGCCCCCGAAAATAAAAGATGATGCAACTTTCTTAGGGTATGTGCACACGATCAGTGTTCACTGCGGATTGGATGCAGTCCAAGTGCAGCAGCCAGGTGTTACAGCATAGTGGATGGGATTTATACAAATCCCATGTCCACTATGCGTCTGCGGCACTTTCCAGACTGCAGCATGTCAATTTCTCCTGCGGGTCCGCATGCAGGCTTTCCCCATAGACCTAATAATCTCTATGGGGAAAGTCTGCAGGTAAAAAGAACAAAAAAAAAGAGGCAGGCGCTTATTTGCATAATGAGCGGAAGCCGGAGGCGGTTTCTCCGCAGCCAGCTCTGAATAGTCTGCACGTCTGCATATACCCTAAAGTTTTGGCACCAAAATTGCATTAAAACCTGACACCTGCGTTTTTTGCACTTTCTCATTGCTTTCTATCGGTGTAAAAACGCTGAAACAAGTGACATGTTGCAATTTACAAAAATGCAGCAGTTTTCCAAGTCAGTCAAGGAAAAAAAAACTAATGTGTGTGCATGAGATTTCTGAGATCTCATAGCTTTTGTTGGTACTGTAAATGCAGCTTTTAATTTGCATAAAAAAACAGAGTATTCTGATACTCTTGAATTGTACCTATTGTAGCGTCTGGTACTCACTCAGCTGCGTTAGATGTAGACACAGGATACTGTTTCTTTAAAAACGTCCAAGGCAGGTTTATTATGCTGCATAAACCGCACTTTTAGAAGTAAACAAAAGGCAGTCTTGTCTGGCACAGTGTAACAAAACAGAAAATAAACAGTCCGTACAATACTGTGGGTTCGCCCGCTCACGGTCAGTGTCAGTGTCCTTTAGCACAAACACTCCGGAGGTCTCCACACCTCCAGTCACAGACACTGAATGTGACACTGGGTCTCCATTTTATACACACGCCTTGGGGTGAGGATATGTGCGCAGCCATCTTACACTATACTATCAAAACGCCTCTGCATGATGTAGAAGAAAAGTCCAGAAAGTATCGAGCCTGCGAGCAATTGGTGAAATCCTGTTTGAGGAATTGCAGTAAAGTAATTTTAATCTTTTTAAAATGGATTCAGGTCTCACTGATTCGTCGCGTATTTCCAAGGTCCTCGTACCATCAAACCATTTGTGGTCTGCAAAGGGGTAACACCCAGAATGCACACACTCAGGGGTAACAAAACCGATGCCTTGGGGCCACTTTTAAAGGGGTTTTCCAGTCTCAGTAAACCCCTGTCCCCCGGCTGCAATTAAAAAATAACCGAAAAAAAACAAAACTGTGCTTCATTCACCCTCCCGGGGTCCAGGACTAAGTCTCACAATGTCTGTTAAGCTGATGTTCTGTTGACAACACTGCAGCCAATCACGGACATCTGCCACTCCACGCCAACAGCACAAGCTGCTGTGCTCACTGAAGTCAGCGCTGCAGACAATTACAGACACGGAGACTCGGCACTGGACCTGGGGAGGGTGAGTAAAGAAGAGTTTTGTTTTTTAAACAAGCTGCAGCCGGGGGGCAGGGGCTTTCTGAAACAAGAAGACCCCCTTACCTCTAAAGAGGTGCAAAGCAAGGAAAAGATAAAGAAATCATCTGTGAATTTGTGCAAAATCCACCAAATGAAAGAGAAGACAAATAAAATCACTTAAAAAAACGCAAATATTGAATTTTGGGCAATAATTAAAAAAAATGCCCCCAAACACAAACAGAGGCCAGAAACAAGTCTGCAAGAATAGTCACTGCCAAAACAAACAGAAAATAACCCGGGGAGAAAGAAAGCCTGAGTCAGGGAGTAGGGGCCTCTGCTCTCCCCGGGCAGGACACACACATATGACTGTAGCTCAGTCAATAAAAAAAAAAGGGAATTTTGCATGTTTGCCCCCTATACTCTGGTTACAAAAGTACGTAAACCTGTTGGACTCCAAGAAAATGGCGGCGCCATCGTGGACACTGGACTGGATGGAGTTCCGTCTGGCGCTCTATCGCTTACGTCATCGCGCACGCCACGCCCACCTGGCGGCCACGCCTCTCAGTGAGTCCTAGGACGTTGTGTGTTTTGTCTCCCGCTGTACGAGTAAAGTTTGGTCGGTTTTGAAGCCTTCCTTTTCACGCCGGCCCGGCAGCCATCATGGCGGATTACGATCTGACCACCCGGATCGCACACTTTCTGGACCGGCATCTGGTCTTCCCGCTGCTCGAGTTCTTGTCTGTGAAAGAGGTAACTGCTGTGTGTGACTAGAGGGCTGCGGCTGTGAGAGGGGGCTGCGGCCTGGGCCATGTGAGGGGGGCTGCGGCCTGGGCCATATGTGGCGCCGGATGGGAATCAGTGCACACATGGTACAGCACAGGGCCAGTCCTCTGCTGTTGTGATGGCAATTAAAGGGCAGCTTCACTGTCTGTAATCTCCCCGTATCAGTCAGCCATTATATATGGGGTTTCCCCAGGGGCTGGTGCTATAAACTCCCCTGACCCCCAGTAACCAGCAGGGACCCCCCCCCCCACCCCCAGGAGGCGGCTGTGTTACACGCAGGGGCCCCTGATACTCCTCCACTATGCGGACCCCGCTGTGTCACCAGCCTGTGATGTGGCATCCGCGGGTGGTCATTAAAGGGGCGTCCAGTGAGAGCACATTGTCACCTCTCCACTTGCTGATGGTTGGGGCCCTGCCCTAATCAGCAGAAGAGGGACAAAATAGCACCAGAGATCGGACCCCGGAGCAGATGGATGGAGCAGCGGTTGATCATGCACACTGACACACCATTCATTTTTTTTTTTTGGGGAGGGCAGAAGACCAGCCAAACACAGCACTCTATCTTCTGCATTCCCATAGAGAATGAATGGAGGGGAGTTTGCATGATCGACCTCTGCTCCATGCAGAATGAAGAGCCCCTAATCTATGGATCTGTTGGGGTCCTAGTGGTCAGGATCCCAGAAATCAGGAAGTTAACACCTATCCCGATAACTTCTGAACTTGGCAGAACTTTTTGAAGAGGGGCCTTCTATCACATAACCAACTTTCCCCAAAAGAAAGTGACATATAAAGGGAATCTGTCACGTGAAAAAAAGCTGTTAATCTGCAGGTTAATGGCATTCTGAAGCTGCACTGAGAGCCCCACTGCCAGGAGGAAATGAGCTTTTTTTTTTTTTTTTTTTTACCCGGCAGCGTTTGGATTTAGTCACAGATTCAGAGGTTACAGCCACATCTCTCTGTACACAGAAGTGACTGAGCCCATGCTGCCAGGGGAATAAAGTTACCGTATTTTTCGGACTATAAGACGCACTTTTTTTTCTTCCATAATTTTGGAGGAAAGTGGGAGGTGCGTCTTATAGTCTGATGTACATAAATATTGTGGCTGTGGGTGGTGGGGGAAGCGATAGTGGCTAAGTAGGGGGGCACAGGAGGCAGCAGCCGCCTGCTGCAGCCTACACTGTGCCCGCTACTAAAGAAAATGAATATTCCTTAATAACCGGCACAGTGTGCCTGCAGCGCGGCTCCCGGTATGCATGGCACCCTTCATCCCAGGAATGCATGGCACCCTTCATCCCAGGAATGCATGGCACCCTCAGATCCCCGTCACGCTGCACAGAAAAAAAAATAAGCTTTCATACTCGCCTCTTCTCTCCACCATCGCTGTCTCGCTCTGTCGGAATAGTCACTGCTCCCCACGCCGGGACTGCATGTGTGGGGAGCAATGACCATTCATTCTCCCTAACAGCGCGCACGCTGTAGCCGCAGCGCGGCTCCTGCTGCGCTCTATCATGGGAGATGTGCAGCGCTGGAGGGGAGTATGAAAGTTTTTTTTTTTCTGTGCAGCATGACAGGGATGAGGCACGGAGGGGGCCATACATACAGGGATGAGGCACGGAGGGGGCCATACATACAGGGATGAGGCACGGAGGGGGCCATACATACAGGGATGAGGCACGGAGGGGGCCATACATACAGGGATGATGCACGGAGGGGGCCATACATACAGGGATGAGGCACGGAGGGGGCCATACATACAGGGATGAGGCACGGAGGGGGCCATACATACAGGGATGAGGCACGGAGGGGGCCATACATACAGGGATGAGGCACGGAGGGGGCCATACATACAGGGATGAGGCACGGAGGGGGCCATACATACAGGGATGAGGGATATTAACAGAATTGGGGGACATTACCCCTATAACAGTGTCAGCAGCAGACCCCCTCCTCCTTAACAGGGCATCATGACCACATTTTTAGCTTAAATTTTTTTTTCTATTTTCCATTTATAGTCTGAAAAATACGGTCATTTCCTCCCAGCAGAACGGCTCTAAGTGCAGGCTCCACACAGGTTCAGAGCACTAATAACCTGCAGATAAACCCCATATTTGCATGTTTGTTTACTTTACTCACTTATATTGCGCCATTAAATGCACAGTGCTTTATAGACATCATCACTGTCCTCCCCATTGGGTCTCACAATCTGGACTCCCTATCAGTATGTCTTTGGAGTGTGGGAGGAAACCGGAGAACCCGGAGGAAACCCACGCAAACACGGGGAGAACATACGAACTCCTTGCAGATGTTGTCCTTGGTGGGATTTGAACCCAGAACTCCCAACGCTGCAAAGCAACAGAGCTAACCACTGAGCCATCATGCAGTTTTCACCTGACAGGTTCCCTTTAAATGTTCCCTTTTGCACTGAGTTCCTGTTCTTGGTTTGAACAGTCATTCTGTACTGACAGTCCCTTTTAGATTCTGTAAATCTTCCCCAACTTAGTTTTCTATACGTCCAGCTTCAGTGGATCAGTGCTCATGTGATAACACTTCCGGCCCCTCTCACAGATCCCCTTACCTTCCGCACTTGTGTATGTCTGAGCTCGAACCCACTGCACATCCTTCTGCCTACAGATAAGGGCATACAGGGGCCGGGCCGGGTTGGCTGTCGCGTCGGCAGGGGCCGGGCCGGGTTGGCTGTCGCGTCGGCAGGGGCCGGGCCGGGTTGGCTGTCGCGTCGGCAGGGGCCGGGCCGGGTTGGCTGTCGCGTCGGCAGGGGCCGGGCCGGGCTGGGCTGGCTGTACGTTACACTTCCTGTTCTGCACGTCGCTGGTAATGACCCACACTGGTAATAGTTGTCTTCCCCCTCTCACCATCAGGGAGGCCGCGTATCTGATCGCTGCCAATCCCGCGTCATTTTTCCATTTCAGCCCGCAGTTAGTTATCTTTAGTGACCACACTGGTGATGTAAGAGTTATGGTACCTGCATTCCTCCTGGCTTCTTTCAGTGCAGTCTGTCAGCACAAAATGACTGTCCAAACTAAACACATGCGCTCCCTGCGCCTTGTCATGGCCAAATGGTTCAGTGCAGCTTCTTACAGTCTTGCGTCTCTTTCCTCCCCGATTGAAGCCTGACATTTCAGGAGGAAGATGGGATAGATGGATGACAAGTAGGAGGGAATGTGGACTGATCTGCTCGTGTGCACCGAGATTGCTTGGTTTGAGCAGTCATTTTGTGCTGACATGCCCCCTTTAGTTGGCTCTTTAGCAGCACTGCGCTTGTGACTGGAGGGTTGTGGGAGCGGAGGGTTGTGGGAGCGGCATCACCCCAAGATTCTGTTCGTCTAGTATATACGTTTTATTGTTCTTTAATGTGACTTTTCTCTCCCCAGATTTACAATGAGAAGGAGCTGCTGCAGGGGAAGCTGGACCTCCTCAGTGACACCAACATGGTGGACTTTGCCATGGATGTTTATAAAAACCTCTATCCTGACAAAGAGATCCCGCATGGTGAGTCTTCATTTTGCCCGACCGTCTGTTAGCAGGTTGTCATAGTAGATCTACTGGTGTGTTATCAGAAGAGTGATGACGTGCCATATCCGCATGTGGTCCTGTAAAGTCAGGACCACAGCCGGCATCTGCTAGGTATGGTGCAGGTTTGGCTCCTGAGCCTCCGACATGAGACGCAGATGTTTTCTTGGGGCTGCGGTCACCTGTGCACTGACATTGGCCTCGATCTTCATGAAGCTGAAGATGATCCCGTGTTATATTCCGTGTCTTTCTCGTCCCGGCCGATCTGTTACTTGTATAAAATGTCTAACATGGCTGTTTCTTTGTAGCCTTAAGGGAAAAAAGAACCACAGTTGTCGCACAACTAAAACAGCTTCAAGCGGAGACAGAACCGATCGTGAAGATGTTCGAGGATCCTGAAACAACGCGGCAGATGCAGTCGACAAGGTAATTGCCTGATGTAACGGGTTTTAATAAAATGAAATTATTGTAGTCTTCAGCCATTAAAATAAAGTAAAGTGATCAGTTCTTCCTAAGCGTTGAAGGGGGAAATTACTGCTATATATTTGTGTTTATTAACCCCTTCACAGCCATTGACGTATGGGTACATCATGGCAATACATAATACCAACAATCAGAGTGATAAAAGTTAAAGTGCATAGAGGGACTAAGTAAGACAGTAAAAACCAAAATTGAAAAAATTTTTAAAAAAAAAAATCACAAAAGAATAAAAAATATAAATATTTTTTTTATTTGTATAATATTTTAACAAAAAAAACCCACAAAGTACACACATTTGGTATCGCCACCAGACCTATAAAGCTGTCCCACTAGTTAACACTTTCAGTGAATACCGTAAAAAAAAATGAAATAAAAAAATGTGGCAAAAAATTGCTTTTGCTTCTACCGCCGAACAAAAAGTGGAATAAAATGTGATCAAAATGTCAAATGAAAATAAAAATGGTACCGCTGAAAATGACATCTTGTCCCACAAAAAAACAAGCCGCCATAGAGCTCCATCAGCAGAAAAATAAAAAAAAGTTATAGCTCTCAGAATAAAGTGACGCAAAAATAAATATTTTTTTCTATAAAATAGTTTTTATTGGGTTAAGGGTTAAAACACAAAAATAAAATTTGAATGTAGTATCTCTGTAATCGTTCTGATCCAAAGAATAACGCTGCCTTAACAACTTTACCACATGCGGAACCAAACAACCAAAAACCTTTCCCTGAATTGCTGGATTTTGGTAATTCTGCCCGACCCAAAGAATTAAATCGCCTAATCACTTATACCGCTCGAGGAACGGCGTAAAAAGTAATTAACACCATTTCTTCACCTACTGCTGATTTGTTCATTCTGCGTCCCAAAGATCTTAGTATGGCTCGGCTCACATTTATCCTGCGCTCTGCGCTGAGCGCTTGCACCAGGGTTTCCTTGTAAATCTCTGAAATACGTGATTCAGACGGAAACCCAGGCGGAAGCTTCCCTATAATGAGGCAGATGTAGGCACTGTGGATGCCGTCTGACCTGTGATCTGACTGTGTCAATCTTTTTAGGCATGCATTAAAGTGCCGTCGGCCACAGATTTGTGCACTTCTGAAAAGGACAACGCTAAACACCAGACTGAGTCCAGAGTAACTGCTGCCTCATTATAGTGAATGGACCCGTTGGGGGTTTCATCTGAATCACGTATAATTTAGATGGAAACCCCATAATAAGTGCTCAGTGTAGAGTGCCGAATAAATGTGATCCAAAATGTTATGTAAAATGTTCCCAATAAAAGCTTCAACTTAATCCTCAAAGAAAGTTCCCACTCAGGTCCGTCATCTGTTATTGGAAATATAGGGGGCTTCTATGTTACTGGTAGCACAAAGACTCTGGAAAAACTAAATGGCTCCTCGCCCCCTAAAAGAAATCCAGTGAATTATGTGCTCCCAAATCCAAATGTGCCCTCCCTTCTGAGCCCCACAGTGTGCCTAATCCACATTTAGCGACCACGTTTGGTATTTCTGCCTAATTTACGGGTGCATGTTTTCAGAAGCAAGTGGCGGTCACTGCAACGTGGCGGTCACTGCGGCATACTTGCAATTTCCACTCTGCAACATCCACTTCTGCTTGTTTCTGGGAAACAGCCATGAAGTCAAATCCTCACCACACCTGTAGATTCCCAGAGGTGTGTAATTTTCAAAATGGGGTCACTTGAGGGGGGTTCTGCTCTTCTAGCACGTAGGGGCTCTGTATATGGAGTCTGCAAACTATTCTCGGAAAATTTGTGGTCCTGGAAGCAAATAGCGCTCCGTCCCTCCCCAGTCTCACCGTATGGCTAAGCAGTACTGTACAGCCACATATGACGTATTTCCATGTTCAGAAATTGTGGAACAACTTTTGGTGCCATTATTACCCATTTTCCTAATGTGAAAATGTAAAATCTAAACCTAAAACAATTTTTTTTGGGGTAAAAATGTAATAATTTTTTTCTTGACTGCCCAATGGTATAAAATTCTGTGACCCAACCGCGGTGTTAATATGATCACTGCACCCTTAAATGAATTCATTGAGAGGTGTAGTTTGTAAAATGGGGTCACTTATGGGGGTTTTTGCTGTTCTGCACCTCAGGGGCTCTCATAGTGGGTTATGGCACCCGCAAACCAGTCCAGCAAAATCTGAACTCCAATATAGCACTTCCCTTCTGAGCCTTGCACTGTGCCTCAAAAGTAGTTTTCGACCACATATGGGGTATTGTTGCACTCAGAAGAAATTGCACGACATATTGTACTGTTCATTTTCTCATTATTCCTATTGAAAATTAAAAACTTAGGCCAAAGTAATATCTTAGTGGAAAACATGGTAGCTTTCCATTGACTCTGCCCAAAATTATAAAATTCTGTGAATAGTCTGAGGGTTAAAAATGCTCACTACACCCTTAGATGATTCCTGAGGGGTCTAGTTACCAAAATGAGGTCACTTGTGGGGGAGGGTTTCTACTGTTTAGGGGCTCTGCAAATGCGGCATGGCATCCACTATCTACTCCAGCCAATTTTGTGCTCCAAAAGTCGAATGGCTCTCCTTCCCTTCCGAGCCCTGCTGTACGTCCAAACAGGAGTTTTCCACCCCATATTGGCCATCGTTGTACTAAAAAGAAATTTACACAACAAATTGTATGATCCATTTTCTCCTGTTACCCTTTTGAAGATGAAAAATTTGTGACTGAAGCAACATTTTGTGTGAAAAATATAATTTTTTCATTGCTTGACATTATAAAATTCTGTGAAGCACTTGTGGGTTCAAGGTGCTCACTACACCTCAAGATAAGTTCTTTGAGGGTTCTAGTTTCCAAAATGATGTCACTTGTGGGGGGTTTCCACTGTTTAGGCACATCGGGGGCTTTCCAAACCCGACATGGCGTTCGCTAACAATTCCAACCGATTATGTACTACAAAAGTCAAATGGTGCTCCTCCCCTGCCGAGCCCTGCCATGCGCTCAAACAGTAGTTTGCCTCCACATATGGGGTATCGGTGTACTCGAGAGAAATTGCACAACAAATTGTACTGACAATTTTCTCCTGTTACTCTTGAAAAAATGCAAAATTTGGGTATAAATCCCAATATTTTGGTGGAAAAAAGTGTAACTTTTATTTTTTGCTTCCACATTTCTTTATTTCTGATGAAGCCCGTGAAGGATTAATACATTTCTTGAATGTGGTTTTGAGCACCTTGAGTGGTGCAGTTTTTAGAATGGTGTCACTTTGGGCTATTTTCTGTCATAAAGGCCCCTCAAAAGTCTCTTCAAATGTGATTTGGTCCCTAAAGAAAATGGTTTTGTAAATTGTTTTGCAAAAATGAGAAATTGCTAGTCAACTTTTAACCCTTCTAACTTCCTAACAAAAAAAAGTGGTTTAAAAATGATGCAAGTGTAAAGTAGACATGTGGGAAATGTTATTTATTAACGAAGTACAATGTGTCACGAAAAAACAGTCTCAGAATCAGTGGGATCCGTTGAAGTGTTCCAGAGGTTTTGCTTCATAAAGGGACAGTGGTCAGAATAGAAAAAAATTGTCCGTGTCTGGAAGGTGCTTCAGTGATCATCTCTGGTGCTGGACTCGCAGCACATGTAGCTCAGGACACTTTACTTACTGTCCTCTCTTTGTTTTCCAGGCTGAACAAGCTTTGTTTTAGTGTAGATTATGGTTATAGGAGTAATGCTCCTCTATTGAACTTTGCATTGGGAGGTTGGTGGGGCCGGCGACATCTACAAATGGGCTAGGTACTGCATTGTGCACCCGTCCTGGTCATCAGAACAGTACAGATGCGCTATACCAGCCGTTCGCGCACAGGATGGGTATCTTGAGTGATACCTGTTGCGAGAGCATGCCAGGAGCCAATATCTGTGGGTTTGGTGTCACCTTGCGGAGGTGAGAGGAGCCAGATTACACCTTTAAGTAGCTGGGGCACGTGACGGCAGCTTTGTATGAACGCTGCCCTATTTCCCTGCCACATCTGGTCCCTACCTGGAGGAAATGTCGTGGGTGATCACCTCCATGTGCCTCTGCACACTTAGTACAGACTATTCTGCGGGGAGCTGTAATCCAGGCCCGTGGCTTTAGGACGCAGGAGCCTCTAGGGTGCGGAGTCCTCGGTTCCCACCAGCGCTGCCATCCAGTCTACTCCACCTGCAGGGCCGACACTTGCCAGTGTATCGCAGTAATCCTCTCCCAAGTAGTTAGGAGCCGCCGGTTCATCCTTTTTAACGAGGATGAGGAAATTGTTCTTTCTGTGTAATTATCTCCAAATGTTGGTATTTCTGTAGTTGCCATTATTAGAGGTTATGGGGGATTGTCTGCCTTTCATGGTTCAGAGCCTGCAGCGTTCAGCAGTTAATAACACGGGGTGTCGTAGACATTGTGCAATGTGCGGACCACTTACACAGACGGCAGCGAGGTCCTCTCTTCTCCCAGCGTTTGATATAGTTGTATAATGGTGGAGGACGAGCGGCTGGAAGCCTCCTCTACTAATCTGCCCTATTCCTATGGCGGGGGGCCGTCCCCGCTCTGCTGGTTTGGGGGAGGAGGTGCAATAGCTTTGTAGTCTTCAAGGAGTAGTCTGCTGATATACAATGGGATAGAGGTATTTTTTTTTCTGTTGGATCTTTACAATAAAATAAAAATGAAACCAGAGGCAAGCTGAAAATGTAATACCACCATGTGCTTAGATGTAAAGTCATCAAATCCAAGCCCCTTTACTTGGCTTTATATTGATTTGCACCCCCCCCTCCTCTCTAGGGTTTTCCAGGATGGGTGTATTGATGAGCTCCCCCCGGGTACAGCATCAGTGTCAGATCGGTGTGATCCTGCTCTCTGCACCTCCACCATTGATCTGTATAATGGGGTGGGTGGTACCCGGTCGGCAGAGGAGGACTACAACTCCTCTAATCCGACTGCTGCTCCCGCTGATAACAGCGAGAGCGGCGTTGCTGAGGGGAGCAGTAGTTCTCCCTCAGGAGAGCCGGGAACCACTGGCAGTGAGTAAAGAAAAGAAATAAATTAAAAAACATACTCCCCAGTCTGGCGCCCCCCAGTGTCCTCCTGGTCTCTGTTGATGTTCTCTCCCCGGCGGTATACTGCGCTGGGAGCATGCTTGCTCCCAGCAGTGTACTGTGCTGCCAGGACTTGCGGTCACATGAGCAATCAGCTGATTGCTCACGTGACCTCCCCGTGGGGACATTCTCAAGAATATTCCCATGGCGTTAAAGGGGTTGTAAACTACTTTTAGATTACCCCCCCCCCCCCCATGTATCCCCTGGGGCTCCTAAGGATTTTTGTAATTACCTTACTTTGCAGATACTGCCTGTGAGCGGCGCTATCACTGCAGCCAGCTCTGACATCCGCTGACGTCACGACAAGTGCTGGCAGCAGCCGGGGGTCTCTGTCTTCTGCGTTCCACGGTGGATGCCAGGCTGTGGGCGGGGTTACCCCCCTCCCCCGCGTCACACCCGGCATCCACCTCGCGCCCTGCCTCTCCCCATTCACTGGGAAAGCGCGCGGTGGATGCCAGGCTGTGGGCGGGGTTACCCCCCTCCCCCGCGTCACACCCGGAATCCACCTCGCGCTCTGCCTCGCCCCATTCATTGGGAAAGCGCGCGGTGGATGCTGGGTGTGACGCGGGGGGTAACCCCGCCCACAACCCAGAAGCCACCGCGGGGACCCAAGCGCTGAGTCACGCCTCACTAGACGCGACGTCAGCGCGGGGTCACTTGATGCCTTTGAGCGGCCACCGATAGCGCCGCTCACAGGCGTTATCTGCAACGGAAGGTATTTACAGAAAGGCTTAGGGGCCCCGGTGGGGGTGGGGGCTGGTAGGTAATCTAAAGTAGTGCACAATTTCTTTAAGCTCACCGGGGCTGATCTTCAGCTGATTAACCTCAGTGACCTCCTGCACAGCAGTGTATACTGATAGGAGTGATTTTACACTCCTGTCAGTATACAGTGCTGTCTTCTACAGCAGAGACATCAGTTATTGCTCATGTCACTGCTGTAGAAGTGACCCGGCGCCAAGGGGTACTCGTGGACTGCGTCGTTGACGGCGGACAGGTGAGGAATATGATTGTTTTACATTTTTTTAGGAGACACAGGATTCGGGGACTGACAGGGTAATAAAAAAACACACGGTTCTAAAAATTTTTTTATTTAATTTAAAATACTTTTTTCTGGCCTTGTTTTTATTGAAAAAGCGGCGACCATTTTACTACACGGTTAGTAATGGGGGCGTATTATAGACGCCCTCCATTACTAACCTGGGCTTCATGTCTGCCGCCAACGGCTGACATTACCCCAATCCCATTACCCCACTCGCCACCGCTACAGGGCAGTGAGAAGAACGAGGCTAAGTGCCAGATTTGGTGCATCTTATGGATGCGCCATTTCTGGGACTGCTGAGGGGTGATATTAATAGCCGCAGAGGGGGTTCGTATCCATGGCCCCTTCTCTGGCTATTAATATCACCCCGCAGCTGTCTGTTTAGCATTTTCTGGTTAGATTTTATAGGGGGGGACACCAAATCAATTTTTTTTCTGGGGTCCCCCTGTAATCTAGCCAGTAAAGGCTAAACAGACCGCTGTGGGATAATATTAATAGCCAGGGAACATTTTTGGTTAATGGCTTCTTCCCCGGCTACTAATATCAGCCCCCAGCGGTCGGCTTTCCCCCTGTTGGTTATAAAAATGATGCGGGAGCCCACGCCAATTTTAAAAAAAAAAAAAATTTAGCCTCTGTGCCCACGATCTGGACGAAGCAGCGCTTTTTTTTTTGTTGCATTGTATTGAACGGAGGTAAATCCACATGTGTTAACTGAACCATGCGGATTTATCGCACTCAATACATTCTATTGGTCAAATTTCTGTTGCGGAGACTAGCGACTCCGCAAGAGACTTTGACATGCTGTTGTCCTGAAAGATGCGCCGCATGTCAGTGTCCACAGGTAATCTGCAGCCTCGGATGCACGCATAGCGGACATGGGATTTCTAGAGATCCCATCCACTATAATGTAACATCTGGATGCTGTGGGTTTGACGCTGTATAAACACGTAGCGTCAAACCTGCAGTGGCTCCTGACCGTGGCAAACTCACCCGCATGTCAATTTCTGTAGCTTACACGCTAGTCTCCGCTGCAGATTTTGACTGACTGAAGTGTCATTATATGCGGTGGATTCACATGTACCAACAACAAAAGTGCGGCGTTTGTACAGAGCAAAAATATGCTGCGTCCAGAGCGCTCCTGAGTGCTGATCGGGGGACATAGTGGCTAACAAAACAGCTGTGAGCTGTTAATAATGGCCAGGGACCATGTTTGCAAATGGCACCTTCCCAGGCTAAAAATAGCAGCTCTCAGCTGCTGCATAGATTACATGAATAGAAATGCTAATGAAGAGTGGGTGCATGGGACTAGCTGACACTCAGCTCTTTTGTTTGGTGATGACAAGGTGTCAATCAGACCTTTTCATGACCAAACCTAATTAAAGTAAAGCGTTAAATACACATTTGTTTGCAATACAACAGACACATTCTTTAATCATTAAATTAACCAATAAACCCCTGGTTTGCCAGTAATCCAAGGGTTAAAGCGATGTCCCACCAAATAACTTTACCTCCGAAAAGCATTCATTGATGTACAAAAACGGTTCAAAAATCGCATCAAAGACAGGGCAAAACTGCGCGGTAACCATCAGCTAAGTAAAACGATTTAAAAAAACATATAGAAAAGCCCACACCCAGAGCGTGCTATGTTCAGGAAAATAAGACCCAAAAGTGCTAAACAAAATAAAATTCTCTATACATAGACTTTTTTTTTCCAGTTGTGTTTTTTACCTAAACCACACTTAAAAAAACGCCACAGTGAATGCAACGAAGAAATTCTGCCGCACACTGTGAATCTAGCTCATCCTTGTGGTTCCACTAGAACTCATATGTTCTATTAGAGCCAATGCGGAGAGCCATTAGAGCCCCTGTACGTATTAGATGCTGTCAGCTGAATGTCCATTTGGTAGCCGCGCTCTCGCCCCATACACAGGAGCGCAAATTTGGCCGATTGCTCCTGTGTTCTCTTAGCGGCTGCCAGACTCCTTTGGTGGTGACTAATCTCTAGAGAACAAGAAGATCAACAGTCTTAAATTGGACCTGCCAGCTCCTTATCTGATGATCAGATGATGGCAAAATCTTCAATGCACGCTTGACAGTCGGCCAAGCCCGTCAATATCGACAGGTTTGTCCGATGTTGAGTAAAGGGGCCTTAACAGCCTGTCTCTTGGACTTGGGCAGATGTTGACTTAGTCAAAGGTTTCCTTCTATCTTTTTACTTCATGTGTCCAATGAAACATCAGTGATGAAGATAGGCCATCGCTTTATGATTGGTGGGAAGCCACCTTCTGGGGCCCCCACTGAATTGGAAGGAAACGGCGCTGGTTTTTGCCTGTACAGAGTGCTTCTAGCCACTCGTCTCTGCGGGTAGCGCCACCAGCCCCGGTCAGCTGCCTCCATAGCTGTCCAGCTGCCTCCATAGCTGGGCAAGGTGCTTTGTGAAGGGGTTGTAATGTTACACGAGCGATGCAACCTTTGTTCTCAGGAACAATGGGATCCTAAAGGTTGAACCCCACGAATCATGAAGTGACAGCATATTACTAGGGTAAGTGTAATGTTTTGCATTGCTTGAAAGAAAATACACCAATCTTCAAAGCCATTTGTCCAGAAAGAGCTTTATCGGTCATTGCTCTCCAGCTGCTTTCTTAGATTTTTCTCATTTTGTTGCCAAGCTTGTAGGGGTTATTGGTGGCCACTCGAATTTATCAGAACCTCAGTTACCACCCTCACATCTGTGCTATTCCTAGTGCATGTAGCCTTCATTGGCCCACGTAGGCATAGGAATGGTGTCAGTGGTCGTATTGAGGTGTTGCCTAACATTCGTCTTAATCGTGGAGATGCTTATGTCTTCTATGTTGGCGGCATTATAGTAACCTTAAGAGGCGATGTTTATAAAATGCTGTTCATCCCTTTCTGAGGCACCTAGGTCTTGTAAACCGCAAGAGCTGCTGGACGTCACCTTGTAAAGTTCGCTAATGAGATTGTAGGCTTTTAGTGCACACTAAAGTTAATTAGTGATGGCGGGAAATCCCAGGTGAACTGACCGAAAGGAATTCACAAGCTGGCTCTGGTCTCTGGCATCTGAGATGGCGACCATGTCACCAGATTAGCGCCGTCCGGCTGTCCTGGGAGCATTTACGTCCAATGAAGTTGTGTTATTTATGACTTTTCTTATGTTTAGCCTAAGGGTTAATGCCGTAGATATGAGGATGATCAAAGGATCTGGGAGACTCCCTTATTTCAAGTTTTCTGTCGCTGGCAGCTTGGACATGGTCTCTTGTGGTGATCGGTAGCAGCAGATACTTTTGTTTGAGGACAGTCCGTCCAAGCACTGAACTATCTACGTGCTGCAGGGTTCGCCAGGGCTGTGGAGTCGGTAAGCCAAACCTCCGACTCCTCAATTTCTATGTCACCGACTCCACGACTCTGGACTCCCTCATACATGGCTCATGATTAAGTGATAAATTTACTGTAGCACAGATTCATCTCAGCTAAAAGTCTAGACCCTTCGATCAGGAATAGGACAGACATTTATAGGACATTTCATAACTTTCCCAAATTCTTATGAAAAAAATATTCCCCACAAACTGCATTGGACTACTGTACCCAATTTATTATACATTTTAGGAGTTGGTTCATTTTATTCCGACTCCACAGCCCTGGGGCTCGCATCAGACATTAATGGAGTTGTACAGTGAAAACAAGTTATCACCTATCTACAGGCTAGTTGATAATTTACTGATCGGTGGGGGTCTGACCGCTGGGACCCTCACTAATCAGCAGAATGGGGAACTTTTACCCTTTACAAAACATTTCAGGTTGGACAACCTACCATTCATTCTTGATGGGGATGTACCCCGTACCGAGTGAATGAATTGGCGGTTGAGCATCGGCACTGCTTCCCTGTTCTTCTCCGTGCTGCCGATTTTGGTGCAGGTCCCAGAAGCCGGATCCTCCCCAATCAACAAGTTATCACATATCCCATGGATAGGCGATGACTAGTTTTCACTGAACAACCCCTTTTTAAAAAGGAGCTTTAAACCGTTTTGGCATATTAAACTGGCCACATCATGGACTAGCGGATGTTAAGCTGGATGAAATGCTTTTTTTTTAGTATTATTTCTCCTCCTCTTTGCGGAAATATTACCTTGTAACGTTTTAGAGTTGAATTTATGATTAGCCGATCAGGCTTCTCTTCGGCGTGTACTTTTTCCCCTGCAAGACTATGACCAATCACAAGCAGGAGCAGAAAAAAGAACATGCCCTGAAAAGGTTGGAAGAACGGGCTTTATCATGTGAGACATGTAATGGCAGACAGGGCTGATCTCTGCAGCCACTGTGTAGAGTAGAACAAACCTGAGTGCCATTACAAACACTTCCAGCTTTCATGTCATGGCAGTCAGTGTGGGAAAAGAGTAGTATAGCAGAACTGACGGCTGTGTGTGGGGACAGCTGCAGCTGCAGAGGTGTTCGTAATGACTCACACTGACTGCCATGAGATGAAAGCTAGGGCTGTTTAGTACAGGGCTGTCTATCATTACATGTCTCACACAGGAGAGTGTCTGTTCTCTTGACCTTCTGAAGACAAGTCCTTTTCAGTTTTCCCTGCACAGTGGCCCATGCAGGGAATTGCAGCAAGGATTCATTCACTGTAAATTAGGGCCATGTCGCTGCCTTCCTCAGGATCAGTGGGGTCCCAAATGTCAGAGCCCACTGATTATAATGTGGTGACGCATCCCAGCTACAGATGGGGATTAACCCTTTAGTTGTTTCTAGACCTGACTGAATTACCATGTCTTTTTCCTTTCAGGGATGGACGGATGCTTTTTGACCACCTCGCTGATAAACATGGGGTAAGGAATATATCTTTCTATATCTCCTATATATCTTCCATGTCGCCTACGTGTATCTTGTCTCCAGTGTATGACTCTTGTTTCTTACAGTTCAGACAGGAGTACCTGGACACCCTGTACCGATACGCCAAGTTCCAGTACGAGTGCGGGAACTACTCCGGGGCTGCCGAGTACTTGTACTTCTTTAGGGTGCTGGTAAGGCGGCATGTATTTCATTCATGGTTCCTCTGAATGTGCAGAGTATGAGTGTAGTAATCTCTGTATTATAAACTTTTTTGACACACTTTATATTCACAAAATATTCCTTAAGAGGGGTGTCTCTTTTTCAGCAGTGCACCGCTCTCCTGGCTTCCTTCCTTCTTGGAGAGGGGGTCAATGTCTCCTTAAGATGGTAATGTAGGGGGCGCCCACGGCTCATTAAGATGCATTGTGGGGAGTGCTCACGTCTCCTTAAGATGTAATGTAGGGGGCGCCCATGTCTCCTTAGGATGTAATGTAGGGGGCGCCCATGTCTCCTTAGGATGTAATGTAGGGGGCACCCATGTCTCCTTAAGATGTAATGTAGGGGGGCACCCATGTCTCCTTAAGATGTAATGTAGGGGGTCGCCCACTTCTCCTTAAGATGTAATGTAGGGGGCGCCCACGGCTCCTTAAGATGCATTGTGGGGAGTGCTCACGTCTCCTTAGGATGTAATGTAGGGGGCGCCCATGTCTCCTTAGGATGTAATGTAGGGGGCGCCCATGTCTCCTTAGGATGTAATGTAGGGGGCGCCCATGTCTCCTTAGGATGTAATGTAGGGGGCGCCCATGTCTCCTTAAGATGTAATGTAGGGGGTCGTCCACGTCTCCTTAAGATGTAATGTAGGGGGTCGTCCACGTCTCCTTAAGATGTAATGTAGGGGGCGCCCATGTCTCCTTAGGATGTAATGTAGGGGGCGCCCATGTCTCCTTAAGATGTAATGTAGGTGGCTCAGCAATGGTTTCCACCTTGATCCACCCATGTGGCCACACGGGGCCTTACAGATGTGCGGGGTCATTAGTGCCTGGAATAGAAGCCTTTGGTTTATTTAGGGCTTAAGACGGCCGTGATTGTCAGTGGGCCAATCAAATCCAGGCCGGTTGCATAGATGGCAGGCTCATGTGCCAAATCTGTCTGCTATGTCATCTACTATTCCAAATGGACCAGACCGGTGCGTGATCCAGGAAATTAGCACAGAGGTTACTATTGGGCAATGTGCCGACCAAAAACATGGCCGTCAGAATGAGCCCTTAACGAGGACCTGGGGTCACTATTACATAAGTATTGTGGTCGTAAATACATCTATCCATTGAGTTTGACTAAGGACAGAGCAAGAACGTCAATGTGGACCGGATAGAGCTGTAGTTTCTCCTATTAATTCAGAAGAAGGTTAAAAAAACAACCTGGTCGTAGCCAATCTGGTCCTTAAGACTGGTTAGTAGTGATGCGCGAACCCCAACTTAAAAGTTTGGGGTTAGTATACGGTGTTAAACACCGGACACCGGCTTCCGAGACAGAGAGAATTTTCCAGCTCAAACGTTCGGGTCCCCGTTCTTTTCAATGGGGTTGGGTTTCTGGAACAAGTTTGGTTACAGATCTGGTGCCTGAAGCGAACTTCCACGCGTCCACTCATCCCTACTGGATATTAGTAGGTTTCTGCCGATAGTCAGTGCTGATCGGCTGGCTATAAGCGCTCATGTAAAGGCCCGATCTCTTCAGCACATCCAAAGTGTATGGGAACCGAGCAGTCATCCATGATCGTTCTGTCCCCATACACATGTGTATGATCGGCTGCACAGCGCCATGTGAAAAGGACGACTCAATAACCCACAGACAAGTCATCCAGCGAGCGAGCATTGTGCTCATTTGTCGGCTGTTTGATGCAGAGTGTATACAGACTAGTGATAGGAACAAAGGCCTTAAGGGAAACCTCTTATTTCCCCAAACACTTTTAATCTGCAGTTAATGGGTTAATCTGCAGGTTAATAATATTGAAAGTGTGACTACCTGGAGAAAATGAACTTTATTGCTGCCGCGAGCTGCACTGTCTTACAGGCATGCACGGAGCCGCTAAACTCCCCACTCGCAGCACTGTAAGCAGCGGCTGTACGCGCCCTGGCACGACGACTGACAGCTCGCTCACACGGTGTACTGAACGGTGACTGACGCCCCTCTGGCTCACATCTATGGTCGGCTGAAAGCGGACGGCTCCTGGGAGGAATTAACCCCACTTTCTCCAAGTAACCGGGTTTTCAGTAATGCGGCCAGAAAGCATTGCAACACACTATTAACCATTCATAGTGGACGTGACAGGTTCCCTTTTTAAATGGGTTGTCCACTACCTAACTATTTTCTGAAATTGATTATATCTCCCAAATACTCACATCTTTGACTGGCGACGCTCCTATTTATTTTTTTTACATTTACATTTTATGTCGGCATGTAAGCCTTTAAGAACGGATTGCCCCATGGTGCACAACCCCTTTAAAGCTGCGTTCACACTATGCTTTTTTATTTCATTAGTCAATTATTTTGCTGTAGTTTTAAAAACAAATGACAGATTTGAACCTCGTCGTCCCGTGAGCACGGCGGCCGATCCCGGGCTGCCTGGTCGGTGAGGCCGGGGGGCCGCTTGGTGCGGACCAGGTGGGGACGACAGCAGCGATTGTAATCTAAATCTCCAGCAGAAAATTCAAATGCTGAAAAGCAGACTGGCAAATTGAAGGTAATCGTCAGTAATGTCCTGCGGCGGCCCGGCCGCCTCTTATCGGCCACTTCCATCTGCCTCTGCTGGAATATTACTAGGGATTTAGGAGAGTAAGAGTCATTTACTGGGGAAACGTAAACAGCTTAAATGAGGTTCATAAAAGCCGAGCCGTGGTTTCATTACCGGCCCCTGAAAAGAGCTGCTTATTCATATCATTTGTTAATGCTGGGAGTGAATTTTGAGAATGAAGATTTAATGTCTTGTTCGAGGCTCCGCACAGTAAATTTATTGTTGCTGGCCGGTGACTGAATGGGCCGTCCCCCCAGCAAATGGAAACTTTAGGTAACCCCTGTAAAAATCCAGATATTGAAACTATTCTAGCATATCCTCTCCTGAAAGGTTAGTATGCAGAGCCAACTGTAATGACATGGAGCCGGGCCAAAGAGCTCACATGAACCCTCGCCTTAAGGGAAACCAGCGCACCACAGTATACAGAAAAGCCCCCGCAACCTGGTGGACCTGGGGGTAATCTGATTACCTGCTATAATCTGGCATTTAGTAATAATCATTTTAATAATCAAGTTTCTAGTATTTTTTTTGCCCACAATACCGTGGATTGCTGGATCTACCTGTTTACATCCTGAGCTTCCTGGTTCATTAATAGGTTATTCCCAAAATGTAAAACTTTTGACCAATCTGTAGGATGGACATAACTTTTTGATCAGGGCCTTTCTCCGACCAGTCTCAAGAACAGGGCTCTGGAATAACCCTTAGACGTTAGAGCAGCCGGAAAAGTCTGAGCGCTCTAGTGTTGAGTGCTCCATAGAATGGAGCCGCGGCGCACATGCGTGTCTGCTACTCCTATGTTCTCTGGATTGGTGAGGGTCATAGCGGCTAAACCTTCATTTATCAGAAAGTGCTCATATATTCTGTGGATAGGTCACATCTTTCAATGGTTAGAATACCCCCTTTATTTCGGAAATAAGGATGGGAAATGTAGGCATTTTATGGTAGATCCGCAGGATTGAATGTCTAATAGATGCGGTCCCACAACTTACTGTCAATTTCCAGATCTCCCATAAAGGCGAAATGAGAGCCCGGTCTGAGCACCCATCTCGCCATTCTTTTGCCTAGACCTTCATCGATCAGACATTCTTCAACATTTACAGTTTTTTTTTTTTGTTACTTTTCTTTTTTTGATTTTTTTTCTTTGTGCCAAATTAAAAATGGCGCACTTGGCTAATGAATCTGCGCAAAATAAAAGATAGTTTTTTTTGTGTGCGTTTTAACCTTTTTTGCAAATTTTAGCTCAAAATTGTGTGTTGCGCTAAAACTTAGCTAGATTTCTAAAAACACTGGGGGGGGGCTGGAGTACATTTGCTGAAAAATTTAGCAATTTTTTAAAAAGTCTCAATTGATTGATTAATCAGACGAATACATCTGGAAACCCCACAATGAGAGAAAAAAAGACAAAAACAGGCAAACTCATATAGAATAAACTTTAAAAAAGGCATAAATATAAAGAATAAAGCACAAATCAAAAACTAGACCAAAAAAGGCGCAAATGCAGTGATTGTGCACGTCTGTTTGTTGTGTTTTCGCCTTTGAAGTTGACGCAGGACACGTTTGCAATCGACTTTTTTTTTTTTTTTGTTCTGAATTTAAAATAAAAAATAAATCTGTTCTGCAAATAGTTTAGATAAAAAAATCTATAGTTTTTTATGGCTGCAGACTAAATAAAAGCCCTGTGTAATCTGATCCTGCAGTGCCTTCCATCTTGCTAAAATGGACTATTACTGCAGGATCAGACTACACAAGGCTTGTAGTCTGTTACCGTGGATACATATTGATCTATTTTAGTAACTGTATACAAAGAAAAATATGAAATAACTGCAGTTTTAATTAAATATCTGTCTTTTATTTATTTTATGATACATCGGGCCAAAAAAAAAAAGATGTTTTTGCGCTGATGAAACTAAATGATGACCGTACTTTACTCTTTAAAGGGCTAGTCGAGTTTCATGAAACTTTTTACAAGTCCCTTGTTGATGAACAGCTCGCAGCATCTCCCTGCAGCGATGAACTGTAATCGGGAGGCAAACCTGGCAATAAGTGCTGACTTTCCCTGTAGCGCCCCTACAGGAGTAACTGTAACAGTGCCCATCGCAATCATTGTGTAATATAGGACAGGACGGGTCCTCCAGTCTCACACATGGAGAGTCAGCATGGTGCTATGGATGGCGTGTGAATCCTGCTGTGAGCTCTGCATTGTCGTTGTCCCCCCCCGGGCAGGGAGACGGTCGATGCCAGGCGGTGAGTGCAGACTCTTTTACTGTACATGAATAAACACAATGGTGCAGACATTTAAGGCCGTCCTTTGGCTGTGCCGGGAGCTGTCAGCCACATGTAGGGACGGCTTTTGTGCTGTGCAGAATACGGATCTTCTGCAGCAGGAAAGCAAATCCATCAGTCTGGGACGGAGATGAATAAAGGACATCCGAGGCCTGAAGCCACTGCGCCGGTTTAATCTGTTTTTAATGATCCCTGTATGGGAGTTTGTCACTGAGATGTGTGGGGCTGTATACATTGCTACCAGACGTGTCACACACAACTATCCGGGGTGCTCCTAACTCTTTCTGTGCCCCAGTATGAAGCGGTTTGTTGAAATATGTATATAGCGCCATCATCAGGTGGTGTGTATTACATATGGGCCTTATGTGACATATGGGCAATTGTACAGCAAAAGGTGTATCACTAGACCTTGCATGGATCTGCTCAACTGAACCGGGGTCATAAATATCCCATCGTTGGGGGGACAACACACAGCACCCCGACTTTAAGCTCTGGCGTAGGATGGATGTAAACCCCAAATAATGGAGCTGAACATCACAGCTCCGTGCCTGGTGTAGTGAACATTGCTGGCGAAAAGACTAAAAAAGACACTTTTTATTATTTATTTTTTTTAATACGGTCGTCTTAACCCGTCGTTTAATACAACTGCAATGTGATGTCTGTAGGAGCTGTTAGTATGTATGATAGGACATCGCAGCACCTGGGTGACTGGGGAGGGGAGCGGGATTTACCTGCTGTATCGTCTGCCAGGCAGGTTTCACACTTCTGACATTTATGATGCGAGTACGGACCACGATGTCCACACCAATCGTGTGGGTCTCCTTACCTGAATTCAACAGGCACATCTAAGTCCGTCTCTACTTATGAAGCACGTCTTGCCTACTCCTCCCAACGTCAAAAAAAAATTAGACGTTCAAGGGGAGCCTGTAGGCACTACAAGTCCAAACGTGGATCTGCAAAGCTATGCAAGTGAGCCGTTGGGCATCCGACAATTGTCCAATATACCAGCCCATACTTCAGTTGGGAGACATGACGCACATCATTTATTGGTCTGCATTAATTATACCGTACAGAAACATTGATGGGTAATCGCTGGGATCTACAGGGGTCAGACTTGAAGAATTGCTGGCCTCTCTATTACAGCCCCATCGTTATTTACCCTGTTGCCTGGTACTGCAGCTCAGTCAAATCAGTAAAATAAGGGGTCCGTCCATGGTCAAAGATAAAGACTTGGGATGGGCCATCAATTGTAACTGTGTCCTTGGTGAGATCTCATTTTTAATGGCACTGCCAGAGCTTTCCGTCAAGACTATATAGCGGTGTCTTGTCTGACAGGTTGATTGCAACAGATTCTCCTCCTAATGGCAACATACTTGTAGAAGAGGATGTCAGGCTGATGTCTCTAGCAACCAGGGTCTAGTATTACTTAGAGGAGATTTCACTGGCTTTTTAATTTTATACAGAGTTGTTCCTTCAATTGCCACTCCTCCACTGATTCTGGATCAGTTTCTCTTTCTTTTTTATGACCCTCCATTCCAAAGATATGCCCCCCCTGGTAATATTGCTGCAAATTATTCCTTCATCCTACTGGGCATTATAACACACAACTTCTCTGTGGGCGTGGCTTTGTTTTGATTGGCCAGTGTAAGAGGAGGAAAAAGAACACACCCACAGAGAAGTTCTGTTGTACACGCCCAGTTGATAGAAGGGAAAAATGTGCAGCATTATTACTAGGGGGCATAACTTTAAAACAAAATGGCACAGAAAAAAATAAAAACTGTTCTGGAATCAGTGGAGGAGAGAGCAGGAAATCCAGTCATCTTTAAGTGTTGGTTTTAGGTCCCTTCAATTGAAATTGTACATTTTTTTTTTTTAGATATATTTTACAGTCATAACCACATTTTTAGGAAAAATAGGACAGAAAGACCCTTATTGGCCTAGAAATGATCTTTCGTTGGTAGGAATTGTATGGACAGCAGATATGTATAATATTCGCGGCTGCTGCGTTGGAAAGTCTACACACTCGCGTTCCCTTGGGAATCGGCGGCTAGCCCAGCTTCAGTGTCTGCTCTGACTTTCCCTACGCTGGGACCCGTTTGCCGGGTGAAGATTCATTTAAAGTGATGGCTGGAGAAACAGAAGCCATGAAAGGCCCATTGTGCGGCCGCTCTGAGATTAGAATTTGACACTCTCAATGACCTAGTGTAGTTCAGAGTTGTATAAATTACAGCTCTATGACCCCGCCGTTACCCTCCGCTTTCTGAAGACTTGAACTCCACTAGATAAAATAACTAGACCTGTTCTCAAGATCCCGCGAAGTGGGTGGTGGGAGGGGAGCGCCTGCTGATCTGGGGGGGATGCAGGTTTCTGTTTCATAACACATTGCTTACAATGAGACGTCTAGGAATTCTTTTTTTCCATATTGTAACCTGACGGAAACCCCATAATTTTTTTTCTACCTTTTTTTGTTTAGTAAGTTTTTCTAGTGATTGGTGATTTATGATTAGGTGATTCCAGATGGCTGTGATAAGATTGCCGCAACGCACGGGCTCCCTACATCACAATAGGGTGTAATGGCATCCCAAGAGATATATATAATATATATATATTTATATGTACAGTACAGACCAAAAGTTTGGACACACCTTCTCATTTAAAGATTTTTCTGTATTTTCATGACTTTGAAAATTGTACATTCACACTGAAGGCATCAAAACTATGAATTAACACATGTGGAATTATATACTTAACAAAAAAGAGTGAAACAACTGAAAATATGTCTTATATTCTAGGTTCTTCAAAGTAGCCACCTTTTGCTTTGATGACTGCTTTGCACACTCTTGGCATTCTCTTGAGGAGCTTCAAGAGGTAGTCACCGGAAATGGTTTTCACTTCACAGGTGTGCCCTGTAAGGTTTAATAAGTGGAATTTCTTGCCTTATAAATGGGGTTGGGACCATCAGTTGTGTTGTGCCGAAGTCTGGTGGATACAAAGCTGATAGTCCTACTGAATAGACTGTTAGAATTTGTATTATGGCAAGAAAAAAGCAGCTAAGTAAAGAAAAACGAGTGGCCATCATTACTTTAAGAAATCAAGGTCAGTCAGTCCGAAAAATTGGGCAAACTTTGAAAGTGTCCCCAAGTGCAGATGCAAAAACCATCAAGCGCTACAAAGAAACTGGCTCACATGAGGACCGCCCCAGGAAAGGAAGACCAAGAGTCACCTCTGCTTCTGAGGATAAGTTTATCCGAGTCATCAGCCTCAGAAATCACAGGTTAACAGCAGCTCAGATTAGAGACCAGGTCAATGCCACACAGAGTTCTAGCAGCAGACACATCTCTTCAACAACTGTTAAGAGGAGACTTTGTGCAGCAGGCCTTCATGGTAAAATAGCTGCTAGGAAACCACTGCTAAGGACAGGCAACAAGCAGAAGAGACTTGTTTGGGCTAAAGAGCACAAGGAATGGACATTAGACCAGTGGAAATCTGTGCTTTGGTCTGATGAGTCCAAATTTGAGATGTTTGGTTCCAACCACCGTGTCTTTGTGCGACGCAGAAAAAGTGAACGGATGGACTCTACATGCCTGGTTCCCACCGTGAAGCATGGAGGAGGAGGTGTGATGGTGTGGGGGTGCTTTGCTGGTGACACTGTTGGGGATTTATTCAAAATTGAAGGCATACTGAACCAGCATGGCTACCACAGCATCTTGCAGCGGCATGCTATTCCATCCGGTTTGAGTTTAGTTGGACCATCATTTATTTTTCAACAGGACAATGACCCCAAACACACCTCCAGGCTGTGTAAGGGCTATTTGACCAAGAAGGAGAGTGATTGGGTGCTACGTCAGATGACCTGGCCTCCACAGTCACCAGACCTGAACCCAATCGAGATGGTTTGGGGTGAGCTGGACCGCAGAGTGAAGGCAAAAGGGCCAACAAGTGCTAAGCATCTCTGGGAACTCCTTCAAGATTGTTGGAAGACCATTTCCGGTGACTACCTCTTGAAGCTCATCAAGAGAATGCCAAGAGGGTGCAAAGCAGTCATCAAAGCAAAAGGTGGCTACTTTGAAGAACCTAGAATATAAGACATATTTTCATTTGTTTCACACTTTTTTGTTAAGTATATAATTCCACATGTGTTAATTCATAGTTTTGATGCCTTCAGTGTGAATGTATAATTTTCATAGTCATGAAAATACAGAAAAATCTTTAAATGAGAAGGTGTGTCCAAACTTTTGGTCTGTACTGTATATATATTTTTATATATATATTTATTTTTGTGGTTGGGCTGTCGGACACCTATGAGGGTGTATTGCTAGTATGCCATAAAATGGCTTTCACAAAGACCTCTCTGGGGATCGTACCTGGCCTGATACAGAATGTGCTGCCGAAATTATACACTCCGAATTATCGATTGTCCTGTCCCCATACAGGGTTTTATCTGTCAGTCTGAAAGGGCCATAAACGGGCAGCGATTGACCTATATATAGATGATCAGCGATCCTTATGAGTGCAAACATGCCTGTGTAAGACAGAGCATGGAAGTGCATTGGGGGCGTGTTTATACACTTGTCGTACAGTGACACGCCCACAGTGCACTTCTTGGCTCATCTGCATGTCCCTGTGCTCCATTTCTCCTCACTGGCACTTTGAAGATGTCGCAGTGCCGCTACTTTTGAGTAGGAAATGGTAAAGTGTTCACAGCTCTTATGTGATCGTCTGACGGAATAAGACGTGTAACGTTCTGCACTCTCCGCATCCGGAACAAGCCTGCCGGCTGTCTTGGGATCGCACTTAGTTTTTTGCTTTTTCTCTGATTGCAGGTGCCCTCCACAGACAGAAATGCCCTGAGCTCCCTCTGGGGAAAGCTGGCTTCAGAAATCCTGATGCAAAACTGGGATGCCGCTATGGAAGACCTGACCAGGCTGAAGGAAACCATCGATAACAATGTAAGTGGCTCCATATCTCCTGGGGGAGTCGTGTGCTGGAAACCTCTCGCCTCCAGAGCAACCAAAATATGTTTTATGACCAGATCTTGGCAGCGCCGAGTAGTACAAAAGCAAATCCTGCATTTAGCCCGTGCGCCGCCCTGGCGCTTCTCGCCCGTGCAGAGAGAACCCCGGTGACCCGGCTGCTAATGGAGCAAAGTGGATAGAATTAATATTTTTCCTCTCTTTGTTTCTTTGCATTTCCAGTCCGTCAGTTCTCCGCTCCAGTCTCTCCAGCACAGGACCTGGCTCATCCACTGGTCTCTCTTCGTCTTCTTCAACCACCCTAAGGGACGAGACAATATAATTGACCTGTTCCTCTACCAGCCTCAGTAAGTGCCCCGTACCCCAGTGTTATATGTGCTTTTATTTTGTAAAAAAAAATAAAAAATTCTCTTTCAGCAGAAGTCACATAGAGGGTTTTTTGGGTGAAAACAGGTTACTATCGGTGACAATTTATTGACTGGTGGAGGTCCGACAGCTGTGTCTTGCAGAATGGGGCATTTTTAGCGCTGTGAGAATGGAGGAAAGTGCACATGCCCGACCTCCACTCCATTCACTTCCTATGGGGCAGTCACCCGCACCACTGATCGGATGGGGTAGCAGTTCACCGTTGTGCCGATCGACCGCTGGGACCTGCACCGGACAGCCAGTGATCAGAAAGTTATCACCTATGCTGTGGAGGTATCTACCCTAATTGTAGGTGGTCCCGGAGAGGCGAGTGCCAGTTATGGTCACTTTTCACGTCGATGTTGGAGGATGGGAGCGTGCGTGGTATAAAGTGTAGACCTTTGATGCCCCCTTTTCTCGTCCCGTGTGTGGCGCTCTCTTTCGATTCTTTTCTTCGCCTCTCCTGAGGACTGTGATGACTCGGAACAAATGTGACAGGTTAGGAAATAAGAGTCAAGCATCTGTCAGACCCCTAATTGCCTAAAGTACCCGATATTTGTCTGAGAATATCCTGTGTAAATGCCTCCATTACTCAGCTGTAAATCAGCCGTCTGAAGGCTCCAAATGAAGCGCATCTGCTGTTTCACAAGCGGCTCTGCTGCTATAACCAGTAACAAATGTGCGGCGGATCCTCCTGCCTGCGGATGCTGCTGCCTGCGGCCGCGGCTAGTTACCAGCGGCTGATTATAGAGGATGGTGAGCGCTGATATGTGGGCAGTCGGCGCTTTCATCCCAACGCTCTCACATCTTGTCTGTCTGATCGGCCACATGCATGGCCGTCGGGTCTGATTCGAGCCTCTGTCCTGCCATGTGCGGAGGCATTGCACTAGGAAACCATCGCTCATTCTCCTGGTTAGCAGCGTCTCTGCTGTAGGAAGTCAGACTCTGCTCTTCCCACAGCTCAGGTGCGCCACCTTTTGACTTCATGCTGTTTTTGGTATTGCAGCTGCAGATTAGATTAATGTAAAGAGCAGGGGGAGTGCTCTTTTCCCCTCCGTCCTCGAGGCGTAGGAAAGCGGCCTTTGGTTCTCGGTGGGGGGTGCGACCATAACTTCCCGGTGGCTGTACGTGACCACAATGTTGTGTACAATCTGTCCCTCCGGGGAATGTGGATTTATTAAAAAAAAAAAAAAATTAGAGGGGCCGACCACTTTGATGAAATTGGCCGCGTATAAAGCTCTACGCCCTTCTCAGCTGTGTCCTCTTACATCCGTAACGGGGGCTTCTTCCCACTCAGTCTATGACTATGCCTTCAGGTACTTTGTTTTGCAATGCCGGCATATACGACCAGTTGAGCGTGCTTTTATAAATGTTCATTTCCCATCAGAACGAGCTCGCTGACAGATTCTCAATGTCCTCATTTGTGCAGGGAAACTAAGATCCATAAAAGCTAAATGATGCAATTTTTTTTTAATGAAACCCAATTGTTATTAGCCCCAAATATACGCCTTTAAGTAAAATAAATAAAACCGCCTCCATGTCCTTTAACCCAAGCCTATCATATGACATACTCGTACTTTTAGCATGTCTGGTGCAGGTACAAAACCTGCGAGCCCCAATGTATTCTACAGCCAGGACCGGTCACTAAGATGGTGATCTCCGGTCACTGCCGCCATTGTGGTCCCTCGATGAGTCCCTGCTGTAATTTGACAATATACTGCGCTATTGTGTCAGTGTGTAGTCCCCTTAGGGGGGACCTAAAAATATATAACAAAAAAAACAAATGGTTAAAATGTTGTTTCTGTAAGTCAGATTTTTCCAAATATGAAACAATTTATCTTATAACTAAATTTATGACGGATAAAAAAAAAGGAAATTATTAAAGGGGATCTGTCAGTAAGTTTTTCTATGTAATCTGAGCAGCATGTTGTAGGGGTAGAGACCCTGATTCCAGTTATGTGTTATTTACTACTGTTCTGCTTGCTGTCATTTTGATACAATCAGTTTTCTCTGCTGCAGATCTAGCAGAGCTCTGAATGCTGATCTCTGTATAATCCCGCCCACACCACTGATTGACAGCTCTTTGCCCATGTACAGTATACACAGAAATCTACCAATCAGTGATGGGGGTGGGGTTACACAAGGCAGTAGACTAGGTAGCACGAGACACCTAGTCCTGTAGTCATAATATCCTGCTGATAAAACACTGATTTCATTGCAACAGTAATGCACAGCCCGGTAAGTGACACCTCTGTGGAATCAGGTTCTCTGTCCCTACATCATGCAGCTCTCTGATTATATAACAAAAACATGCTGATAGGTTCTCATTAAAGGGGGTATTCCTATCTTCAAGATTATATCCCAAAATATAGAAGGTGTAATAATAATAGCAATTACCTCCAATTAGAAAATTAGAAATGTAGTATAGTTCTACTGATTCAGTATGTCACTTACCCCATGTGCAGGGCAGTGCATTGCAGTAGCTTAGGTATCCATGGTGACAGTTGTTAATAGTTGTAACCATGAATATTTAGGCCCTGCACATGGGGTAAGGGACATAGCTAATCAGAAGAACTATACTATGTTTGTAATTGGAGATATTTACTACTAGTATGATATTACACCTACTACCTATTGGGACTGGATCTTGCAGATGGGAATACCCCTTTGATTAAGCTTCTTGTATATGACGGTCCCGTTGTAGCTTTTCCTGTGGCCCCGCAGAGCCGTCCTCTGTAGTTTATTCCTGAGACTTGCAGTACGTTCTACCTGACCAGCAGTGATATTTGCGCGGAGCAGAGATTCCAGCTGCACATCAAAGTGCGAGCCACGAGTCCCCGCTCACCGCACATCTGTTCGCCATCAGGTTTTGTTTTTTTTGTTTTTTTTCTCGTTAGAGCGAGAAATGAAAAGCCTTCTACAGATGTCCACGTGCTACCGAAACGCATCGGGTCACATTTGGATTTTATTTTTAGGATAAATGTTACGCTTGGTGTTCCAGCGCGTGAAATTGCCTTCTCCTCGTTCTTAAAGGAGACATGTCTGTTTATTGACAAGACGTCATCATTTCGAGGGCTTGTTCTCCGCTTCCACCTGTAAAAAGGCAAAGAGTTTGCTAGAAGTAGATGGAACGCCGTTGGCTTAGATTCTGCATCTGGTAAATCATAGCCGACTTTTTAATCTTTTTTTCGTTTTCCTTAGATACCTGAATGCCATCCAGACCATGTGCCCACACATTCTCCGATACTTGACCACAGCCGTCATCACCAACAAAGACGTAAGGAAGAGGCGGCAGGTCCTGAAAGATTTGGTGAAGGTGATCCAGCAGGTAAGGGCCACTACTGCTCGCAGGGCAGCTTAAAGGGAAGGTTTGACAGGTTCACGCTGGCTGAGCTACGGGCAGCATGGATCACACACCGGCGGAGTTACTGCAGCCATGTGGGTTTTATTCTGAGACAATGCAGCATTTCAGAGAAAACTTACTTTGAAGAATCAGCCGTTGGCTATGCTTCTCTGGTGACTAGTCCAAGGCCGGCACTCGAACCTTCCCCATACACTGACCGGTCTCTCCCTATGTGTCTGGGGAGATACCTGTCAGTCTCGGGGAGCAGGGAGAAGTCTCCTCGGAATAATCATCTGAGACGCACAGTCTCCAACTTTTCATAGTATATTTTCTCGGGAGAACCGTAGAACACCTAGACGGCTGCAGTAACGCGGTACCGGCAGCATGGATCTCATTGTCAGGTTAGTTCTGGTAGCTGTAGGTAACCACTTCAAAGTATCTATAGTATTTGGTATGTTGTACACAGTCACTTGGGACCCCCACCAGCCCAGAGAATAAAGGAGCGGCAGCTTTTGAACTGGCATTCATTTTAACGGTCACCATGAAGCCGTGGCACTGTACAGGCCACTTAATATAAGCCTACAGGCTTACCTCTGTGATCACAGCTGGTCCCAGGGATGGGAGAACTTTTACTTTGACAGTTCATCTGATCTTCCCTTCACCAAATGCAACCTGAAAGCAAAGAGCAGCAGTGGGGAATTAGATCTATTAATCTGACTGCTCCCTGCTTGTAGGTGAGACCATTGTACCGGTAGTACATGGAGGCTGAAGGTGGCGGATGACCTGTCTAGTGGGAATACATAGTTATTGCAGATGCTGCTGGTAAAACATCATCAGACTGATGTGGCAGTCAGCCGCCACCATTGCCGCACTGAGCCGCCGCCACCATTGCCGCACTGAGCCGCCGCCACCATTGCCGCACTGAGCCTTGTCTGAAACTTGTGCTCAGTAACCATTTCCTTTTTTCCCCTGTACAGGAATCTTACACCTACAAGGACCCCATCACTGAATTTGTGGAGTGTTTATATGTTAATTTTGACTTTGATGGGGCTCAGAAGAAGTTGAGAGAGTGTGAATCGGTAAGTGGGTGGGAGGGTTGTCTGTCACTGACTGCGGATATTGGAGCGAGCTGAAAATCTGTTTCTGGGAAAGCCGGGTGACCGGCAATATAACTCCCTGTCTTTTTATTTGTGCGGTTTCGGTTTCCTGCACACATTGTTTCCCTTATGTAAGGAGTTGTCTAGTACTTTTCTATTGATGGCCAATCCTTAGGATCAGTCATCGGTATCTGATCTGTGTCGGTGCGGCACTCTGCACCCCGCCGATCTGCTGTTCCCAGTGCCCGCGACCGCTGTTGTCACCAGTTGCTGAGCTGCACAGCACCGTCTGCATAGTGGTCGCGGCCAGTACTGCACGTCTGCCCCTATTTGAATTAATTGGAGTGGATCTGCAGTACCCCGCTGTGGCCACTATACAGATGGCGGCGCTGGGCTCACCGGGCATGGAGATTTTCAGTATTTAGTACACTCGTTATTGTACATACTGAGGCCTCCTTGCCTGCTGCCACCAGATCTTACTGCCAGTCTTTTGCAGCCGCTTAAAGGTTTTTAACCACCTGCCTCCTCAGGAATCTTGTAACTGCGCCCTCTTTCTGCTACACCCAGGTAGTGCTGCCAGTGTGCCTTTAATTTTGGACTTTGCCTCTGTATCTCCAGGACCATTCACTGCTTTCTATACTTTTTTTTTAATCCTTTTCCCTGTTTGTGCGAGGCAATGATCTCTTCTCTTGACTTTTTGCACCCTCTCTGACAACCCAAGAATATTAGTGAACGGGGGGCCATCGTCCATGAGGAATGAGATAAAAAAAAAAAAAATTAAGATCTGTCAGAGACTGTTGTCTGGCTATGCATAGTTTGCAGCAGGTTATAACAGCCAGAAGTGCCAGCGATCCACACTTCCAGTAGGGTTTCTCCATCTTCTGCAGGTAGTAGCAGATCTTCTTAACCCCTCATACGAGCCGTTTTCGAGCATTACTGGCCCATACACCACATGACAGGCAGATGCTGCC
This sequence comes from Phyllobates terribilis, assembly GCF_046119375.1. Lineage (NCBI taxonomy): Eukaryota > Metazoa > Chordata > Amphibia > Anura > Dendrobatidae > Phyllobates > Phyllobates terribilis. The sequence goes on along the minus strand of NW_027362764.1, from coordinate 724,963,347 downwards.
GGCTCCAGTATGTGTAGGAGGCCGTACACATGAACCCTGTTCTGTAATGAGAACCATACGTCCTTGGAGTAGTTTACAGGCCGAGCGACCATGTGCAGGATCTGCCCTCATACAGCGGTGTCCTGCTCAGCTCTACCCCACTGCTTTGATGTCCGCCGACGACCAGCTCCTGTCTGTGTAACGAGGCAATAGAAGTCAGATGCACCAAGAGCACAGCTACTAGTAATTAGCCGGGAGTTATTGAAGTGGAGAACTTGTAACGACCTTACTAATGGCGGCGACTCGTGAGTCATGGGGGTAGAAACGCGGAGCTCTGCGAGGACTTAGTCACAGACGCGGAGGTAGTTTGTGTAACCCTTCACATAAGCCCATTTATGGGAGAAGGTCCGTCCTGGTGGGATTCACGGCATAGCCGTGCTCTACTCACTTGTACGTTCGGCTCTAGTAACTCATGTCCAACCCATAGTCCCCATAGAGCAGCTGAAATGCTACAGTTTCCCGAGCCGCAGCTGAAAGTGTTTTTCTAGGTCTTCTTTGTACCCCGCCAGCATGGGGAAGACCACCTTGTCTTCTCACATGGAAAATAATGATGGATGGTTCTTCTCACTGCGCAGCTTCCACTGAGAATATTTAATTCTGAAGCTATTACATGTGTGCACGGTGGAAGGAGGGCGGGTGGACGGGACGACCTGCTGTCGAGCCGCCGACGGACAAGGCTTCACTCGTTATGGGGATGTTGCAACTCCACAAAATGGAATGTTGGGGCTTGCCGGTCGCACTTGGGGCCCGCCGGTCGCACTTGGGGCAAATTGTAGCATTGCTTTCCTGCCATCTCTCAGTGTAGCATGTGCCCGGGGCTGGAGTCGCCATCTAGCCCCAGCCTTTCCGTCGGGTAGATTTCTCCTTTTGCTTTCTTACTAACCCTTCGCTGTCTTATTCCTAGGTGCTGGTGAACGACTTCTTCCTTGTGGCATGTTTGGAAGACTTCATCGAAAACGCCCGACTTTTTATATTCGAGACCTTCTGCCGCATCCATCAATGTATAAGCATCAGGTAAGATCACTCAGCCTTACACCTCTGTCCCGGTCTGACATGGCTGATAACTGAGGACAATAAACTGCAATCAGTCACATAACATAAGAGGATCTGCTGCCACAAATCTTTCTGGCAAATTGATAGGCCAAGCCAGAAATGATGGTGATTATAATGTAATAGATGCACTTACATGGTTACCTGCAGACTTGGGCACTGGCGCCACTTTTAGGGACCGTTTGTGTCCCAGCAGTGTCCCACTGATCACGCAATTGTTTAAACAAGCGTATTGGCAATTTAATTGTTAAAAATCCCCTCCGATCTCAAGAATGGAGGGATCCTCAACGTTTTATAGTGTATAGATCATTGCCTGGGTTACCGGCCACCGCCGCAGTCAGTGCTGGCGAGTCTCCTAGGCAAGGAGTGGCCTTACTAGCTAATCTCTATACAGCTTGTAAGCGCAGATCTGACTCTGGGTAGACCTAATGATCTGGCAAGCTTCAGTGTCTCTACGCTGCTCCGATGCTGGAGAGGTAAACCGGACCAGGAGAGCGCAGTGTTTGGGACAGTTACGACATTGATCCGAATTGTAAATTGGGATTTCGGCTTCTTCCTCTGAAAAGCCTTGAGGCTGGGAAGCTTTGCGCTCCTGTAAAAAAAGATCACAGGACAACCCCTTAAAGTCCAAATTCTGCCATTGTAGCAGCTGATTCTGCCTCCACCAATTCCATAATTCCTTTCAGACCGATCAGTAACCCGAGGAGGGACACCCGGCGATGGAGACCTCTCATGGAAGAATCAGTCAGTGGTTGGATCTCAAATATTTCTCTGGCCATCGGCAGTAAATCTAATGCTCACATGTACCCAGCGTCGAGATGTGAGCGTCCTGGGCATGATGGAGGTGTCCACACCACATCTGGCTGCTGGATGTCCTGCGCTGTCGCTGCCCTATAATTACACCATCTTGATTAGTCCGATTTGCTGCAGCCTTTTTGAGGTTTCCCGGTGATATCTGGCCGTAGTAGAGGTGCAGCAGATCTGCTTTATTAAATTCTCAATATTTTGTCTGTTTCTCATATTTTTTCCTTGACATAACGTGGTAATGGCGGCCTTATCTGTGGATACCTTGTTCCATCCCGTGACGAGGGGCGCTGGGCTGCTCAGTTATTTTAATTACAGAGCTGCTTTGTCGTTCACCCGTTACTTCATCTTTCCAGGAATTACTGAGACTATAAAGTGGCCAAGGATCTGTTCTTCTAGAGGTAGCATGTATGCACTTGTTCCCCAGAACAGCCTCCTGGTGGTGGGGGGCGTCCCGGGGCCCTCCTGGTGGTGGGGGGCGTCCCGGGGCCCTCCTGGTGGTGGGGGGCGGCCCGGGGCCCTCCTGGTGGTGGGGGGCGGCCCGGGGCCCTCCTGGTGGTGGGGGGCGGCCCGGGGCCCTCCTGGTGGTGGTTTTATTTGCATAGTGTGAGTGACACTCGGACGTCCCATTTATGCTCGGTGCCAATCCTTTTCCATCACTTAAAGGAGTTGTCCACTATTAGTAACCCCTTTTTAATAGGCCCAGGGAGATTTAATAAAAAAAGTAGTCTCTCTCCTCCATACTCGGCGTTCTGCCTCCTCCGGGTTGTCGTTTATGGAATAACCCCTATTAAAATAGATCTGTTACCAGATTTCATCATACAAACTGTATACAGGATTAAATAGAGTTCAAACCTGATGAAGCTGGTGTGCTTACTATGAAAATCCATGCCAGAATGACTGAAATAAGCCTTTTATTAGTGAATCGCTCTGCCTTTCCCACTTCATAGGATCATTTTGACTTATTTTATGCCATTTCTCCAAAGACAGTAAAGCAACGTAGGGGCAGAAAGCTAAAAGACCACCACTGGTAAACTTTGGCATACCCTAGCAATTTGCCATAAATCTCTTAGAAAATCCCTTTAAAGAGGATCGGCAGCTCTCCTGACTTGTCTGTTTAACATGAAATAATAATTTATGGGTAGAATTTTTATTATTTTTTTTAGTAGTCCTCTTTTTATGCAGTTCCCTCTGTTATTTCCCCTGGAAACGTACAGCTAAATTTACAGTGGATAACGGTGAAGAGACATCCGGCGCTCCGGGAGCGGACTAATCATTGACCACATGATGAAGACCTACTGGGCGAAACGCGTTGGTTCTGCTGCCTGAGCCGTCCAGTCTATATTTATGTTCCTGGAATAAATGTGAAGATGTTGGACCTCTCGGAGCGCCGGATATCTCTTCACCGGTAATGTCTGACAAGCTGATGTGCCCGTGCTCCTGTAGGAGGATAATACTGCAAGACTCCGGAGCTGGAATCCCCATTCTCTGCATAAATTGACAAGTAGGCGTTACTATTCTTGAAGGGGTGTGTCCTAAACAGTCAGTGTCTATTCGCTTTTGACCATATTATAGAAATAAGAGCGGAACAGTACGACATCGATATAAGAAAATGTATATGGGAAATACAATTATTTTTTTTTATCATGACCATTTGTCCTGTGATAATGTAGAAAAAAACTTTTTAAAAAAATATTTGATTAGCAAAAATAGAATAGATAATATTAGTTGTGCGAGCGACAAACATCCACAGCCTGTGTAAATGCTAGGTGATTTTCTTCCATCATTACAGTCCAGTGATCCTTCTCCAGACTCTACTTTCCCTTTAAGTAGTTTCCACCACTCCGCCTTTATTAACCCATGCACCACCGAGCCTTCGCTCCAGTGTTTTCTGTCTGCAGGTCATGATATCTCATTCATGCAAGTGGAAGAAGAAAGAGAAAAAAAAAAGGATTTAGGAAACCCGATCCGAGGCTGAAACCCCTGAGTCACGGGCGGCCGTGCAGCCGCTTTATGGTTTATGTACTCGCATGTCTGGCGTGAGAGTGAATTGTCTGCTCCGGCCGGGACTTACTCACTGTTTGTGCAGGAAGCAGTAAATATGGGAGAAAGCGGTGTCTGGCCGCCCGCTCGGTGTCTGGCCGCCCGCTCGGTGTCTGGCCGCCCGCTCGGTGTCTGGCCGCCCGCTCGGTGTCTGGCCGCCCGCTCGGTGCCTGGCCGCCCGCTCGGTGCCTGGCCGCCCGCTCGGTGCCTGGCCGCCCGCACGACATATTCATGTCCAGGGCTAATTAAACAATTGCACCAGGCCGGGAGTTGCCCCTGTGTTATCTTCAGGAAACGCTTGTGTGTAACCTCTGATGTATTTTTAGGTCCTATGATGCGGCAGTAAGAATTCAGAAACGTGGCCCCCACTGGCACGGGATGGATGTTGGTTTAGTGGGGAGGGGGCCGCCTGTGATGTTTTGGGAACAAGTGTCGTGACAAAGAACATCAAAGCCGACATCCAGCTGCCGCTACCATCTTACTAATTGACTTAATAAGAAACACTTCTCCAGACCTATTATCTCACAAGTCTGGACAGAATTTGGAGAATCGGGAACTGAATGCAATAAAAGGCTGGTGGTAGCACTGAATGCGGGGGTTAACCCAGTGATGCCTGGAAGGTTACACAACAACAAGATAAAACTTCTCCCTCCTAGTTTCCCCTGCAATGAATAGCTTTTAATAATTGTTAGAACCTGTAGTATTATGGCTATAATTAAAGGGGTACTCCTATTTTCTAAAGTACCAGCGTTCTGCTCAGATATGCCGTTACTTTGATTGAAGGGTGCTCTGGCCTTTGGATTCGCCGCCAATCCTGATGTTGCCATTATTACAATTTAGTCAGCGCTCGTTGTTTGGGGCCGTGAAGTGCAGCGCCCCTTCCCACCTTCTTGTTGTGCGTCGGTCTCCACACCCCTCTAACTTGATTGACTGCTCTGACTTTGCAGGAGATAATTCATACAAAAAAAACGAGTAGATGGGAAGGGCGGACCCCTTTAGCTTCTTGCTTCCATCTATACTTTTTCATTAAGGTTCAACAAAGAGGCGAAATCTCCAGTATAGCAAGTTTCCATTAATTCAGCATCCAGTAATCCAATCATACAGAACTGCTTGATAATAGAGTTGGGTGCAAATCGATTTATAAGACGTCTGCGATCTGTTGACACTAGCGGGAGCCATGACAATGCACCGGGCCGGCTAATCAAAAGAAGAGCCACGTTGCTGGCAAGTAAGAGGCGGTTCTCCCCGGACCCGTCCAGCAGCCACACATCATGGACTTGGCCAATGGCCCGAGTCCTGTGAATTGATTCTCACTAAGTGTAATTGATATAGAATATTCCATTTGAATAATATTTTAGGATGTGGTAGTCCTAGGATGGGATGGTCCTCGCTACCTCGCTCTTTATCCCCACAAGTGTCAAAGTGCTATGATTTTACGTATCAGGAAATAGAATAAACCATCTGGTGCGTACGAGGGCTGGAAATACAACCTCAGATGGACAACAACATATAACAAATCCGTGTCCAAACTAGGCCATAATGTAGAAACAGTGTGAGGAAAATTAAGTACACCCCATGAATCGGTGGCTCCTTTAGTAGTATCCCGATGTAGATTTGCTTGTATACGTGGCATCATGGTCAGGTTGCATGATCCGATTTTGGATAGATGGTCTCGCATATGACTCTCTAATAATTTGATATACAAAGGAGTCCTGTGGCTGCAAAACCAGCCCCAATCATCTCCCCTCCATGAGGTGCCTGTGCTCATATTTACATACACACACCTATAAGTTTGAGGTCCTGGCCTTCTGCTGCTCTGGCATCTTAGGTGGTCGCACTTTACACGTTTGGCTGTAATAGATGTGGTGCCAGCTCTTCTGGGTGAGCTCTTCTGGGTGAGCTCTTCTGAGTTGCTAGTACCTGCCATTGTGACGGCTTTTTATTATTAGGTGATGCACAGTCTGTAAGACATGAATGCTACACTGTGATTGGAGCACCTTTTACATCCTGTAATAACCCCTTCTGTTTCCCATTTGCAGCATGTTGGCCGATAAGCTGAATATGAGCCCAGAAGAGGCGGAGCGGTGGATTGTCAATTTAATTCGAAATGCCAGACTGGATGCCAAGATAGACTCCAAATTGGTAAGATTTTACCTGGATGCTCTGAGGATTTCAATGTACCTCCAATGATGGAGACCCATCCTTGAGAATGTGCAGTCTGCTTCAGGCACTGGGACCGGTCATATCTCATCTTCAGGCACTGTGTAGTGTCCCATCTCCACTTATTACCTTCATGACCGGCATTATTTAGTGTCGTAGGCTGTCTATTGTATGCTCCTTTCTTCTGAGCCGCACACTTTTGAGAAGTCTTGTGAGTGATCGTCAGGACCTAAACCCCATTGATCTGCTCAGAATTAAAGGGCCTAAGTCTAAGTTCCCACGATGCAGAAATGCTGCATATTTTTTCTGCATCTCCCTGGCAAGAAAAACGCATGCGAATTTTACATGCGTTTTTCCTGCCAGGTAGAAGCGTTCGTCAAGTGTTTTTGCATGCGGGTTATCAAGCGCTTTTCCAAGCGATTTTAGCATCACTAGGAAAAGTGCTTGACAACTTGGTCACACTATATAAATCCATGCAGCTGGCATGGATTTATTTAGTGTCACCAAGTTAATAGTTAAAAAAAGAATAAAAATGGTAAAAAAATAAACATTATACTCACCTTCAATGGCGGCAATTACACTGCGTGTCCGCAAAATTAATGGACATGCTGCGGATTTTTCCGCAATGATAATCTCCAGCGTAATTTTCTGCAACATGTGCACAGCACTTACGGATTACCGTTGGGGACCATGGGGCACGTATTACCAAGAGTTTAAGCATTTTCGCTGCGGAAATTCCGCTGCAAAAATTCTTGAAAAGCGCACAGTGGGCACACAGCGTAAAACATATATATAAAAAAAAAATAAAAAATCTCGCTAAATCTTAGTTACTTTTCAACCCTAACTGGGTGGTACAGTGTCTGCTCTACTCCCACCACAATCTTATATTCTGTATTGCTGAGTAACAGTGGATGGCACCTGTCATTTGTTGAAATAGTTTCCCCACTTACAGATCTGTATAATCGCTGGGGCTTGATCTTCTGGACCTTACTGATCTTCAGAGCAAAGTCCCCTTTCAATGGGGCAGAAGATTTCATGCATCCTGGTGGCTCCATTCACTTCTATTGTCTTGACCAAGGGTGCATAACATTTTTTGGTCCAAGGGCCACATTGTCATACTAAACCTATCTGAAGGGCCCTAAAAAAATTAAAAGGGATGAATGTATCAGCAGAACCACCATCAGTACATTAACAAATCATCAGAACCAAGTTTTTAGTATTTGAGAAGGATTTGGAGAGTTTCTGCTTCAAAAAATCTGTGAACACACTCAAACATGCACTACGTTATTGGAGCAGAAACTCAACCAAATCCTTGTCATAATCTCAAAACTAAGTTTTGAGGATTTTTCATTTTTAACATTAAGATTCTTATAGATTGCTACACTATCAGAATCACCACCAGTACATGAATGCAGCACCAGAACCACTGCCAGTACAAGAATACATCACATCACCAAGCTTAGTACAGCGATCAGTTGGTTTTGGGTCAGACCCACATACACTTGTATCATGTGAACATCCGATTCCCAGTATGTCCTTGTAATGGAGATATTGGGAGTTGTTAACAGCCATCGTCAAGACTGCAGACCATACAGGAACCACAGTACTGATGAGACGTAGTCAGTATCACAAATGAGCATTAACATCCAGGTAACCTAGAAGTGATGTTTTTTCGGATTTAAATCGTTCCCATCCCTTTTGTCTCCAACCCCTTTTGCCATAGTACAGGCGCCATGATGAGATTTCAAGCCCAGAGCTCATCTCTCCAGACTTCCCTCTTCTCTAGCCTTATGCAGAAATTTCACTTCTGCAGGCAGTGCCCTTGAAAGCAAAAGTATCTCCCATGGTGTGCCCATGAATAAATAATTGCTGCTCACTGTGCTACCAGTACAAAGTATCCCCTCCCCACACTATAGAAAGCAATGTCCTCCCCCAAATTGTCCCTCTCCATAATGTTCCCCCACAATGCCCCTCTCCGCCGCGTCTTCCCCTGTCCGCCCCTCTCCGCCGCGTCTTCCCCTGTCCGCCCCTCTCCGCCGCGTCTTCCCCTGTCCGCCCCTCTCCGCCGCGTCTTCCCCTGTCCGCCCCTCTCCGCCGCGTCTTCCCCTGTCCGCCCCTCTCCGCCGCGTCTTCCCCTGTCCGCCCCTCTCCGCCGCGTCTTCCCCTGTCCGCCCCTCTCCGCCGCGTCTTCCCCTGTCCGCCCCTCTCCGCCGCGTCTTCCCCTGTCCGCCCCTCTCCGCCGCGTCTTCCCCTGTCCGCCCCTCTCCGCCGCGTCTTCCCCTGTCCGCCCCTCTCCGCCGCGTCTTCCCCTGTCCGCCCCTCTCCGCCGCGTCTTCCCCTGTCCGCCCCGTCTTCCCCTGTCCGCCCCGTCTTCCCCTGTCCGCCCCGTCTTCCCCTGTCCGCCCCGTCTTCCCCTGTCCGCCCCGTCTTCCCCTGTCCGCCCCGTCTTCCCCTGTCCGCCCCGTCTTCCCCTGTCCGCCCCGTCTTCCCCTGTCCGCCCCGTCTTCCCCTGTCCGCCCCGTCTTCCCCTGTCCGCCCCGTCTTCCCCTGTCCGCCCCGTCTTCCCCTGTCCGCCCCGTCTTCCCCTGTCCGCCCCGTCTTCCCCTGTCCGCCCCTCTCCGCCGCGTCCGCCCCTCTCCGCCGCGTCTTCCCCTGTCCGCCCCTCTCCGCCGCGTCTTCCCCTGTCCGCCCCTCTCCGCCGCGTCTTCCCCTGTCCGCCCCTCTCCGCCGCGTCTTCCCCTGTCCGCCCCTCTCCGCCGCGTCTTCCCCTGTCCGCCCCTCTCCGCCGCGTCTTCCCCTGTCCGCCCCTCTCCGCCGCGTCTTCCCCTGTCCGCCCCTCTCCGCCGCGTCTTCCCCTGTCCGCCCCTCTCCGCCGCGTCTTCCCCTGTCCGCCCCTCTCCGCCGCGTCTTCCCCTGTCCGCCCCTCTCCGCCGCGTCTTCCCCTGTCCGCCCCTCTCCGCCGCGTCTTCCCCTGTCCGCCCCTCTCCGCCGCGTCTTCCCCTGTCCGCCCCTCTCCGCCGCGTCTTCCCCTGTCCGCCCCTCTCCGCCGCGTCTTCCCCTGTCCGCCCCTCTCCGCCGCGTCTTCCCCTGTCCGCCCCTCTCCGCCGCGTCTTCCCCTGTCCGCCCCTCTCCGCCGCGTCTTCCCCTGTCCGCCCCTCTCCGCCGCGTCTTCCCCTGTCCGCCCCTCTCCGCCGCGTCTTCCCCTGTCCGCCCCTCTCCGCCGCGTCTTCCCCTGTCCGCCCCTCTCCGCCGCGTCTTCCCCTGTCCGCCCCTCTCCGCCGCGTCTTCCCCTGTCCGCCCCTCTCCGCCGCGTCTTCCCCTGTCCGCCCCTCTCCGCCGCGTCTTCCCCTGTCCGCCCCTCTCCGCCGCGTCTTCCCCTGTCCGCCCCTCTCCGCCGCGTCTTCCCCTGTCCGCCCCTCTCCGCCGCGTCTTCCCCTGTCCGCCCCTCTCCGCCGCGTCTTCCCCTGTCCGCCCCTCTCCGCCGCGTCTTCCCCTGTCCGCCCCTCTCCGCCGCGTCTTCCCCTGTCCGCCCCTCTCCGCCGCGTCTTCCCCTGTCCGCCCCTCTCCGCCGCGTCTTCCCCTGTCCGCCCCTCTCCGCCGCGTCTTCCCCTGTCCGCCCCTCTCCGCCGCGTCTTCCCCTGTCCGCCCCTCTCCGCCGCGTCTTCCCCTGTCCGCCCCTCTCCGCCGCGTCTTCCCCTGTCCGCCCCTCTCCGCCGCGTCTTCCCCTGTCCGCCCCTCTCCGCCGCGTCTTCCCCTGTCCGCCCCTCTCCGCCGCGTCTTCCCCTGTCCGCCCCTCTCCGCCGCGTCTTCCCCTGTCCGCCCCTCTCCGCCGCGTCTTCCCCTGTCCGCCCCTCTCCGCCGCGTCTTCCCCTGTCCGCCCCTCTCCGCCGCGTCTTCCCCTGTCCGCCCCTCTCCGCCGCGTCTTCCCCTGTCCGCCCCTCTCCGCCGCGTCTTCCCCTGTCCGCCCCTCTCCGCCGCGTCTTCCCCTGTCCGCCCCTCTCCGCCGCGTCTTCCCCTGTCCGCCCCTCTCCGCCGCGTCTTCCCCTGTCCGCCCCTCTCCGCCGCGTCTTCCCCTGTCCGCCCCTCTCCGCCGCGTCTTCCCCTGTCCGCCCCTCTCCGCCGCGTCTTCCCCTGTCCGCCCCTCTCCGCCGCGTCTTCCCCTGTCCGCCCCTCTCCGCCGCGTCTTCCCCTGTCCGCCCCTCTCCGCCGCGTCTTCCCCTGTCCGCCCCTCTCCGCCGCGTCTTCCCCTGTCCGCCCCTCTCCGCCGCGTCTTCCCCTGTCCGCCCCTCTCCGCCGCGTCTTCCCCTGTCCGCCCCTCTCCGCCGCGTCTTCCCCTGTCCGCCCCTCTCCGCCGCGTCTTCCCCTGTCCGCCCCTCTCCGCCGCGTCTTCCCCTGTCCGCCCCTCTCCGCCGCGTCTTCCCCTGTCCGCCCCTCTCCGCCCCGTCTTCCCCTGTCCGCCCCTCTCCGCCCCGTCTTCCCCTGTCCGCCCCTCTCCGCCCCGTCTTCCCCTGTCCGCCCCTCTCCGCCCCGTCTTCCCCTGTCCGCCCCTCTCCGCCCCGTCTTCCCCTGTCCGCCCCTCTCCGCCCCGTCTTCCCCTGTCCGCCCCTCTCCGCCCCGTCTTCCCCTGTCCGCCCCTCTCCGCCCCGTCTTCCCCTGTCCGCCCCTCTCCGCCCCGTCTTCCCCTGTCCGCCCCTCTCCGCCCCGTCTTCCCCTGTCCGCCCCTCTCCGCCCCGTCTTCCCCTGTCCGCCCCTCTCCGCCCCGTCTTCCCCTGTCCGCCCCTCTCCGCCCCGTCTTCCCCTGTCCGCCCCTCTCCGCCCCGTCTTCCCCTGTCCGCCCCTCTCCGCCCCGTCTTCCCCTGTCCGCCCCTCTCCGCCCCGTCTTCCCCTGTCCGCCCCTCTCCGCCCCGTCTTCCCCTGTCCGCCCCTCTCCGCCCCGTCTTCCCCTGTCCGCCCCTCTCCGCCCCGTCTTCCCCTGTCCGCCCCTCTCCGCCCCGTCTTCCCCTGTCCGCCCCTCTCCGCCCCGTCTTCCCCTCTCCGCCCCTCTCCGCCCCGTCTTCCCCTCTCCGCCCCTCTCCGCCCCGTCTTCCCCTCTCCGCCCCTCTCCGCCCCGTCTTCCCCTCTCCGCCCCTCTCCGCCCCGTCTTCCCCTCTCCGCCCCTCTCCGCCCCGTCTTCCCCTCTCCGCCCCTCTCCGCCCCGTCTTCCCCTCTCCGCCCCTCTCCGCCCCGTCTTCCCCTCTCCGCCCCTCTCCGCCCCGTCTTCCCCTCTCCGCCCCTCTCCGCCCCGTCTTCCCCTCTCCGCCCCTCTCCGCCCCGTCTTCCCCTCTCCGCCCCTCTCCGCCCCGTCTTCCCCTCTCCGCCCCTCTCCGCCCCGTCTTCCCCTCTCCGCCCCTCTCCGCCCCGTCTTCCCCTCTCCGCCCCTCTCCGCCCCGTCTTCCCCTCTCCGCCCCTCTCCGCCCCGTCTTCCCCTCTCCGCCCCTCTCCGCCCCGTCTTCCCCTCTCCGCCCCTCTCCGCCCCGTCTTCCCCTCTCCGCCCCTCTCCGCCCCGTCTTCCCCTCTCCGCCCCTCTCCGCCCCGTCTTCCCCTCTCCGCCCCTCTCCGCCCCGTCTTCCCCTCTCCGCCCCTCTCCGCCCCGTCTTCCCCTCTCCGCCCCTCTCCGCCCCGTCTTCCCCTCTCCGCCCCTCTCCGCCCCGTCTTCCCCTCTCCGCCCCTCTCCGCCCCGTCTTCCCCTCTCCGCCCCTCTCCGCCCCGTCTTCCCCTCTCCGCCCCTCTCCGCCCCGTCTTCCCCTCTCCGCCCCTCTCCGCCCCGTCTTCCCCTCTCCGCCCCTCTCCGCCCCGTCTTCCCCTCTCCGCCCCTCTCCGCCCCGTCTTCCCCTCTCCGCCCCTCTCCGCCCCGTCTTCCCCTCTCCGCCCCTCTCCGCCCCGTCTTCCCCTCTCCGCCCCTCTCCGCCCCGTCTTCCCCTCTCCGCCCCTCTCCGCCCCGTCTTCCCCTCTCCGCCCCTCTCCGCCCCGTCTTCCCCTCTCCGCCCCTCTCCGCCCCGTCTTCCCCTCTCCGCCCCTCTCCGCCCCGTCTTCCCCTCTCCGCCCCTCTCCGCCCCGTCTTCCCCTCTCCGCCCCTCTCCGCCCCGTCTTCCCCTCTCCGCCCCTCTCCGCCCCGTCTTCCCCTCTCCGCCCCTCTCCGCCCCTCTCCGCCCCGTCCGCCCCTCTCCGCCCCGTCTTCCCCTGTCCGCCCCGTCTTCCCCTGTCCGCCCCTCTCCGCCCCGTCTTCCCCTGTCCGCCCCTCTCCGCCCCGTCTTCCCCTGTCCGCCCCTCTCCGCCCCGTCTTCCCCTGTCCGCCCCGTCTTCCCCTGTCCGCCCCGTCTTCCCCTGTCCGCCCCGTCTTCCCCTCTCGGCCCCGTCTTCCCCTCTCGGCCCCGTCTTCCCCTCTCGGCCCCGTCTTCCCCTCTCGGCCCCTCTCGGCCCCGCCCTGTCCGCCCCAGTGTGTGTAAGACACAAATACAGTTGAATATAGGAAGCTAAGAACCAGAGTCTCCTGATTCTCCGCGGGCCGCATGTTGAGCGAGCCGTATATAGAGATGGCTGCTCGCTCTGTCCTGTAGAAATGAATGGAGCGCAGGAAGTCTGGGCACCACTACTCCATTCACATTTGCAGTTTCACGTCATCGATTATACATTTAACCTCCTTTGCATTACTGTGTTCAGTAGGACTATTATCAGGACACCCCACAAAACTAAATTCTGCTGTCCTTGTGATCATCTCATATTGTCTGGAGATACTATGAGGTGCACACATGCCCTAATCATGACTAGATGTACATGGTGCGATCCTCTCATTGGGGGGAGTGCAAATCACTGGTGTCCTTCTCGCCTCTCTAGACGTAGAGCAACCCTTATAGAGGAATAACACTTCTAATTTTGACATTGATGTCAGTGACTGATTTTGAGGGAGCACGTCTGCTGATTTACACAGCTCCTAACGTCACAGGACAACCTCACAATGCCAAATCCTGCCTAGACAGAGGTGGGGAGGGGGCATATAATCCTTTTAACCTTCAGCTTTTCCTCTCCTCCGTCATGCAATTTATTATTTTAGACATAGTGGTGGTTCATATTTTCTATTTTAAACCTATAGCGTCATGTCTCCCGCCCTTATGCAGCCATATACCACTTTTTGTGAAGCTTCGCACTTTGCATCATTCAGAAATGCAAAGCCGTCCCTCTCCCTGCACCGTCATTTGATTTACAATTGGTCCGAACAGCCTGTTCTCCTAGCCGAATGATAAATACGGCCGGTCGCTGCATAATGTGCCTCTTGCTTTTATTTTAGGGTCATGTTGTAATGGGAAACAATGCCGTATCGCCCTACCAGCAAGTCATTGAGAAGACGAAGAGTCTGGCCTTCCGCAGTCAGATGCTGGCGATGAATATAGAGAAGAAGATGAACCAGAACACCAGAACCGAGGTGAGAATAATGAATGCTGCACTGAGGGCCCTGCCCGGCGGAAAAACTCTAGTTGCTACTCACTGCACCTCTCAGCACCCAGGCTGTCAGTCATTACTGGCGCCTGCACCTCTCAGCACCCAGGCTGTCAGTCATTGCTGGCGCCTGCACCTCTCAGCACCCAGGCTGTCAGTCATTACTGGCACCCGCACCTCTCAGCACCCAGGCTGTCAGTCATTACTGGCGCCTGCACCTCTCAGCACCCAGGCTGTCAGTCATTACTGGCGCCTGCACCTCTCAGCACCCAGGCTGTCAGTCATTACTGGCGCCTGCACCTCTCAGCACCCAGGCTGTCAGTCATTACTGGCGCCTGCACCTCTCAGCACCCAGGCTGTCAGTCTTTACTGGCGCCTGCACCTCTCAGCACCCAGGCTGTCAGTCTTTACTGGCGCCTGCACCTCTCAGCACCCAGGCTGTCAGTCATTACTGGCACCCGCACCTCTCAGCACCCAGGCTGTCAGTCATTACTGGCGCCTGCACCTCTCAGCACCCAGGCTGTCAGTCATTACTGGCGCCTGCACCTCTCAGCACCCAGGCTGTCAGTCTTTACTGGCGCCTGCACCTCTCAGCACCCAGGCTGTCAGTCTTTACTGGCGCCTGCACCTCTCAGCACCCAGGCTGTCAGTCATTACTTTCGCCTGCACTTAAAGATGGATTGAGGATATTCTACCAGCAAAAGTTTCATCATCTTTTTTTTTTTCTCTCTATTGCAGGCACCAAACTGGGCGGCTCAGGACTCCGGCTTCTACTGACCACAATTCCTATAATATATATTATATTGCGTCTTACAGTTTCCCCGACTCAGTGTAAGGTGGTTACAGTATGTTTAGAATAAAATTGGCTACTTTTCCTTTTAACAGCGTGTTAAAGAGTTTATTACATGTCTGTCTACAATTTCTCTCTTATTTTGGTTATACCAGAGATTCTGCCCTCTCTGGTATAAGCTGCACGACCGTGTAACAAAGATGTGAAGTGGCAGTGCCAAATTACCCTTGGATGGTACATGCGCACTCCCCTTCCTTTGGAACTCTTTTCATGTGTCCACAATGGTTCGGCTGGACCCCTCTCTGTCTGAGCTCTCTTCTTCATGATGGCACATGTCACCACCAGTTTATGACTCCTCTTACAAAGCAAATAAATTAGTGACAATCCTGTATGGAGACACGGCGGGTGGTGACCCTTCCTGCCTGCTTGGTAGCCTTATCCATTAGCCACAGCACAGAAGGGTTCTCGTTCTGGAAGAACCAATACATCTATACGCTCCTTACTTGGACAACATACTGATGTTACTGTGAACGGTGTAATACTTTGTATCTCCTGCGGGAGTGCTGCAGGATTTCTCCACAGATAACCGCTGATCGCTGGGGATTGCACCAATAGGATATCCAGGGAAGCCTTATACCAAAGAGATTGTACAAAGTGCAGAGACCCTTCAACGTCCGTGTTTACCCCCTGAGGCTGCCTTATACCTAAGGCATGTGACCTCTGAATTATGGAGGCCATTCTCCAATGTGATCAAGGCTGATGATGTAAACTTTGATACCAACGTTCTCATTTGCATGGCCTCCAGACGGCAATTCTTTTTATGTGTCATCCATAACTAATATATATGTTGTATTAGGTATTCCAGTACTTACTGTCACAAGGAATTGGTTGCCGTCTGACGTGGTCTCATTAGAAACCTCTCCATCTACACGGAGCTCCGAACATCTGAAATTCATGGCATCGTTGCTCCGTGTATCCGGTAACCGCACCAAACTTATCTTCCCGATACATTTATACATCATAATGAATCTCGATCCTCCCATCTGCTTAACTCAAAGGTTTCAATGTAAATGTCTCCAGGAGCTGATGTGCGTGTATGAAGAATAACTTATTTCTGGCCATTACATCAGTTGTATCCTGAAGTTTTGCACTTGAACTCTCAGTAGCTTCTCCTTTATGCCTTTCTGCTTTTATTTCCCTCCAGCTCCTTCATCTCCCCTTCACATAGAGGCAGCAGATGTGATTTCATCCCTCATTGCAGACAGACCTGTATACAGATTTGAGCAGTTTTTGAGTAATTAGTGAAAGAGACAAAGTGATAATAGTTGGAAAGGGGCATTTTTCTCTAATAAAATAGTTTCTTATTCTCTTTTTTTCTATCGATGTTATGTTTAAAAGTAAAGTATGTAGTTACTATTTTAGAATATATAACAGGTGGTATAATACCGGTTGGGGTGAGATGATTGAGATGATATAGGATACCTGGACTTATAAAATGTCTGGATTTATTCACATCTCATGGGATCCTTTTGTGAGTTATTAAATAATCTGTGAGGGCAGCACATCACCCCGTGTAAAGGTCCTTTTAGATTTCGGGACGTTAACAACAAACACCAATCAATTATATACAAGTCAATTGTAGCTTGTTAAATGGCATATTTATACGGGCGGACACAAATTAATGGGGGCAGAATGATTGATAAGACTATTCTGTCCCCGTACAGCATCCATGATGTCGGCAGCACATTCTACATTTACACTGCGTGATGTGCTGCTGAGTATGCCAGCATAAAGATCATTAACCATACAGCCGCTCCTGGTAGTTGGGTGACTTCTGCCACCGTTACATGTGCCGATAATTGAGAAGGAACAATTGATCATTAATGCATTCTGTCCCTGTAAAAGAGCCATAAACAAGCGCCTCTCCTTGTACACACGCTAATAAATCGATTGCCCTTTGTTTATGGGGGCACCTAATTGCACCCTTTAGACTGGAACGATCTCTTGGATCTGTCTATCCCCCAATTAGACAGCGTGTAGCAGACCACCTACCTGGAGTTTTGACACATTTATGCAGCTTCGTATCATGGAAGAATTTTTCCTTGGAAGAAATAAGATCCAGTAGATCCCACTGACTGGGACCAGTTCCATATCAATGAGGGATGGCACTGAGCTATTATTGGATCATGTGTATGGACCATCGAGGTGTTTCCTACCATCTGAAGCCTCTGGTCAGTTGAAGAGGCCACAAGAGCAACTTTGTTCAATTTGGGGCGTCATAATCTAATGATGGTCATTGCATGCATCATACCATGACACGAGAAAGACGAATTTCTGATTATAAGCTGCGTGCGCCTTTGCCAGAATAGACCCTAAAGGGCCTTTACCAAGTTGTTAATGATCCCCAATCAATCTGGATTTCTGAGGGTCCAACGGCAGAGATCTCCAGTGTTCTCAAGATGGAGTGAAGATATTTCATCCGCACCTCCGTTGCATTCATTCTCTGTGGGGCTGCTGAACAATACCGCTTTGGGCTATCTCGAGAGGCAACGGTGGTCCGAGTGCTCCACTCCATTCTGATTGGGGCTCTTCAGATTACTATTCTTGGGATTGCTGAGTTCTAGCGGTCAGACTCCTAGTTCAATAAGTTATCCTCTATCTCATTGATGTTTGCAGTAGCTGCATATGAGCCCGGTCCTCTCGTCCAACAGCAGTATCTGTCCTCACAAATGTTCTGGATAAATGGGCAAAAATTCACACAGACACCTCCAAAATCTTGTAGAAAGTCCTCCCAAAACAGCAGCTGTTATAGCTGCAAAGGGGCCCACCTATGTATTTACGATGGGGGGAGGGGTCATAAAAGGTCCTGATGGGGGAGAGCGGAATAACGGACAAAAATTAGATACTGTATATATTGTGTGTATGAGTAACAAACCACTTCTCAGGAATTTACAGGTTGGCGTGATCCTTTTGATCTGAGCCAATAGTACATACCAGCCAGGTTATGCATTCTTCAGTTGGGCAACAGGCACTATAAAGGTGTGACGGTCCAGTCCCTGCCTTGCCTTTATCTAGACAACTTCCGTCACTGTGTGAGACAAATGTGACGACTGATGTTCCAGAATATTACCAAGATTTCTTAATAAATAATTGTTGAGCAATTCTCCTTAGAAGATGGATGATGGTCAATCTATTACGTCAGTGGTTCAGTAAACAGTAGCTCGTTTGTCATGGGGATAATCTTGCCCAAAAAATGGCCAAAACTACTACATGAAGACAATGTGATGATTCAATGTCTGGAGCGTCGCGTCATAGCAATTCAGGACCTTTTATAAATCTACCCAGTAGCTCTATGGACTATGCAGAAATAGGTCATTTATGCCCATACTGTGTCTACATCACCTTGCTGAAATTTATGTGGCTTTTTTTTTTTTTTTCACCAATGCCGTAGACTTGAAACTTCTTAGTCACTTTCTTGGTCCTGGCGAATCAAATTCCAAATATGTAGAAACCAGTGGAGGTCTCGGCAATTGCACTCTGTGGTCTATCTCCATTATTCAGTAGGGTAATGTTAGACATATAGTCGGTATAGGTTCAGTTTGGGAGGCCTGCAGTCAGTCCGACCATTGCCATCCGCATACACACTGACAGCTGACTGGCACGGCTAGAGATGTGGGGACCCATTTCAGCGATCCCCTCGCTGATTGACTGATCAAAGTAATCTGATCGATGAGAAATGCTGAGATATCGGCATTTCCACCCACGATCACCGCCGAGAGCTCGGCACAGCTGACAGCCGAGCTTCTGCGGTAACCGCCAGGGCCAATGCCCGCACCACCCCTGGCTAACTAACCCTTCAGATGCTGCGATCGCAGCATATAGAAGGTTGTGAAAAGGAGGGGGCTCACTTTCTTACCCTCATCGGCACCCCGCGGTCTAAATCACGGTGAGCTAATGGTCATCATGGCACCGGGAGGTCAAACAATGACTTCCTAGCACAGGTATGGTGGCCTGTTAGACCAAGCCATAGGCAGGGTGCAACAGGTCATCTGCCTGTGAAATATCACAGGTCTCATGCATTGCAGTGCTGGTACATTGCAATACATGACTCCAGTGATCAGAGTAATACAAGTTAAAGTCCCATAGAGGAACTAAGGAAAAAAAAAATTGAAGATTGAAAAAATTATTGCAAAAAAACAAAATAAAGAACACAAAATATTACACCAATAAATACATATTTTTGTAAAAATACACATTTGGTATCGCCGTATCTGGAACAACCCAATCTGTCAAACTCGTTAACCCCTTCAGTGAACAATGTAAAACAAATAAACGTGGCAAAATATTATGCTTTTTCATCATAGCACTGGAAAAAAAGGGAAAAAAATGCGTTAAAAGACAAATCTAAATAAAATGGTACCGCTGAAAAGGTCATCTTGTCCCGCAAAAAACAAGCCACCGCACAGCTCACTAGAAAAATAAAAAGGCTATAGCTCTCAGAATACAGCAATGCAAAAACAATAGTTTTTCTATAAAATCGTTATGACCGAAGAATTAAGCTGCCTCATCACTTTTACCACATAGTGAACGGCAAAAAACAGTTCCTGAATTGTTGGTTTTTGTCCGTTCTGCCTCCCAAAAATCAGAATAGAAAACAATCAAAAAATATTGTGCTTAAAAATTATACCAATAAAAACGTTAACTCGTCCCGAAAAAAACAAGCCCTCACATGACTGTCAGCAGAAATAGAAAAATTATAGCTCTCAAAATATGGAGGTGCAAAAACTTGTTTCTGTAAAAAAAAAAAAAAAAAAAAAAAAAAAAAGTTTTTTAATGTGTGACTGCAGCCAAACTTAGAGTATATGGATCTGGTATCGCTGTAATTTCACCGACCCGAAATGAAGTTGTCTAATGACTTATATCGGACGAGGAACGGCATAAAAAAAATAAAACCAATTCTTGACATGTTGATTTGTTTATCCTGCGCTCTCTGCTGAGCGCTTTCACCGGGGTTTCCGTGTAAAAATCTGAAATGTGAATCAGACCGAACCACCAGCTGAAGATTCCCTATAATGAGGCAGATGGAGACACTGGTCTCTGTCTGGCCTATGATCCGGCTGGGTCCGTCTTTTTAGACGTGCATTAAAGCACGGTCTGCTACTTTTGTGCACCTCCTAAAAGCCGGAGACCAGAGTAACTCTGCTCCCTCATTAGTGACTGGATCCCGGAGAGGGGGTGGGGGGGGGGTTGCATCCAAATCACTTATTTTGTAGATTTATATGGAAACCCCAATGTAAGTGCTCAGCGTAGATAACAGGATAAATGTGATCCAAAATGTTCTGTACCCCAAAATGCCACCAATAAAATATTCTACTCAACCCACAAAAAAACAAGTCCCCCCTCAGGTGCATCATCTATTAACAGAAATACAGGGGGCTTCCACATTAGTGGTAGCACAAAGGCTCTGGAAAAGTGACGTGGCTCCCACCAAAAGAAATCCAGCAAAATCTGCGCTCCCAAATCTAAATGCCCCCCCTCCCTTATGAACCCCAGTGTATCTAAACTGCAGCCAGCATCCATATGTTTGGCATTACTGTAATGATGAGAGCCTGCTTAATTTACAGGGTACATGTCTCCGGAAGCACGAGCTGGGCACTACACTGGCAGATTTGCATTTTCACTCTGCAACATCCACTGCTGCTTGTTTCTGGAAAACACCCATGGAGTCAAAATCGTCAATACACCTGTAGAATTATTCCCAGAGGGGTGTAATTTCCAAATTGGGGTCAATTCAGGGGGATTCTGCTCTTCGGGCACTTTAAGGCTCTGTAAGTGTAGAATGTAAAATCAGGCTAAAACAACATTATAGTGGTCAAAATTTAATTTTCCTTCATTGCTCAATGGTAGAAAATGTTGTGAAATGTGTCAATGTGCTCACTGTACCACTATATTGTTGTATTAAGAGGTGTCGTTTATAAAACGGGTCACTTAAAATCACTTCCAATGTGATGTGGTACCTAAAAAAATATATATATATATATATATATATATATATATATATATATATATATATATATACAGATTTTGTAAATTTTATTGGCAAATTGCTGAAACTTTTTACCCTTCTAACTTCCTAATAAAAAAAAATATATATATGTTTCAAAAATGGTGCTGATGTGAAGTAGACTTATGGGAAATGTTATTTATGAATTATTTTGTGTGCTATAACTATCTGATTTAAGGGCATAATATTTGAAAGTTTGAAAATTGCAAAATGTTAAAATTGTTAAATTTTCGATATTTTCATAAACGCAAATCATATCGACCAAAGTTTACATTTACATAAAGCATAACATGTATTGGGATATGTTCCAGAGTTATTACCACATAAAGTGATGCATGTCAGATTTAAGAAATGAGGCTCTTTCATTTATGCTCAAAGTATCTCTATCCTTAAGGGGTTAAAAGGAGCCAATATATAAACACACATTACTCAAAAAATACTAAAGAACCATTTAATCATCATAGTATAACCCCAAATCAATGATATTTCGGGACATCAATGTGTTCCTTTTAGGAAGCATAAGTGTTTGAGAATCGATTTCACCTGCTTTGATGTAGCTTTAAGTGACCACAGGAGCACTGGAGAGGTGACAGCTAGACAACTCACCAAAAGGGGGAGGATTTTGCAGGTGGTGATCTAAGACACCTACTCTCTCCTTTCTGAATGGTTCTTCTCTAGTTTTGCATTTTGTTAGTGTCCTTCTCATACTGAAGACATGAGGCAGTATCAGCCGCCCATTCAGGTTGCACATGTAGATCAGCACCACCTTTTGGTATGGCACATCCACACATACCATCGTAAGAACGTTTGCGAGGTCTCCCAGCACTGTTTCAAACAAGGAGCAGTGTTTCTAACACGGGCCATTACACAAGAAGAGCTGAACAAGCCTGTAGAAGGGCATCCATAAAGCAGCAGGACCAGTACATACTCCTTTTTAAGAGGTGGAGCACTGATAAAGCGCTACAAAATGACTTACATTGGGCACGAGTGTGCATATTTCTGACCAAACTCATGAAGGTGCAATGAGGGCTTAACGTCCTGTAGCCTGGGCTCGTAGCCAAGCATCGTGTAGCTTGATTGCCAGATAACACCATAATTGGTAGGTCTGCCATTACGGTACTGTTTTCTTTACCGATGAGAGTACATTTACACTGGGAATGTGACAGATGTGTAAGAGTCTGGAGACACCAAGGAGAACATAATTCCTGCAACCTATGACTTGACCAAATAAGAACCATATTATCTTGGCATACGGGGGAGTCATATTTTTGGAGGGTTGCACAAACCTCCATGTGATAGCCAACGGTACCCTGACTGCTATTAGGAACTTGGAGGCATCGTCAGCCCTTACGTTGGTGCAGTGGGCTCTAGCTTCCTCCAGGTTTAGGACAATGCTTGGCCTCGTGTGGCCAGAGTATGTAGGCCATTGAAGACATTGATGCTATTGACTAGGCCTCATGTTCCTCAGACTTGTATCAAATGGAGAAACTTTGAGACCTTATGTATCCGACAATGCCAAGTAGCAGCAAAGTCTGTTTAGGAGCTCACTGATGCCAGGATCCAGGTCTGGGACAAGACCCACAGGACATCATCTACTGTCTCATCAGGAGCATGCCCAGATGATGTCAGAAGTGCAAAAAGGCACATGCTTGCCACACACTACAGAGTCACTCAAACAAAAGAGCTGAAATGTCCAGTAAAATAATTCCTCTATATTTAAAAATCATTTAAAATATTTCCATAGTAGGGCGGTAAAACATCGTTGATGTGTTTCGACCAACTGTCTTAATAGTACGATTAAGACCAGAGGGTCGAAATGTGTCATCAATGTTTTACCGGTCAGCAATGGAGATATTGTAACTGATTTTGAAATAAAGAGAAATTCTTTTACTGGAGATCTCGGCTCTTTTGTTTGGATCGAATCGTGATATGAGCCCTGGCCGACGGGCTACTCTGCAAGTCCCGGAGCCATATGTCGTAGTGGATGTATGGACACTGGTGAGCCAAAAACTTTTTTCTCTTACAGAGTCACGTTAGGAATTTACTTGATGAAATTCATATACATTGGATCCTTCTTTATTTTACATTTTTTACTTTGATTTTCGGGGTGACTTTGAATCCGTCCCACAATTGGTTGATGATTTTGGTTTCTATCGACGGTTAATACAGAATATTGTTTTTTCAACAAACTATAGTTTATATCAGTCAACTTGAATCTTTCGTTCATTGAGATCCGATGTGTCATTGCAATGTTCCCTTCATTTTTTTGAGAAGTGCTTTTTTGACAATTTTTATTTTAACTGAATACATCCCACCAGATTTAGTACAGTTGACCAGACTGGTCACTCTGCCCCTTGAAGGGAAGACTCTAGATAATGTATTTGACACAAAAAAGATTCTTTTCAGATTGTCTTCGGTATGATCTTGTACATTGTAGATGAGCAGTCAGGTTGGTCACTTTCTCTATGGGTGATGCTGGTGAACTGCGGGGTTTTGGGAAACCTATCCGTGAACATCTGTAAGATTATTGTTGCCGCTTATTGCAGACTTCAGACTTCCTGGATTCTTGACTGGGCCTTGGAGAGCACAAGTATAGATGATTTATTTCAGGAAATGGGAAGACATATGTGGAGAGACTGAATACGATCAGAATGATTTATGGTTTAAAGTAAATTAGTTTAAATATGAATGACATTAACAGCAAATAAATGTTATATTCTCCCTTTGGTAGAAAACAACCATAAATACATTTTACAATGATCATCAGTTATTTATTACGGTACGAGTGCTTTAAAAGTCTACACAAGCAGCACTCACAGTTTTGGCTGTGGCTTCAAGTCCATGTGGTTTTTGGGACGTTCTCTTGCACAGGTAAAACTTCCTAACCACCTGTAAAGACTGCAGACTCAAGTGTTGCCGATTTGTTGCCGAACCACATAGCGTTGGGGTCTTCAGATACAGCTTGGCTGCACATCTTCCAGTCCGGCGCCACAGGACAAATATACAGTGGGTACAGAAAATATTCAGACCCCTTTACATTTTTCACTCTTTGTTTCATTGCAGCCATTTGGTAAATTCTAAAAAGTTCATTTTTTTTCTCATTAAAGTACACTCTGAGCCCCATCTTGACTGAAAAAAAACCGAAATGTAGAAACGTTTGCAAATTTATTAAAAAAGAAAAACAAATATCACATCGTCATAAGTATTCAGACCCTTTGCTCAGACACTCATATTTAAGTCACATGTTGTCCATTTCCTTGTGATCCTCCTTGAGATGGTTCTACTCCTTCATTTGAGTCCAGCTGTGTTTAATTAAACTGATAGGACTTGATTTGGAAAGGTACACACCTGTCTATATAAGACCTCACAGCTCACAATGCATGTCAGACCAAATGAGAATCATGAGCCCAAAGGAACTGCCCAAGGAGCTCAGAGACAGAATTGTGGCAAGGCACAGATCTGGCCAAGGTTATAAAAGAATTTCTGCATTACTCAAGGTTCCTAAGAGCACAGTGGCCTCCATAATTCTTAAATGGAAGAAGTTTGGGATCACCAGAAGTATTCCTAGACCTGGCCGTCCAGCCAAACTGAGCAATCGTGGGAGAAGAGCCTTGGTGAGAGAGGTAAAGAAGAACCCCAAGATCACTGTGGCTGAGCTCCAGAGATGCAGTAGGGAGATGGGAAAGTCAACTATCACTGCAGTCCTCCACCAGTCGGGCCTTTATGGCAGAGTGGCCAGACGGAAACCTCTCCTCAGTTCAAGACATATGAAAGCCTGCATAGAGTTTGCTCAAAAACAGATGAAGGACTCCCAGACTATGAGAAATAAGATTCTCTGGTCTGATGAGGCGAATATAGAACTTTTTGGTGATAATTCTAAGAAGTATGTGTGGAGAAAACCAGGCACTGCTCATCACCTGCCCAATACAATCCCATCCTTAAAACATGGTGGTGGCAGCATCATGCTGTGGGGGTGTTTTTCAGCTGCAGGGACAGGACGACTGGTTGCAATTGAGGGAAACATGAATGCGGCCAAGTACAGAGATATCCTGGATGAAAACCGCTTCCAGAGTGCTCTGGACCTCAGACTTGGCTGAAGGTTCACCTTCCAACAAGACAATGACCCTAACCATACAGCTAAAATAACAAAGGAGTGGCTTCAGAACAACTCTGTGACCATTCTTGACTGGCCCAGCCAGAGCCTTGACCTAAACCCAATTGAGCATCTCTGAAGAGACCTGAAAATGGCTGTCCACCAACGTTCACCATCCAACCTGACGGAACTGGAGAGGATCTGCAAGGAAGAATGGCAGAGGATCCCCAAATCCAGGTGTGAAAAACTTGTTGCATCATTCCCAAGAAGACTCATGGCTGTGCTAGCTCAAAAGGGTGCTTTTACTCAATACTGAGCAAAGGGTCTGAATACTTATGACCATGTAATATTTCAGTTTTTCTTTTTTAATAAATTTTCAAAAAATTCTACATTTCTGTTTTTTTTCAGTCAAGATGGGGTGCAGAGTGTACATTAATGAGAAAAAAATGAACTTTTTAGAATTTGCCAAATGGCTGCAATGAAACAAAGAGTGAAAAATTTAAAGGTGTCTGAATACTTTCCGTACCCACTGTAAGTCTTTCCTTTTTCCTTCATCTTCCTCTTGGCTTTGATTAAAAACTGACCCAAAACTTCCTTAAAGCTTTGTTTACATGGGGTCTTTTTGACACTGGCACAGAGCAGAGTTTTCCCAGGCAAAGCCGCTTCAAGAGAATGTTGGAGGTGGTTTTCCTTAGGCGGCTTTAATGTCGTTCTTACAGCCGTTCTTGCTCTATACCATGAAGTAGAAGGCACCAGATGAATGAACATGTCATCTTCATTTCATGGGGCGTCTTTACGGTTCTTTTTCAAGCGTATTCTGGGCTGAATCCGCTTGACAAAGACGCCGTGTGCACATGACCTAAGGCCTCCTTCAAAGTATTTTTCCAGGATTTTTAAATTACCTTAAAAATGAATGAATTTCACTTTTGACAGCATTTTTTTTATTTTATCACATTTTATTCATGTTTTTTATGTCTTTTTGAAGTCCTATAGAAAAGCCTATAAGAAAAATGCAATACCCAAAGCAAGCAGCATTTCAAAGCAACATAAACAAGAAATGCAACTGTTATGTCTCACCTGGTGGATGCTCGAAACCTTTGGTTCGGATGAGCAGTTGTTATACAGCACGGATACATGATGGTGCAGCAGAAAGAGCCAGATGGAACAATGGAGGCTCTTGTGGCTGGATGACAAAATGAGGAGCAAACTGGAACCACAGGATTCAATGAAGCTACAGTAGCTGGTGTAGCAGAGCTGTAATCCAAACGCAGCAGAGAAGACTCAGCGATGAGGAATTGATTAGGCGGGTCTGCGTTGCACAAGATATTCAGAGGCCAACCTGGCCAAGAAAAGTAGCAGAGTAATTTGGCAATGAAGCAGAACTGAGTTTGTAGCAGAGTCTAATGCAGCACTGAAACAGAAGTATGGCAAAGCTGGAACAGTGGTTTGGCAGAGTTGAGCTGATATAGCTGAGCTTCTATGACAAAAAAAAAGCAGTCCATGGTACCTAAATACTCAGGCGACCTTCTGCCACCTGAGCCAGCATATAAGACCTGAGAGAGTTGTATCACAGAAGTGTTTCGACAAAGCAATCCTTATAAGAGAAGAAACTGATTGAGGCAGGAGGACACAGCACCTGACACTGGAGCTGGGACAGGTGAGTAACAAACTGACTCTAAATACCCCAAATACCCAAACCACTGTGCAGGGAGGTTTTACTTTAGAATTTTGAAGCAGAATTTGTGATTTAAAGGGGAAAAAAGCCACATGGAAAACGCAATAAAAGCATTTTAAAATGCTATGTGTAGATTTGGCCTAAGAGAATTCTTAAATTAATCCCTTATGTCACAAGATGGTACCAAGCTGGGAATACTTTGGGTTTAATCTTGAGATAACTCTTGTGTTATCTGAGGGCCTACATAAGTGTCTTACATAGGCTTTCAATAATGAGGGGTTGCCATTGCCCAGGCTTAGTTTACCTCATCACAGAATATGATGGCATGTCTCTAGGAATGCCTTGTGATCCTTCAGGGTCCCAATGGATGACGAGGATACAGCGAAGCTTTAGCGATGCATCCCCACCAGGATAGACACCGTCTACTACTACTATAGGAATACAGTTCAGCTAAAATTGAGCCCATTTCCTTTGAGTAGACTGACTCCATGCATGGCTTCTCTTATCATGGTCTATGCACTGTTATCTCATATAAGAGAGAGATGGTAGAAGACCAACCAGTATTGGACTCCCGCCCCAGGGTAAGAGCGGGGCTCCCACTTCCCATAAGCAATGTACAAAGGAGCTTTAAAAAAACAATGTGACAACTATGTCAAACCAAGAAGTGGAAGGTGGTAAAGTCCCTGTACGGGCTAAAGAGGTCCTGTCATCAGGTCAAAAGTTTTGCTCTTATTTTATTCCCACTGCTCCCCTGAGTATTCCATTTTTTTTTTTTTTAATCCGCCATATAATTCCAGAGATATGGGCCTTTTTATTTAGTGCTAATTTTTATGGCCTTGATAAGGGGACGTGTCTCTAATTTAGTTATGCAAAGCAGTCTAAGGACACACCCCAATAGAACCCAGTGAGCCTCGCCCCTTTGTTAAAGACTATAAAATTAGCACTAAACAGGCCCATATCTCTGGAACCGTATGGCGGATTTACAAAACACAAGCATCAGAATTCTCAGAAATAAAATAACAGTAATAATCTGGCTACATTTGACCTTGTGAGAGTTTCTCTTTAAATAGGTGAATCATGAGGGGTTCTCGTTTTGATACCGCCGCAATGTATTGTACACAACATCGGAAGAAGTTTTGTACCATCACCTTGTTATTGAACTGGTTTCGTTGGTTTTACAAGCTTCTCTTATGCCCTAAAACATGCACAGGGGAACTTGTTTCCTGAATTGGAGAAATCAGATTATTATACCACTGGCTACCATTAAATAAAGGGATTGTCAAAGGTTAGAAAAACATGGCTGCCTTCTTCCAAAACTTTGTCTGCAAGTTATGTGTGGCATTGGTTAGAAAAACATGGCTGCCTTCTTCCAAAACTTTGTCTGCAAGTCATGTGTGGCGTTGGCGCTCTGAGCTGCAATACCATGCGCAAACTGTAATCAGGTGGCACTATAATTAGAATAAGGCAGTTTTTCTAAGCATTGACAACCCCTTTAATGAAACTGTGACATCTGTACAGCTCTACAGAATATGTAGACAATGGGTAGTCAATGGGTAGTTTAACATATTGTATATGTCCTCCAATCTGACTTCTAGGTCATGAAAGTGATAAATACCATATTGCACTCAACAGAAATTAGTGTTTGCAGGGTGACTCATCCTCCGTCCTTCTGATATACGGTTTCAGTCTTCAAAGACTGATTTGTCTTATAGAGGAGACTTGAGACATGCAGATGTACAATGACCCTCGTGCATGCGGATCTCACATGCCGCTCATTGGTAAATAATACAGTCTTGTAACCTTTCTTATAAAACAGCCGGAAGTAAGATTTCATCCGGAACGAACATCACCAAACACCCAGTGAATAGAAAAAGTTTTATATCTGAAGAGGCTCCATGTGTGACGCATTTATCCAAGAGGATTATGGCGATTTATACCAAGTGTCATCCATACATTACGGTGTTTATGTAAGTGGGAACATGACGTCCAGTACATGGCGTGCCGTCTAGCGTGGCGGTTATCTGTCTTAGCTTGACCCGACCGCTGACGTTTGGATCTCATTTCTCATTTCTTACTATTAAACATGAAGAATGTGGATTTATTTTATATAAGCCACTATAAAAATGTTAACACAGCTTTCTTTAAAAGGAATGTATCAACAGAAAATAACATTATTTCAAGTTTTATAATACATTTTTTATTTTTAAACTTTTCCTAGTCATACGATAGGATGAGCCGAGACATCTCATCATCATTAGAGTGTGGGTGTGTTCTAGAGTATAGATGATGATGTTGTGATCACAGCTTTGTGGGGTCATATCATCACTTTCAGGACTTCTTGTTCTTCTTTAGGCTGAACATAGTTCTTAATGACGTTGGATGGATGTTTGAGGTCTTTGCCTACTGGAGACGCCTCCCTCATGGTATTACATGATGGATAAGTATCTGACTGTATTTTTCAGCATTGAGGACACCATTAATCCTGACCAACTCCCCAACTCCATTTGTAAAATGCAGCCACAAACTTGCAGGAACCTCCACCATGCTTTACTGCTACCTGTAATCACTCATTATTGTACCACTCTTCAGCCTTTTTGTGAACAATCTGTCTTTTGTTACAGCCAAATATTTCATATTTTGACTTATCAGTCCACCTGCTGCCATTTTTCTGCACTCCAGTTCCTATGTTATTGTGCATTGTTTAGTCACAAAGCCTTGTCAAAAGTATTTTTTTGTTGTTTCAATTTTTCCATGAAAGACACTTCTGGCCAGACGTCTCTAAACATTAGATTGGTGTAGCTGGGTCCCATTGGTTGCTGCCACTTCTGAGCTGATGGCACTGCTGGACATCTTCCGATTTCAAACAGACGTAAACATGATGTGTCTATCATTTGCTGCACTAACTTTCTTTCCCTTACCACTGCGTTTACAGTCCTCAGTGTTGCCCATTTCTTGATGCTTCTTCATAAGAGCTTGCACAGCACATCTTGAAACCTCAATTTGTTATAAAATCTTTGCTTGGGAGAGACTTTTCTGATGCAGTATAACTACACTGTGTCTTTTTGCTGTACTCAGTCTTGCCATGGTATATGACATGTGACATAAAACTGTTTTTTTTACAACCTCACCTTTGTAGCAGAGTTTTTCTGTTCCTCACCCAGTGTAAGCCCCATACAAAACTGTTTCTGTTTCAGTTAATGATTGTGTTTCAACCTACATATGAAAATATGATCATTACTACCAGTTTGGCATAATGGATTATTCATACACCTCACTATAATACTAGAAAAAAAAATCTTGACAAGTGTACCTAGAAGAATTAATACTGTTCCAAAGGCAACTGGCGGTCACAAGAAATATTGATTTTATTTTGTTTTCCCTTTTTGTTTTATTCACCTAGAATTTTGTTAATTCATAAAACTCTTAGCACTTCTATTGTTACTCTGCAATATTTTGCCAGGACCAGTGATTTCTCTCACCTCAATATGTGTACTAGAGCCATGTTCTTGCCCCGAACCTCATAGTTACACCAAGAATGCATGCCAGATCATCATGGCTAAGTCTTAAGTGTACATTAAGTTTGTGTCTACTGTTGGGCATGTAGGCGCATGGGGTATACAACTGACCGTGCCCACAGTGACTGGACAACCCCTTTAAATAAATACCATCTCTTTCAATATTAACCTGTATGCCAGCTTATATGTTAAATACTATGTAAGAAAGCAGTATGCACTTCGAATAAAATGTACAGCTGCAATTATAATTATTGAAACCTCTTTGTAAATTAGGTTTATTGGTGAACTGTACAAACTGTCTGCTGTTTGCAATTAACACCTAATTAATACAAGAAGTATCAGATTTATTCACCCCTTCATGACAATCATCTTCACTACTTAGTAGAGCCCCTTTGGCTGTTACGACCTTATTCAGACATGATGCATAGTTAAACACCAACTTCTGGCAGTTTTCTGAGGAATCTTATCCATTCCTCATGGGTAATGGCCTCCTGTTCACTAATATTCTTGGGTTGTCAAGAGAGAGGTGCAAAAGTTCAAGAGAAGAAATCATTGCCTTGTAAAACAAAAAAGGATACAAAAGCATTGAATGTCCCTACGGATACAGTTTCAAGTTTGGACATGGCAGAAAGAGGACGCTGTCACCGGCTGCCACCATATTCCTGAAGACGCAGGTAGTCAAAGACCCTTGGGTGACTGTAAAAGACCTGCAGCAAGATTTGGTGGTACCAGACACTGAGGTTCAGCAAGGTGCATACTAAACACTGAAGGACTCCATGCCCGAACTCCAAAACATCACCTCTACTGATCCCGCAAGCTCGACATTGTTGGTTTCAATCTGCTCAAAACCATATAAATAAGTTGCAAAGTTTTGGGACTCTGTTCTGTGGAGGAATGAAACAAAACCGGAACTTTTTGGGCCTATGGATCAGCGGTATGTCTGGAGGAGAAAGAATGAAGCAGACACTGCTCCCTAGCTACATTTACTAGGGAGCAGTGAGCAGCAGCAGCAGGGAGTAGTAACTCCCTAGTGAAGCATGGTGGTGGCTCTGTGATGCCTAGAGTAAAGCATGGCGGTTGCTCAGTGATGCCTATAGTGAAGCATGGCGGTGGCTCGGTGATGCCTAGAGTAAATCATGGCAGTGGCTTGGTGATGCCTAGAGTAAATCATGGTAGTGGCTCGGTGATGCCTACAGTGAAGCATGGTGGTGGCTCGGTGAAGCCTACAGTGAAGCATAGCACTGTCTCGGTGATGCCTACAGTGAAGCATGGTGGTGGCTCGGTGATGCCTGCAGTGAAGCATATCACTTTCTCGGTGGTGCATACAGTTAAGCACAGCACTGTCTCGGTGATGCCTACAGTGAAGCATAGCACTGTCTCTGTGATTCCAAGAGTAAAGCATGGTGGTGGGTTGGTGATGCCTAGAGTGAAGCATGACGGTGGCTCGGTGATGCCTAGAGTGAAGCATGACGGTGGCTCGGTGATGCCTACAGTGAAGCATGATGGTGGCTTGGTGATGCCTACAGTGAAGCATGATGGTGGCTCAGTGATGCCTACAGTAAAATATGGCGGTGGCTTGTTGATGCCTACGGTGAAACATGGTGGTGACTCGGTGATGCCCTGGGGCTGCTTTGCTTCATCTGACACTGGAAACCTGCAGCATATGGAGGGCAAGATAGATTCAATCAAGGAAATCTTAGGAGAAAACATCATATCTTCTGTGCAGAAACTGTGGCTTGGGCATTATTGGACCTTGCAGCAACACAGTAAAATCAAACATTACTCAAAATCCACCAAGACTCAGTATCAGAAAAAGTCCTGGAAGATTCTGAAGTGACCATCACAGTCTGCTAATTTGAACCCCATAAAAAATTCTTTGCTTAGATTAGAAGAAGGCAGTTGCAGAACGCAAATCTAAGAATTTTAGTGAACTGGAGGCCATTGTCCAAGAAGAATGGGCTAAGATTCCTCAGGATCTGCCAAAAGCTGGTATCTCACCACATTATCTTTGCAGCAGGTTATAACAGCCAGAAGTGCTCTACTAAATACTAAAGACTCTTGTCATGAAGGTGTGAATAGTTCTGAGACTGCAGTAGTCAGTAAAAGTGGCACGTTGTGATGAACTTGCTATGTTAGTTGTCTTGAGCTGTTTACATTGTTCTGGTTTGATTGGTTTATTGCAAACAACAAAATGTTTTGCAAATTAGCCTAATTTGCAATGGGTGTAAAAAAATTTGATTGCAACTGTTTGTCATAATTTGCCAATTGACTGCGCCCACAATGTCCGTATTCATCGTGAGTCAGGAAGAGGTTAATCACTATCTGAATGAATGAATAAATAATTATTAAAAAGTAACAAACTCTGAGAATACATAGTCATGGTCAAAATTGTTGGCACTCTGGAAATTGTTCTTTGTTCTAGAAAATGAAGCATTTCTGCCAGAAAAGTATCGCAATTACATATGTTTTGTTATACACATGTTTATTTCCTTTGTGTGACACCAAGATAGAGCTTTTTGGTAAAGCACAACATTCTACTGTTTACCAAAAACAGATTGAAGCCTACAAAGAAAAGAACACAATACCTACAGTCAAATATGGTGGAGGTTCAAAGATATTTTGGGTTATTCCGCTGCCTCTGGCACTGGGTGCCTTGACTGTGTGCAAGGCATCATGAAATTTGCAGATTACCAAAGGATTTTAGGTTGCAATGTATTGCCCAGTGTCAGAAAGCTGGGTTTGCGTCCTAGGTCATGGGTCTTTCAGCAGGACAATGACCCCAAACATACTTCAAGAAGTACCCAGAAATGGATGGAAGCAAATTGCTGGAGAGTTCTGAAGTGGCAGCAACGAGTCCAGATCTTAAAGATCTTAGAGATCTTAAAATTGCTGTTAGAAAAAGGAACCTTCAAATATGAGACACCTGAAGCAGTTTTTAAAAGAAGAGTGGTCCAAAATTACAGTTGAGAGGTATAAGAAGCTTGTTGATGGTTATAGGGAGCGATTGCAGTTATTTATTCCAAAGGGTGTGCAACCAAATATTAAGTTGAGAGTGCCAACAATTTTGTTGGGGTTTGGTGTGAAATTATGTCCAATTTGCCTTTTTTCCTCTTTTTTTGTGTTGTTCCAATACACACAAAGGAAATAAACATGTGTATAACAAAACATATATAACTGCAATAATTTTCTGGGAGAGATACTTCTTTTTCTGGAACAATTTCAAGGGTGCCAACACATTCGGCCATGAGTGTATGTTTTGCAGGCCTCTATTAATTACACGGTTCCAGTCTGCAGGCGACATATTTATTAATATAAATTGCAATTGTAACAGTGGGTGAGAATTTTGCTTGAATTCTTTGCTGGGCCCGAGGGCTGTAATTTTATACTGGATTCATGGAAAGGTCACTTCCACAGTAGTCTGGTCCTAAGTGACGGTATATGACCCCTGCTTAACTCATTTATGACTTACCGAGGTGTAATATGCCAAGATCATAAAAAATATTAACTAAAGTGACAATGGAAGCAATCGCATTTCAGGGACTGGGACAATCCGGTGACGCTTGTATGTGTAATGAAACGTTTCTTTGTGAGCAACTTAATTTACAGGGGCTGTCTTCTCCTGAATGGAAACTGCTTTTTACTGCATGGCACTAATTGAAGACGTACTAGAAAACATGTCCTTTTAAGTAGGAGTCCGACTGCAGGGGGTACAAGCAGAAAATCCTAAAAGAATGTATTTACTGTGATTAATATCCCAGTCAATGTTTAGAGAGCTCTGATGTCTGCTTCAAATAGTGGCACGGCCATAAACCCCGGGTGACAGACGCACATGTGATCCCACTTTTAATGGACTTGTAACTGGGTGCATTTAAAAGGCAAAAAATAAAGATAAGTAAGAATTGCAGAGTAAACAAAGTCATTGAAGATCTAAGGGCTTCTGCTATCTGACACATCTTGGGAAGGGGAAATCCCGACATTGCTCTCCGTGACATTGCATAAGACGGAAGAACTTGTGTCTTCAGTAGGATCAGGGTTGGTACTTGTTTCTTTAGTATAAGAGAAACATGCACGTGGAATTGTCCTTGATTGTCCACCTTTGGGGACATTTTTTTCTTTAACTTATTTGCATTTATTTGGGGCTAAAAATAAATTTTGCAATTTGGTTTCATAAAACTTTTTGCACCTTTTTTGCTTTTACAGGCTTTTTGTTTCCTTGCACATTCAACTCTGTAGTCATAATTCTGCTCAGAAGAGCTTAAAAAAAAGGACAAAAAGAGTTAGAAATTCTCCCATTGGAACTTCGAATGAGCTCACTGATGGATTCTCAGTTAACTCATTCTGCACCCAGCAATAGATAATGTAACACATAGACTATAAAAAGCAAGAGGTGCAACATTTTTAACCACTTTCAGACCAGCCATTGATTTTAAAAGGCTGGGTGGTCCGGCTCCTACTACGCAATAATGTTCTAAAACAGGTCCAGAGTCCACACAGACAAAATAAGGACCGTTCATTACCGTATGTTCATTCTTGATCGCTGTATATACACAGCGAAAGAAGTGCTGCTTATAGAGGAATAGGAACAAAAAACCCAAAGACATGGTTGCTGAAGGCACGTCAATACCAGTAGGTGAGAACGTGCCGGAACAGCAGCATAGCTCCAAAGTACATATAATAGCAGGAGACAACAAGAGCTTTTAAATGCAAATAAGAAAATTCTTTATTGAATGAATATATAAATTGTAAAATTTCACATAGAGTCAATAAAACATCTACAATGTGTTCAGAACAGAAGCAGACACCCTATAAGGATAACCACTCCAAGGAGTACTTACCCAAGGACAGGAGACCCCCCAGTGGGATAAAAGGGTGCTAAAACAACTTCCCAACGCGCGTTTCGCGTTGACAGTGCGTTGCTTTCTCAAGGGAAGAGAAAGCAACGCACTGTCAACGCGAAACGCGCGTTGGGAAGTTGTTTTAGCACCCTTTTATCCCACTGGGGGGTCTCCTGTCCTTGGGTAAGTGTCCACTACTGGTCTCATTTATGTTCCAGTTCAGCACAATTTTTCAGGAGGGCTATGATTTATTGCTTCCTCCGTTTGGCTCTTGATTGGCTATGGGGTGTTTTAGCAGCATTTTCTGCTCCCCTTCACTTAATGCTACCTCTCAGTAGTTTACTTGTTAGGTGGTCATGTGCTCATATGTGGTTTTGTATACTTGTTAACTTCATTACCTTGCACTTTACTCCTTGGAATGGTTATCCTTATGGGGTGTCTGCTTCTGTTCTGAACACATTGTAGATGTTTTATCGACTCTATGTGAAATTTTACAATTTATATATTCATTCAATAAAGAATTTTCGTATTTGCATTTAAAAGCTCTTGTTGTCTCCTGCTTTTTTATAGAGGAATAGGAAGCGCTGACGGAGCCTCCTCCATACACAGAGGTCATGTGATCGCTGTGTATAGGGAAGGAACAGGAGTTGCTGCATCATAGGAGGCCCAGGCAGTTCTGTTATGCAGCCAGCAGGCTGTATTTCCCCTGTAACTGGGGCTAATATACCAGCCTCAGTTACAAGGAAAATAAAAATAATATGAAAATAAAAATATTTTAAATATTTAATTACCCCCTCTAAGGTCTTTTATGACCCTATGGAGGGGGCACAATGTGTAAAATAATTACAAAATAAATCAGGTAAAAAATAACTAAAAAAATAAATATAAATGGCACTATCATTCCAAATAGCTGTTACTAGCCCCAACCCTTAAAAGAAATGTATGATTTATAAAAATAAATTGATACAGGAAGGTGAACAATTTTTTAAATGTATTTTTAGTGGTCCTTTGTGTTCATAAAAACAAAAATTGGAAAAGTAGAAACGTATTTCTGTATTTTCCCACCGATACTGGCCGATTTCAGCGACAGAAAAGATAATATGACATTGACATGAAAGTGAAGCCCCATGTATCATGAGAGAAAGAGGCAAAAATTACTTGAATATTCGAATGAGAAATTTTAAACCGCAAGTACGAAAACCCCCAAAATGTGTCTGGTCAGGAGCGGGGGTAAATGGCCTAGTTATAAATTGGTTATTAGTAACCCAATTACAAAAATGATTTAGCTGAAAATACAAGCATTAAAGTAAGAAAAAAAGCTTGTCTCCAAATATCAACAAGATTAAGATTTCTTTTTTTAAGGCATTAGTTCACACCTGCATCAAAGCTCCTGTTTATAAAAGAAGCCATAAAACTTCCATTGATCCAAAAAGATAGCTTTGGATCCTACTGACCTTATATTGGATCTGTCCAGATTTCAACAAAGTCTTTGTTGATAAAATAGTGCATGCTTGGAGACAGCAGAGAAAATGAATTTCTGTGAAGCCTGGGTGACTCCGTGCCTTTAAATGCCACTGGACAGAGTGTGAACTGCTGGAATTGGGTTAGGAATGAAACAGCGCTCTAAGTCTAAGGCCAGTTTAACGCATTTGACTTTTGTGAAGTCTGGACCGGCCGCAGGTGTCCTGATCCAAACTTAAAGAAGCTGTCCACTAATTGGACAACTCCTTCTCATACCCCACGCTTGGCCCCGATAAAATAAAAAAACTTATACTCACCTCCCGTGCTGGCGCCGTCCCCGTGGTGTCGACACCCGCTCTCCTCGGGGCTCCCGTTCTGTTGTTGTGACACGTGACCCCAGCGCCTAATCAGGACTGGCGTCACTGTCCCCGCCTCCTGTCGAATTGAACGTGAAGGAAGTGAGAGATCAGCTGCAGCCCGGACTTCCTCTTCATGTTCGATTTGTCTGAAGGTGGGGACAGTAACGCCAGTGCTGATTGGGCACCGGGGTCACATGTCACAACTACCGCATGAAAGTCCCGGGACCACGAGTGCCGACACCGCTGGAACGGCGACAGCACAGGAGGTGAATATAAGCTTTTTTATTTTATCGGGGCCAAACATTTAGCTCAAGAAGGGGATGTCCAAGTAGTGGACAACCTCTTTAACAGCTTAATGGATATATATGCAGCTGTTGAGTTCGGCTCAGGACATTGTGGTCCATACTCGAACCTTGAGAGTAAAATGTGTGAACCGGCCTTCGAATCGTGTATCACTTTATAACACATCTTCTGGGGTTACAGTCAGTGTATGGAATCCCCAAATTAGTCTCTGATAGCAACAGTTAATGATCGTCAGGTTGTATTTGGTCGTGTGGCACGCAGTAGAGGGGTCATAGAAATTATGGTTCAAGACGAGAAGCATTATTTTCAAAGCGGAAGTCCAGATAAAGGTCAGGGCAGGCAGTGAACAAAAGGTCAGAAAACGGTCTAGGTCAATCTTAAAAAAATACTAAATGTAATAAAACCTTAACCAAGAAAATGTGATTCCTGTGTTAGCTTGTGTCTGTACTGTGTGTGAAGGGGGCTGGCTGACTGGCTTATTTCTAAAATGAAGCCAGCCTCTTTTACTGTCTATGCATTGGCCTTAATGGAGAAGAGGATGGCTTAACTATTGAAATAAGCCAGTCAGCCAGCCCCCTTCTCACACATCACTAATCAATGCTGACATAGAAAGCCACTCCAGTGTCAAGCACAAGCATGAAGTAGAGCTGTCGGGATCCAGAACTGAGGGGGACCGAGAGGCATCGGTGAAGCTTTGCTGAAGTATTTTAGCAAGTTATGTCGAATTGGCTAAAAAAGAAATCTAAATATCTATTTTTTCAGTTGCCAAACCTTTTAAATGTTCTGTTTCTATATAAGTAATAGTTTGAATTAGTGATGTGCCCCTGTGAGCAGATATATTATGGTCTTGGAGGGTACCGCTTTGGTCTTGAAGATTTTCATAAGTGTGCTATGTTTTGTGCCTTGTGGTTAACATCCATATCTATACATGGTTTCCTTATAAGAACACGTCGCTCTGGGTGAGACCATTAGTCTGCTGCAATCCATCTGGACTATACAGACTGTCAATCTGCTTCTAATGGATATGATGATGCGAGCGAATGTAGAGAGTGGTGACACACAGAGAATGCATTACCAAGAATGATCACAAACCATTGTCTGCTTACAGTTTCCAAAGCCGGTGGGACCAAAAATAACTACTAGACCACAAGGCAAGTCGCTCCATCCACTGCCGGCATACTTACTGGGGAGCATTTATATAAAGGGGAATGTATCTAAGATATCAT
The DNA here is from genome assembly GCF_046119375.1 of Phyllobates terribilis. Taxonomy (NCBI): domain Eukaryota; kingdom Metazoa; phylum Chordata; class Amphibia; order Anura; family Dendrobatidae; genus Phyllobates; species Phyllobates terribilis. The sequence continues at coordinate 724,925,457 of NW_027362764.1, read as the reverse complement.
TAACCCCAAAACATTTAACGTTGTCGTGTGGGGAAGACGCCTCCAGTTTTGTTGAGTTCATTATTGATGCCTTGTTTTGGAGTTCTGTCATCGTTACAGCGTGCAACATGGACAACATGAGGGCAATCGTTAGTTCTTCACCCAGGCTGTTTAAAAGCTGCCTTGTATGTCGCACATTGCAAGATTAATTTCATGTATTCTTTGTATTATGAACTTTTCCTTTAAAATGACCATCCTATTGGCATAACTGTTCTTTTAAGGAAACCTATCATATGCTCAGAGGCTGTGTTGCGGATTGTCGGCCATAGGTGCCATGTTGTGAGGAGGACCATGGCTCACGTGAAGGAGCGATCATGCGAAGACACTTCTGATGTGACCCCATGACAGATATGTATAAAGGCTGTTTTATCGCATTTGAGTGCCGACACGATAGCAAGGTGCTTTTGTGAAGCAGTAGCATTTCCAAGCTGAGCAATGCTCTGTTACGGAGTTAACCCAAAGGTCCAAAGTAGTGACCACAGCAGAAGTAGAAGTCAGAAGCAGTGACAGATCCTACGGCCATCCAGTATGGACCGCACAGCATCTGCTTGCATACTGAAAGGGAACGGCAAGCTGGTTTACCCTTGGGGAGTACAACCCTGGACCTTCAATCTCTCAGCATAGTCATCTATATCTTCTTGGTGACCATCCTATGCCTGACGAAGGATATAAAACCCGAAAAGTTGATACTTTCCACCTTCTGTCAAGCATATATCTCACTAAATTATGTGGTGTGAAGTTTGGATTTAAGAAAGAGTTAATTAAAACCATTGAAGCTTATCTTTTCCTCCAAGTGATTATGCAAAACAGATGCTTAGAAGGAACAAGGTGGCCTGCTCTAGGGGAACGAGCACCCATCCTTTATTGCTTGAATCGGCACAGTTTGGTACTGAAAAACTCTCCTAAGTGCTAGCTTTATTACCTGCAAACTTAAAATATACTTTAAGTTACATGTTTAATTAAAAAAAAAAAAATCAGCACTTTTCATACCAGACCACGCCAATCCAGGCAGGTTTTTATTGAAACTGGCACCTACAAACTATCCTATTCTTCTTGTCCAATTGGAGTCCGTTGAGATGGAATGAGTCAGTTGAGATATGGATGAGGAGCAAAGTGGTGGAGACATCTCCACATTATCAAGCGGACAGTAATGTTGTACCTACCATAGCCCAACACCAAAGGATGGGCTTCTTTCATACGGGGAACAGAATGAGAATTTTCCCACCATAGATTGGATAATGAATACAGACATGGCCATGAATCTACGTCACCTTTTCCGTTCACCTCAAAGGCAGTTACTGGAAAAAACGAACATCCATAAAGGTGCTTGCAATTAGATAACTGACTTTTTATCAAGGGACAATAAAAATGATATGGATGACGTGGTGGGCTCAGTGGTTAGCCATGATATTTTGCACTCTGGCTTTTTCCATGTGAAGCCAATTCACCTACAAGTAGCTCTACACTGTGTGCAGAATTATTAGGCAAGTTGTATTTTAGAGGATTATTTTTATTATTGATCAACAACTATGTTCTCAATCAACCCAAAAGACTCATAAATATCCAAGCTTAATATTTTTGGAAGTTGGAGTGTTTTTTTTTTTAGATTTGGCTATCTTAGGAGGATATCTGTTTGTGCAGGTAACTATTAATGTGCCGAATTATTAGGCAACTTAATAAAAAACAAATATAATCGCATCTCACTTGTTTATTTTCACCAGGTAAACCAATATCAGTGCACAAAATTTAGAAATAATCATTTCTGACATGCAAAAACAAAAACCAAAAAAATTAGTGATCAATATAGCCACCTTTCTTTATGATGACACTCAGCAGCCTTCCATCCATAGATTCTGTCAGTTGCTTGATCTGTTTTCGATCAACATTGCATGCAGCAGCCACCACAGCCTCCCAGACACTGTTCCGAGAGGAATACGGCTTTCCCTCCCTGTAGATCTCACATTTTATGATGGACCACAGGTTCTCTATGGGGTTCAGATGAGGTGAACAAGGGGGCCATGTCATTATTTTTTCTTCTTTTAGACCTTTACTGGCCAGCCACGCTGTGGAGTAGTTGGATGCATGTGATGGCGCATTGTCCTGCATGAAAATCATGTTTTTCTTGAACGATACCGACTTCTTCCTGTACCACTGCTTGAAGAAGTTGTCTTCCAGAAACTGGCAGTAGGTCTGGGAGTTGAGCTTCACTCCATCCTCAACCCGAAAAGGTCCCACAAGTTCATCTTTGATGATACCAGCCCATACCAGTACCCCACCTCCACCTTGCTGGCGTCTGAGTCGGAGTGGAGCTCTCTGCCCTTTACTGATCCAGCCTCTGGTCCATCTATCTGGCCCATCAAGAGTCACTCTCATTTCATCAGTCCATAAAACCTTTGAAAAATCAGTCTTAAGATATTTCTTGGCCCATTCTTGACGTTTTATCTTAGGTTTCTTGTTCAAAGGTGGTCGTTTTTCAGCCTTCCTTACCTTGGCCATGTCCCTGAGTATCGCACACCTTGTGCTTTTTGATACTCCAGTAACGTTGCAGCTCTGAAATATGGCAAAACTGGTGGCGAATGGCATCTTGGCAGCTTCACGCTTGATTTTCCTCAATTCATGGGCAGTTATTTTGCGCATTTTTTGGCCAACACGCTTCTTGGGACCCTGTTGGCTATTTGCCATGAAATGCTTGATTGTTCGGTGATCACGCTTCAAAAGTTTGGAAATTTCAAGACTGATTCATCCCCCTGCAAGACATCTCACAATTTTGGACTTTTCAGAGCCCGTCAAATCTCTCTTCTGACCCATTTTGCCAAAGGAAAGGAAGTTGCCTAATAATTAAGCACACCTTATATAGGGTGTTGATGTCATTAGTCAACACCCCTCCTCATTACAGAGATGCACATCACCAGATTTACTTAATTGGTAGTTGGCTCTCAAGCCTATGCAGCTTGGAGTAGGACAACATGTATAAAAAGTATCAAAGTGATCAAAATACTCATTTGCCTAATAATTCGGCACGCAGTGTATGTTTTTGATGGGTGAAATTTCCCAAGCACAAGTAAAATGGCTATTGCCCGCATCTATTCTACCACAGGTTACTGTTCACATACAGGTCAGATCTCCCTTTCTCCATGTGGGACACTGATATATAGTGTACCAAACACCGTTATACTGCCTACCCCACTCAGCACGAAGCACCACATTAGGACATCTGCTCTCAAGCCCAAATAACATACAGTTCTGTCTCATATCAGTGCAGACATTAATATTAAAGGTCTAGGGGAACTATTTCTGATTATGGAAACTGCCAAGGTGGTTTAGGGTAAATTATAAGGCAAAAAAAAAAAGTTATGAAAATTAGCTCTCCACTAACAGAAATAAAAGCCGTCTCTCTAGTGGCCTATCGGGACTTTCTTCCTTTTGGAGTAAAACTAATTTGCATCGGTATTAAAAAGGGTTGTCAATGACGTAGATGTTGATTGATCCTCGGAATAGGTCATCAATATCAGATGATTGACAGTCTGACATGTATCATTACCACCAATGGAATATACAGTATACAGAGCCAGAACAGCATCGCTCCGAGCACTGTATAGCGGCCATTATCACATAGTGCAGCTGAGCTCCTATTGAGGTGAATGGGATATGATATAATACTAGTGAGAACTACATACAGATATTTGACCAGGTTGGCATTTTTTTTATGAACTATAAGAATTTTCCTTAGTGATCTATGAATTCTGGAGGGGACAATGGTGTATTCTCCTCCAGAACAATGCAGCAGTTCACGCACTAACACTGGCAGATTCAGTGGCAGTCGTTCGCTGCTGTCACTTCCCTGTGCGAGATAATTTATGATCCAGTGTCACCGAACTGATGACCCGGCCATAAGCACATGACTGGAAGATATAATCTAGCAATTCAATGAGCGGGCTCATCAAACATTGCCATGTGATGTGTTGGGATGTGCAATGGTCATTATGACCCCCTACTGAGCTGTACGGCTGATCAGCCTTCATTGGAGATACTCTATTAAACTAAATCCTTCACAGGAGCTCTGATTTGGGTACACCTTGGCGCTGTATGATGGATTTTATGCTTTTTTAGATAAAAACATTGTTTACTATCTACCTTATGTTATTTCCATGTACATTTACTAGTAGCACGGTATATGATCATTTTGTTTGTATTTTAGGTTTAGTCTGTTTAATGGCCAGTGTGAACATGATCCTATATGACGCGCCCCTGGGCCTACTTGGTGTAGCGTTGCGCACGCGGGGACTACCCGGAGCCGGGCCTGTTGGGGGTAGTAGTCTCGTGGCGGTGACCCGGTCCGTGCCCAGGGAGTCAAACTGTGTGGCTGAGTATTAGCAGTAGATGTTGGACGACTACGCCACCCGTTGAATGCAGCTATGGAGCTGCCGCTGCAGGGCAGACCGCTGAGGCCGGTGGTACGATTGTGCAGCGTAGATGGGATAACCCCCAACGGGAGGGGTATGGCCTCAGGGCAGCCGACGTGGATGATGGGGGTAGCAGGAACCACTCAGAGACGATGCGGTGTAGTTCAGGGTCTTTACTGGTGATAAAGATAGACCCTCCCGGAGTACTGGCTAGCGATCGGGGCCTGGTCAGTCTTTGAGCAGATGGGATTTCCCCTGGCCAGGCGGAGTTGTAGGCCTCCCCAACTAATTGTACTCTTCTGGCTACCTTGCTAGAGGTGGGTAAAAGTAGCCCACGTCCCTGAGTGTACCGTGTGGTGCTCACCCGTATGGCCTGTGACTCGGGGCCTTCTAGTGGCTTCCGCTCCACGACGGCGGTGCTGGTCCCACGCGTGTGACCGTGCCTTCGGGTTTCTTGGCCAGAGGACCTGAAATCCCCTGCCGGTCGGTTTCTGCTGCTGGGTAAGGATTAGCCCCACAGCCTCGGACTCCGGGTCCGGCGGTAACTCTTCAATCAGGGCGAGCTCTACAGCTGCCAGCCCCTGATTCCTTTTAGCACGTCTTCCCCAGAGCTCCTGATCTTTCTTTCCTATAGCTGCTTCTCCTCTTCTTAACTCTACTCTTTCTCTCTAACCCTGCCTCAGCCCCAGTTTTATATAGGGGAAGTTCTTCCCCTCCCAGGACTGGGCAGGAGGTGTGGAATGCATAGGATTCCTGACCAGGAGACCTCCCACCTGCTCTCAGACGTAATATCTCTATTACTGTGGCAACCAGACCCCTGGGGTGTCACATTCCCCCCTAGTGAAATTTAGTACTCCGGGACTAAACATATTTTTGTAATATAACAAATTACAAACAGAAACAACGCAATAAAGAAAAAACATTAGGATGGTCATGGCGTGTCCGCAACCGGGTGCAGTTTTTCAAGAAAACAAGGGTGTCCATTTCACCAAAAACAGGGAGACGTAACCAGGTAGGGGTCTGTCCTGCCCCGAGTCCTTAACAGTCTTTAGTCCGTCCTGGGTTACGCTCCAACTATATGCACAAAGGATTCCCGGTAAATCCACCAAAGACTCCTACAAATAACTAGAAACACATAATTATACACAAGCAACAATAAAACAGGTAAACATTAATAGAATAGCTTGAACATTTAGATCCTCCACCGTATGGGCAACTGGCCTCTAGTGACCCTAGTGGACCTACGGAGCTGGCTGACTGGTCCTGAGCTACAGGGTATAGGAGCTGTCAAGGGTAAACTGGGCAGCCGTCTACGGACTCTTTGGCTCACTAGGGGTATGGCAGGCTCACTATAAGCAGAGGGTTGATTCTCCTGGTCTGCTTGTGTGGGGTCTTCTGCCTCCTGGACCGGCTGTTCTTCCAGCTCTACCTGTGTCTCCGTAGGCACTTGGGATGCTGGTTGGAGGAACGTGAGGACGGGTACCACAACAGCACAGTACTAACCATATCTTCCCTTTCCTCTACGGGTCGAGGGTCTTCTTGTTCCTCTTCAGGGTTCCGTAGCTGTTCAGGACACTTCTTCAGGTGATCCCGGGATACAATGGCTGTGGTTTCCCCTCCGTCTTTACTGATTGTACAGATCTTTGGGTTGTCGTGGCTTGAGGGCAGTACGGTGTACGGGTCCTTCTCCCACTGGTCGTCCAACTTGTGGAGCCGTCTTTTCCTCTTCAAGACCTGCTCTCCGGGCACCAGGGGAACAGCGGGAGCATACTGGTTGTAAGTTTTCTCTTGTCTTTCCCTAGCTTGACAGAGACTTCGCTCCACGCTCTCCTGTACTTTCCGGTACTGCTGCTGCTTCTCTGTGTCCCAGTCTGCTTCTGGTAAAGTGTCCTCGGGTGCCAGGACTCCCATCTCCAGATCAACAGGAAGCTTACCAGGTCTTGCCCTCATTAGGTAAGCCGGGGTACAGTTGGTGGAACCTACAGGGATGTGGTTGTATAGGTCCACCAGGTCGGGCAGCTTTTCAGGCCACAGACTACGTTCTTCCAGGGGCAGTGTTTTCAGAAGATCTATCACCACCTGGTTCATTTTCTCACAAAGTCCATTAGTTTGCGGGTGATAGGGTGTTGTTCTAATCTTCCGGCAGCCATACAGGGTACAGAACTCCTGGAAGACTTCCGCTTCAAAGGCAGGCCCCTGGTCCGTCAGCACCTGCTCCGGGTATCCGTGCGGACGGCAGAAGTGCTGCTGGAAGGCTCTAGCTGCTGTTTGAGCCGTTAAGTCCTTGACGGGGACGACAACCAAGAACCGGGAGTAGTGATCCACGATGGTTAACGCGTAGACGTAGCCACTTCTGCTTGGGGTCAGTTTTACATGATCCAAGGCTACCAGTTCCAACGGCTGTCTGGTGATGATGGACTGCAGGGGAGTCTTCTGGCTGGCACGGTCCCTCCTTCTTAGGTTGCATGGGCCACAGTCTCTGCACCACCTCTCGATGGTTCCTCTCATGCCTACCCAATGGAACCGCCCGCGCAGCAGGAACTCCAGCTTCTTCCATCCGAAGTGCCCAGCTCCGTCGTGGTATGCCTCCATCACCATAGCTGCGTCTCTTCTTGTCACCACTACTTGCCAGATTAGTTCATGCGTCCGGGAGTTAACCATTCTGCGGCACAACTTCCCCTTGTAAAGGAACAGTCGACTCTTCTCAGCCCACAGTTGCTTGGCTTCCTCCGGAGCGTCTGGGTCAAGACGTGCATCTGGCCGAGTCAGCATCTCCTTTACCAGTCGGACGGCAGGGTCACTGTCTTGCATCTCCGCCCAGTTGTAATGAGGTAATGGGTTGAACGTAGCGGATTGCTTACTCCTTACACGGTGGGAATACTGGATAGTCCCATGACGGTGGAACGCGGGGAGTTCAACTTCTTCCAGTTCCTCTGAATCTTCCCCTACGTCCGGTAGGTTCGGCATCCTGGACAGGGCGTCCGCGTTGGTATTGGAGCGTCCTGCCCGGTATTTGATTGTAAACTCATAGTTGGACAAGCGGGCCATCCATCTCTGCTCTAGGGCACCGAGTCTTGCAGTGTCCAGGTGTGTCAACGGGTTGTTATCCGTGTACACGGTGAACCGGGAAGCAGCGAGGTAGTGCTTAAAGCGTTCGGTGACTGCCCACACCACTGCCAGGAACTCTAGCTTAAATGAGCTGTAATTCTCAGGGTTTCTTTCGGTGGGTCGCAGTTTTCGGCTGGCGTAAGCAATTACCCGTTCCTTCCCCTGCTGGATCTGGGACAGTACGGCTCCTAGCCCGATGTTACTGGCGTCGGTGTAGAGGATAAAGGGCTGGCTATAATCAGGGTACGCCAGGATTTCATCCCCCGTGAGGGCCATCTTCAGCTGGCGGAAGGACTCTTCTTCCAGCTTCTCCCATCTGAAGGGTGGCTTCTGGTTCTTGGCCTTCCTGGACTGGCCTATCAGGAGGTCCTGCATAGGAGCTGTCTTTTTGGTGAAACCGGGAATGAACCTTCGGTAGTAGCCTACCAACCCGAGGAACTGCCTCACTTCCTTTACGCTGGAGGGGCTTGGCCATTCCTTAATTGCGGTGATCTTATCAGGGTTGGGAGCCACTCCGTCAGCACTCACTACGTGTCCCAGGTACTGCACCTTTGGCTTCAGGAGGTGACACTTGGAGGGTTTCACCTTTAGGCCGTAACTTGCCAGAGCTTCGAACACTTCCGCCAGGTGTTTCAGGTGGTCCTCGTAGGTCTTGGAATAGACGATGACATCGTCCAGGTATAACAGGACCGTCTCAAAGTTTCGGTGTCCCAGACAGCATTCCATCAATCGCTGGAAGGTTCCTGGTGCGTTGCAGAGTCCGAACGGCATGCAGGTAAACTCGCTAAGTCCCATCGGGGTGGTGAATGCGGTCTTCTCCCGGTCTGCCTCTGCTACAGGAACCTGCCAGTACCCGCTAGTGAGATCCAAGGTGGAGAAGAAGTTAGCAGATTTTAAAGCAGCCAAAGACTCCTCTATTCTTGGTAAGGGGTACGCATCTTTGTGTGTGATATGGTTAATTTTCCGGTAATCTACACACATTCTCATGGTGTTGTCTTTCTTTTTGACTAAGACTAGTGGAGCTGCCCAGGGGCTACAGCTATCCCTGATTACCCCAGCCTCCTTCATGTCTCTAAGCATCCCCTTGGCGTGTTGGTAGTGTGCAGGGGGTACGGATCGATACCTCTCTTTTATGGGAGGATGGTCTCCCGTGGGGATGTGGTGTTCTACCCCCTTGACTCGCCCGAAGTCTAACGGGTGTTTACTAAACACTCTCTCGTACTCTCGAACCACCCAGTAGACTCCCTGTTTCTGGTGGGAGGGAGTGGAGTCAGTACCCAAATGTAGTTGCTGACACCAATCCTCCATTATTTTCGTAGAGCCGTTACCTTCCTCCGGGTGAGATGGAGGCAAGGGTTCCACAGACTGTATAGAATTTTGGTTGATAGTATATAATTTGGCTAGCGTAGCATACCGGGGCAGGTATACTTCCCTTTTCCCGATATTTATTATACGAACGGGCACCCTCCCATGGCGTACATCAACTACCCCCCGTGCTGTCAAAATGGTGGGCCTACTGTCTGAGTAGACTGGTTCTACCATGGCCTGGTAATCTCTACCTCTCAGACCAATAGCTGCCCGGCACCAAATCATCATTTCACTTTTCGGGGGCATGGCAATAGGGAAAGGGTCACACATTCTTACGCTACCAATCTCACCACCGGAGAGTTCCACCTGTTGCCGTCGCATCAGTGCCCGGATCTCTTTCTGGAGCACTCGCTGCTGGCCGCAGCTGGCGTTCTTGGCAACCTGCTGTAAAATGAAAATCACCTCTGCAAGACAATTTTCAATCACATTAGTTCCTAGAGTTATCTTTGGGTGACTCTCGCGCTTGTCAATGTCTACAATGATCAGTCCCTGTGCTGCCAGTTCGACTCTACCGATTTTAATGGTCATTTCTTTAAATCCGATCTGTGGCACGGGCTGACCATTACTGGCGATGATACTCAAGTCGTCGTCTGGATAGCGGGTTATATCCGAGTCATTCCAGTACTGCTTGAAGAGCACGTACGGGATGGTGGTGACCTGTGACCCGGTGTCCAGTAGGGCACTCATAGGGATGCCATCCAGTACCACAGGCAAGACTGGACGTCCTCCCACATATTTGTCGCGCCAGTTCGATGGGCCTGGTGATCTTTTTCCTGGGGGTTGGCCCTCTACCCCAGGTTGTGCCAGTTTAAAGGACAGTACCTTGCCATATGTCCGGGTTGATTGCAGCGGCGGCAGATAGGTTGTCCGTCCTCGTTGTACCGGTCGCTGGGTCTTCCTCTGGCCGGTGGGGTCCTCCTTGGTCGACGCCACGGGATGTCCTCCGGTCCGGATGCCAGCTGGATCTTCCCTGGAGTGGAAACCTGTAAAGACTGCACAGTTCGGGTTAGCGCAGCAACGCTTTTAGCTAGCTCTTGGACCTGATGGTGCAGGTCCGGAGCCGGGTCATTGTTCAAAGCCTGCGCATCAGCCCCCACAGGCCCTGCCGACAAGGGCGCCGCCTCCTGGTGGTAAGTGATAGCTGGGCGCCTGTGGGTCACAACGCCACCCGGTGTCGGTTCTCGGAGCACCCGGATGGCTCTGTCCTTGAACTGTGCAAAGTCCAGATGAGGATCCTGTAAGGCTATGGCCCGCAACTGGGTTCGGTGGACATTGCAATATAGTCCCTCTATAAATTGCTCGGTCAACAGCCTGTCCTCGTTTCCCACGCTGTCAGGGTCGGTCTGCTTAATGGCTCTCAGGGCCTCTTGTAGGTTTAGTGCATAGTCCCTTATACTCTCATGTGCTCGCTGTTTGCACCCATAGAATCTAAGCTTAATCTCGGCTGAGGTGCGGGTATCAAAGGTGTCCCTCAGCCGGGTTAGTATCCCTGCGACAGTCCTCCTCCCAGGTGGCCAGGACTTTACCTCCCTTTGGGCTGCCCCGGTTAGTTGGGCCACCAGGATGCTCACTTTTTGCTCTTCTGTGAGGGGGTACACCTGTGGAAGAGGCTATCCAGCTTTTCTTTAAAGTCATTCAGGGTATGTGACTCCCTTGAGTACTGGGGTAGCCCGGCTGCTCCCGGGATATAGGGCATGGTGAAAGGCATGACTGCAGCAGCGGTGGCGCTGGCGGGGGTTGAGGCAGTGAAGCTCTCCTCCGTATCCGACATCTTTCTCCCCCCCTAGTGGACCGTGGCCTACCTTGCGATGATCCTCTTCCGTAGGCCGCGGCTCCGCAGTGGATCGTCAGGGTTGAGGACCTGATGTCGGCGTCTGCTGGGCTTCTTCCAGGACCTTACGCAACGTCCTGACGTGAGGCGGGGCTTCAGTTCTCGCGCGCTTTCAGAGTCCACGCCCCTCTTCCCGCGCGGCGTCTTCAAGATGGCGTCCAACGGCGGGAAAACTCCACGGATGGCGGGTAAAAGGCAGAAGATGGCGCCGGATGGCGGGAAAACTTCGCGGATGGTGGGAAGAAGGTAGAAGATGGCGCCGGATGGGAATCTTCACCACTGGTAAGTTTGAACAGTCTTTTTCAGGCACGCAGTACCCGGTGGTTGCGGGCACGAAATCCTGCCGACTACGCCAAAAGATGACGCGCCCCTGGGCCTACTTGGTGTAGCGTTGCGCACGCGGGGACTACCCGGAGCCGGGCCTGTTGGGGGTAGTAGTCTCATGGCGGTGACCCGGTCCGTGCCCAGGGAGTCAAACTGTGTGGCTGAGTATTAGCAGTAGATGTTGGACGACTACGCCACCCGTTGAATGCAGCTATGGAGCTGCCGCTGCAGGGCAGACCGCTGAGGCCGGTGGTACGATTGTGCAGCGTAGATGGGATAACCCCCAACGGGAGGGGTATGGCCTCAGGGCAGCCGACGTGGATGATGGGGGTAGCAGGAACCACTCAGAGACGATGCGGTGTAGTTCAGGGTCTTTACTGGTGATAAAGATAGACCCTCCCGGAGTACTGGCTAGCGATCGGGGCCTGGTCAGTCTTTGAGCAGATGGGATTTCCCCTGGCCAGGCGGAGTTGTAGGCCTCCCCAACTAATTGTACTCTTCTGGCTACCTTGCTAGAGGCGCGTAAAAGTAGCCCACGTCCCTGAGTGTACCGTGTGGTGCTCACCCGTATGGCCGGTGACTCGGGGCCTTCTAGTGGCTTCCGCTCCACGACGGCGGTGCTGGTCCCACGCGTGTGACCGTGCCTTCGGGTTTCTTGGCCAGAGGACCTGAAATCCCCTGCCGGTCGGTTTCTGCTGCTGGGTAAGGATTAGCCCCCACAGCCTCGGACTCCGGGTCCGGCGGTAACTCTTCAATCAGGGCGAGCTCTACAGCTGCCAGCCCCTGATTCCTTTTAGCACGTCTTCCCCAGAGCTCCTGATCTTTCTTTCCTATAGCTGCTTCTCCTC